>NC_068942.1:52994791-53342791 GCF_026419915.1 Harpia harpyja
CAAGTGATGAAACTGATCACCGGTGTCACTTCATTGAATGTTTGCATTTTACCTAACCCTTCTAAAAGTATTTGCATTTCAGGGTGAACATATGACTCACTTATTAATTCTACCCCGAGTTGTTTTCCTGACTGCCTTCTTTCTTTCACATCTCCAGAATAATTTGCCGGAAATGTGCCCTGTTGTGCAGAGCTACTAGCAATAAAGATCTTTCAGAACATTTATGTTGAAACCATCCAGCTCTGCTGAATTATCCTCCTACTATGTAGTGCTTGTTTATTAAAAAGTCAGCTCATATATTCTTCTGCTTCTATTTCTTTCACCATGGATTTATCAATGATCTTTAAAGCTTTTCTGATTAAGATGGTAGTCCATTTCCAATTCCTCAGTAGAGTACATGCCTTTCTCACCCAACTTGACTCATCTTTAGCTCCCTCCTGGAACAGGGGGTGCAATCAGCAAGCAAAATACCAGCTAGTAATGCAAACAACATGCTGAGATATGTTTCTTGTAGTTACCTGGTATTCAACAGGAAATGGATTTCCTGCTATTAGGCAGGTATGAATCAAGTTTCAAAGAGAGAACTGAGCCACTCATCCTCAGTTATACTTTCTCAGCATTTTACAAGTTAAGCACCAAAACAGAGGGAGCCCTTGCAGATTCATAACATCTCAAGGTATCATGCCACTGCTGCATATAAATTAAATAAAGGGTTTAATTAACCTTGGAAAATCTACTTCATATTGTAAAAAGAATATAAACCTACTGTAGCCTATGTATCTACCTATTTAAATACTAGCACTTGATGAAAACTCTTATTTTTTCCTATGAAAGATATAATACTGCTGAAGCAGAATTATTTGAAACTGGAACTGAAATAATTTGCAACTGAAATAATTAGAAATAATTTTGAGCTATGATTTTTAAAAAATTTGGCTAGAGAGCTTCATATAACATTGTTCTGAGCGACTTGAGTAAAACCAGGTAATGCAGTGTAGGATATAACCTTTGAGCACAGAGCAAGCAACTGTGGCCAAACCTGGAAATGCTGCTTCAGTCAAATTTTTCTCCCCTCTACTCTGAAGTCAGTAGTTCTAATCTGCTTTTTTACTAAGCACTGAAACCAAACATTTGCCTTACTGGTATTTTTCCTGCCATTTTGGAATCAAATATTTACCCTCTTTTTAAAAAATTACTGCTTATTCCTACAGAAGTCAACCTATTTCTATGTTCAGAAATTGATCTAAAATGGAAAGCACATCTATTTAAATAGAGATTTTGTGATTCCCAGGTTTTAAAAAAGAGGATGTCCGAGGGAGGAAAAATCTTTTTTATTAACTTCCTTAGAGTTTTTGACGGCTGAGGCTATCCTGCATTACAAGCCAATGCTTTTCTGATGTCTTCAAATAGTTAGGTTATGATATTTCATAAGAAATCTTCTCTTATAAAGGTATTCTTCTGAAAAAAAGGTAGTTGTGTATCCATGACAGTAACGTTTCTGTCCTTACACTCAGAGTTCAGAAGTGTGTATGTGTTCAGGTACTATTTGTGGTGACTACAGTATCCTTCTGAGTGTTGACCATCTGGAAGGTATATAAATGGTGTAGCTCTTGATCTTATGATATATTTGAAGACTCTGCCTGGTGCCTATATTGTATTTTAAATTTTTCTATTTGGGATACATCTAACAGTCAGAGTGTTGCTAATTGTTTTGAATGTCATCTCAAATTTGTATGTAACTCAAGCTACATTTGACATTTTTAAATGAGGACAAAATGAGTTTGTTGTTTTCACCACTGCTTTCTCAATATTCTTAATTCTCAAAGGTACGTTTTGCTTCAGGTAAATTTTGCTACAAGATCAAGGGAGCAGTTTCGTTGTGATTAGTGATGTGTAGAAGTTACTAAATGATTTGCAGAAGCAATAACTTTTCTTGGTGGGGATTTTTGTTTGGTTGGTTTTGTTTTGTTTTGTGTGTGTCCCGTCCCCCCCCGTCCCTTTAGTTTCTCTTAAAAAAAAAAAAAAATCTCTCTCTTTTAATAGTTTATCTGATTGTGGAGCTTTCAGAAAATCTTGTCTTGTGTGTGCACACACACAAGCTGGCTGACCATTATAGCTCTAATCTGGGGCAGTCAGAGGAGCTGTTGTCGTGGTTCCATCTGTGAGGTTAGATTTGCCACTATTGGAAGTATGAGGATGGGTGGGAACAAGAAAGCTGATCCATGAACAAAAAAAAACGAAAGAGAGGGGGAGGAATGAGACTGAACAACGAATGAGGGTGTGGAGGTCTGACTGAGCCTTTTGACATGACTTTGAAATAGTTAGACAGCCAGAGAATTCAGAAGGAATCCAGGGCCAAAGAGGGTTACCAAAGGCCTGTACAGAAGAGGGAGCCCTTTTCAAGATAACCAAGGAGAAACTAAAGGGTATTGTTATAGAGTCCAGCTGTAAGAAGTTCAACTCTGTAAGTGATTTTCTCCTCCCATTCAGAATGTAATACATAATTATTACAAACGTGAACATTACAAAAGGAACAGTTGCTGTTTTGTAAGTGATGAATCACTCCACTGGGGAAGTCATAACTTCCTATTAATACATTTGTTCCAAGCATATGATCTACCAGGTCCTAAAATAAATTCAAAGCTTCCTAATATTAACCCAGTAAATATTTCCATTCCATTCGAAGCTTAAAAATGAAAATCAAAGTAAATTTGGGGTCAGATATTTACTTTTATGCTGTGAATTAGAGGGTCTCTCCTCTCTGAGATCAGCTTTACAGGGTTACCAAGTGACCGATATTATACCAGATTCCTTCCTGTCATAATGCCATAAACATTCTGTTGGAACTTAGTTCAGGGCTTAAAATAACCTTGCTAATTGCAAGTCTACAAGTGTCGGCTGAAATTTCAGTTAGCTGCCATACAGCAGATCTGAATGCTGAGAAATCACTGCTGTAGCTCAGAACGTGCAAGGGAAGAGCAGACAGGCCTAAACTTGATCTGCACAATAACACAGGTAGAGGCAGCAGACTATTTGCTATATTTCATGCAAAACAAAAGCTGTTGGCTCTGCACTGAAGATGGATTGGGTTACAGATCATCTATGGCTTACTTGTGTGTCTTTTAAACAGACACTTATTTTCTGAATTGCTGGTTGCATGTAACTTCTTTAGCTGAGGAAAGGAAATGGGACAGTCGTTTTTTTTGCAAAGCTGATACCCGAAAACTCTCCTTCCAGTATAAATGAGGTAAGACACCATTAAAGTGAAATATTTTACAAACCACTAGAAATGTTTGAAGCAATAAATTATCAGTGCTTGGAAATTTTTTTATCAATAAAAGCAAATACTTTTTTTTTTAATCAGATGGTTTTCAACTTCTTTAGAAGTATTGCATGACCTAAATGTGTTTGTTTTGAAATAATACATTGCATTTCCTGTGCACTGTAAATCTAACTTGCAAAATTGAAAGATCTTTTTCCCTGTGGATGTAGATTTCTGAATATTGAGAAAAGCTTGTTCAGTTTCTTTCACTCCCTATTCTATGTAATGTAAAGTTTCTACAATCACAGTCTTAGGCTTAAGCAATTTAAATCTTTCTGAAGGTAAAAAAGATGTTTGTCATGTGTGAAGCTCTTAGTCCCGTGTTTCGATGGGGAGATTATAGCTTTTTGTGTGTGTGTTGAGGTGAAACTTAATGCTCAATCTTTTCTATTCCCTGAGACATTACTCAGCTAACTTTTTACAGGGCACAGTATAATTAGAAATAGACACTGTAAGACTATAATTACATTACTTTGGCTAAAACTTTGACCTATATTGTGAAGAGATGTGTTTAGTAAAGGCTCAGGAAACCAACAGGCTGAAAATAATGTAAGTAATAGAAAACATGAAACTTCATCATTATATCTAGATTTTACTATCTTTATCAGAAACTTAATAAATTCTGTAGCTCTTCATAGGGAGACTGAATGTGACATGAACACTCTGATGTTTATCAGAGTTGCATTAGTTTAGGAGACCACTTTAAAAATATTCTAAGAGCTGTACCCTTTCCAAAGGCCCTTTGTTTTATTTTTGTTCTCAGCTCACAAAGTTGTCTGTGTGCCACGTCCTGAGGAATATGCTCAGACTGCTCAAAAGTGTCTGTTCTCTCTGCAAAATTATTCATTCTTTTGAAATTGTATCTACAGGAAAAGTTCAGGAATTTTTGGTTAGCCAAGACTGTTTTCTTCAAAGATTTGCATTGGATTAAGACGATAAAGCCTTTTGACTTCCCTGAAGCAAAAGTTGGCACTGGATGGAAAACTGTTGACTGATGTATAGTTTGTACAAGGTGCCAGAAGAATGGGAAATCAGCCATAGATTATGGCAGCAGTTACATCTCCTGTTTGGGTAGGAATTTCTCATTGACTTTTAAAAGGTTTTTACTTTTGCTGTTCAGCTGCCCATGCATCATTGGCCAATTGCTCTTCTTTAGACTTTGCTGGCTAAGCAAGTTAGGACCTTCATCTCTGTAATGGCAGTCGTTGCTGTATTCTTCTCCAAAGTGCTATTCGTGAAAGTTTCATTTAAAGCTCAGAAGCACCAAGGAGTGGGAAATTCTGCTACAGTTATACAAGCTTAGCACTAGACTAAGTGTAGTAGGTGCTTATTACATAAATATTATCGCTTCATTTCTTACCCTTTTCTGAATGCTGTTTCAGATACTGAAATGTATCAGTAAAGTAGGAGTCTGAATTCTTTCTGCTCTATATAAGAAGAACTAGAAAGATCTTTTTGCTCTTCCATGGGTATGTCTATATTACTGTTTTAGTTTGGGTTGAGAGTATGATTTTGAAGTGAATCAGCTGTTTATCCCCATTCAGCACTCTTGGTTTCATGCTGCAGAGCAGTCTCCCTGTGTGAAAACTGCTTGCTATTGCTCACAGTCTTTGCCAATCAGGGGTTTCTTTTTTTTATTTGTTTTCTCAATCCCTCTGTCTCTATTTATGTTTCACTTGTTGTCACATCTGTAGTGACATTTTCTTTTGCATTTCATCTGAGTTGATAGTTTCTTCTGCAAGTAGGTTTTGCATTTAATGTGTATGTGATTGCCTTGAATGAGTTAGAGATAAACTTAGCTGGTATAGCATTTGCTTTTCCCATATCTATTGCCCGTACTGATAAGAGAAGAAACTTTCTCAGAAATTAATGTTTTTGCTGGTTTACTTTGTTTTTGCAGTGTGCTCACCTCAGAGACAAAATCAGAAAATGTAAATTCAAGTTCAGTTTTGATTATTACCTGAATTTTATTTTAAGGCTGCAAAACAGAGTTTTCATAATCTATTTTCTATAAATTCAACTTGAAAATATGTTCAGGAGAAATTTTTGTATTATTTTGATGCTCCTAATCCCATTTGAAATTCTAAAAGACATAGTGAAATATAAACAGTAATGGCAGATTTTAGAAATTCTTGACACTAAGCTTCAGAAGAAGGTATGGCTAATGTTTTGGGAAAGGGTCATTACAATGAGCAATTTTGTCATCCTTCATACTCATGCTTCAATCTCAGAGTGAGAGACTGCTCTATTCATTATGAACTATGGCCTCCTCCAGCCCTTTATTAAGAGAGCTAAACAGTCAGTAAGGGTTTTAGGACGTCTTCTTGCTGGAAGTTAATTTATAGTAATGGGTAAGAGGAGTCATAATGTTCTACTTAACATATTAGTGTTTGGTTAATGTATTTTTGGAGGGCAGGGTATTGAATTATAGGCAGTGCTAGAATTTTAAGAGAATGGATGTAGAGGGGATATATATTAGATTTGACAGACTGGCTGTTATCAATACTGTTTCAACTATTTCTCAGCTGACCAAGTTTCCTGTTGGCTCAGTGTGACTCAGTTTCTCACAAAACTCTTGATGAAGTGCTGAAAAAGTCTCCACAAAAAGACCTCAATATTTAAGAGTGTGATAAAAATAAAAAGATTATTTAAAAATACCAATACTCTTTCCATTTTACTCAAACTTGCCAGTTATTATGCCAGGATCAGCTGATATCTTACTGTGGCTTGTCAAGAAAGAGGAAACAGTTGCAGTTTTTGCTTTTTGTATAGCTTAATGGTTTTCCTGTTTTGGTAGAAGATGACCTGCATAGAAATATATTGTACAGTTGAAATATGTTGAAAATATAAAAGTTACAGAATCCCCTAAGAATGTAGGCTTTTGGGGTGTATGGGCGGGGGGTGTTCCTTGTTATCAGTTCCGGACTAGAAATCATGGTTTTGTGGTCAGGGCTGCTGCAAGTGTTTTTCTTTCCGAGATTGTCATACCGTAATGCGGTCTTTAGCCTACCAGGCTTAGTCAGTCCTGCATTGTCCCTGGGTATTTTATATTACCTGTGCAAGAGGTGGAGACTTAGTCCAGCTACCTCTGCTAGGCAGAGTGAGTCAGGCTTTGGCAGGGATGTTAGCTCAAGTGTGACACCATGGGAGTACAGTTACTGTATTTCCAGGGTCACATCCAGTCTAGCAGCACTACAGGCACTTCATCGCAGAGAAAAGCTTGTGAGCAAAGCTAGGTCTCTGCAGAGCCAGCTCAGCTGTTCCAAGAAGAATATGGAAATATGAACACTTGCAATTTGATGTGCTTCTTACCTTTCCTTCTTCCCTGTCTATACTTCAGCATGCTACAATCCAGGGATCCTATGCCATTTCTTGTGAATCTTTTTATGAGGAAGATGAAAGATTTGACTTTGTGTAAATGCAGGATTCAATTCGAGGCTAAACTGATGATGACTATTTTTGCAGGAAAGAAAAATATTTACAAGTGAATAAAATACACAAATATGCATTTGAAGCTTGAAGCCACTTAGGCTCATTGACTTCCACACAGACAAGTTCAGCTATTGAATTTCAAAGGGTTACTTTACAAGCCTGGGCATGGCAACAGCCTTTCTTTTTCTCATTGTGCCCGCACAGTGGTAAGAGTTACACTCATCATGGAAAGCTACAGTCTAGACAAAGAAAATTTATAACTTATCTCTGTATAGCTAGAAAATAAAATGGCATATAAAGAAATGCAATACTGTTCATAAATAAAACTGTTCTTTTCTCTGTCAGCATAAGAAACAATTTATCTCAACCAAAACCACAGATCATGCTGTCTTGCTTGCTTAAAGATGTGAAAGACACCAACTATGAAGTGCTTTATAAATCAAGGATCTTATTCTAGTTAGCAATGTGTAATAAATATATTTGCCTATATATACATATGTGTATATATAAATGAATAAATATTTAAATAAGCACTGCTCATTTCCTGCTTCTTTCAAGGCACTTCAGTCCTACTGTGTAGTGCACGAGTACTCTCTCAAGCAGCATCAACATCTTAACAGCCATTAAGTCTGTCAGTGCTTTACACTGGAAAAGTTCTCTTGGAAAGCTAAAACCAGCACTATTAGGAGAATTATCCTGCCAGAGCACAAGCTGACTTCTCAGAACTGTCACATTGGAATATGCTATATATGAATATGCTGTTGGAATATGCTCTACAGTCTCATAACACGTTTCTAGATTACAATTACAGTGTATTTGAGTAGTACTGTCTATAATATTATGTCTAGTTTTAAAATTAAATATTTAGTTCTAAATACAGTATGAAAATGCTAACGTCTGGCACTCTCAATCATAAGCAGCCAGAACAAGCATCTATTATTAATGACACTGAATTTTAGGTTCCTTAGAGCCAATTTAATTGGAAAGAAGTGCTTCATTGTGTCAATTGGGTATGGCAATTTTTACTAGATTGTTAGAAGTATTAGACATTAAAGTACTGCAGATATGGTATAAAATCTGAGTTTTCATCATTTGCTATTTATACAGTATCCTCTTTACAGCTAAATCAAAAAAATCAAGGATATTATGGTCATGATTTTGTTTGAAAAGAAGTTACTGTACACAAACCTTTAAATATACAGCTAAATTAACGAAAAGCCACCTGTGGGATGACAGTGAGATTTGGAAATAATCAGATAGTACAAACTACTAGATAATATAAGTTAATTGTTTTTATATGCAAAGTTTCATGTAAGCATTTTGACACTTGCCAAAAGCCAATTAGTTTGAATGGTTCAGTTAGCTTTAGATGTCATGCCAGTCCCATAATTCCTGGTTTCCAATTTAGTTTCCATTATATTCCTTCTCAAAAAAGCCTGCAAAAAACCCTACTGTATTCTTCCTTCTGTGGATGTAAATTAGGGGTTTTTTTAGTTTTGTCTTTATTACATTTAAGGCCAAAGAAAAAGGAACATTCTCTGTGAGCTACATTGTACCTATCACTAATTAGGATCGATTTCTAACATATTGTCTAATTAGGAATCATAATAAGGGGTTTGATTTACCTGCTAGAAGAGCTCTTTCCATAATTAAAACAAGAAATTCTATATGCCTTTTCAGAAGTGAAATTAGAATAAAAATCTTGTACATTTTAGATGTCTTTAAGATTCAGTCTTCTAACTTCTTAAAATTTTTCTAAAATTTGCTCTTTTATTTCTTCATTCACTTAAGACTTTAAGTTTGTAAAATGGCTTTCTACTAATCTTTCAAATTGTTCTTCCTGGATACAGCAAACTTAGGTGTGTGGTTTGTGGGTTTTTTTGTTTGTTTGTTTGTTTTTTAAACTAGCACTCATATATATTCTAACCCTGACTCTTATAAGAGATAGTGAGTGATATCCGGTGTGGAACAGGCCTCCTGGTACGCTGGGTAGGTGGTAGCTGTTTCAGACCACTGGAAGTGCCTCCACGTGCTTGGAGTGCTTTGTAATTGTTACTAACTCATTGGAGGATCTACAAGAGCTTTCCAGCTGACTTGAAAATTTGCCGTTATGGAAAGAGGGCAGGAAGGTCATGAACAGCATGCCGCATGCAAGATAGACTATAAGGCTTCTTTTCCGTGTTTCTGAACCAAGCAAAAATATCCCCATAAGCATTCATGGATTAAATGTTGGCTTTCATTGAACAACACAAAAGGGAACAACAGTGCTAATAAAGCAAAGTCTGGTAATAAAGAACAAGAGAGTTTGTGCCCTTTTTGCTGTCCTCAACAATGACTGATGGAAAGTAACTTCAAAAACATGTCACAGCAGCTCTTGAAGGCTTAGCTGCACTGATATAAAACAGCCACTTATCTTGAAAACTTCCTATCGTGCTATCAATTTTCGTTATAGAAAAGTTGGCACAGATGGTAGTTCTTCACTTCTGACCTGTTCCAGAAAGGAAAGGAGAGCATTGTCACCATATTGAGCATTTGATATGAGAGTAAAGAGTCTCACTATCCTTCATCAAATTCTGTTATAGCCACTAAGCTTTAGTCAGAGTGAATGAGGTTAGCATTTTTGGCTTCAGCAAGTCAAAACATTTTGATTAAAATTTTTCTCTTGTGTTCTGCATGTCTATGCAGAAGGACTGAATTCTTCTCCTGTGTGAACTTGCAGTTCCCTTTATTTATTTATTTTGACGTCTTACATTGCAGTAGTTTGTTGCTGCCTAAAATACATTGTGCTATTTATGTGGGGTTACACTTTGTTTGATATTTGAAACTTCATTATTTCAAGAATGGAACTTCTTTTCCTCCAAGAAATTTTTCTTTTTCATCTAAACTCTTTAGGAGCAGCTGATCTCCACCGAAGACCCTAATTAAGTCTACTGAGCTTAGCAAGAACAAGAGTCTTTCTGAAGAAGTCTATAAGCTGAAAAATCTTTTAAGAGCAATGCACCTACTTTCTTGTATAAACAATAAAAAGAGATTGGGTCATCAGAAAACAGCACTCAGACAACAAAGAACCTACAGCCTTGCAGAAGACTTAAAGAATTCTTGAAATTTCCTTGTTCCGTGTCAAGAATAATTCCAAATCTTCTTCAAACTAAAAATGAGGAAAGAACAAGAGTGGGACATATTCAAAGCTGAGCTGTCAGTGTAATAGTTTGGCTGCATAAAGCTTTGAAAACTCACTGTTTTCAAAAGGATAACCATTTTGCTGGAAAATTACTGAACTATTGATGCATTAGTATTGACTTCTGTTAGTTATTTTATATTGTAGAACAAATTATGAAAGTTCTGATCAAATAATAAGAGTGGTCTTCTTTCTGCTTCTTCATGTAGCTGATGATTTTTTTATCACATTCAATTTTTGTATGACTCGCATGAAATTATAGTAGGGGTTTCCTCATAGCCAGTTAACTACTGTCTACAATGAGGTAAAAAACTGCATAGTTGTGGCCAGGCTACCAGGAACTGGTTGTTTTAGCTACAGCATAGTGTATATGTTCACCATGAGTAAAACGTCCTTCTAGTTGCATCCTCAATTTTCATTTGCATGTGGTAATTTGAACTTGTTAGAAATGCCTTTAACTTCCATTTAGTATATATGGCTTACAGAATGCAAGAAAGTACTGAGTGAAGAGAGTAAAAGAATAATAAGCAAAGGTAGTTATCTAGATGGTTGCAAAATATGTCCTACATACTTCCATTATTGCAGAAAAAGTATATAGTTGTGTGAAGAGATCTTATAAGTATTTGAAGGATGTTTTAATTAGTCTTCACTCTTCCACTTCAGTAGATATGAATATATAATACACGATGAGTATCCTTAGTATAAAGCTACCTCATCATGTTTTCTCATTTCTTTGTGATCTTAAATGATCAGTGCAAGATATATATATATTTATATTATTATCATAGTCCAATGAACAGGCATTTGAAAAATGCTTGTTGTTTTTCAAAACTTGCCTCTACTACCAGTTGCTTGACTAGGTTCTCATATGGATTTGGGTTTTGGTATTTTTCCCATTTTGTCAGAAGTAGCTAGAATCAAAAACTACTACTGTAGTTCACAGTTCAGTGCCATCTACCTTCCTGCATGAAAAGCAGCTCTAGAGTACCTGTGTGACACTGTCTTCCCGGGTGCAATACAAAACCAGATTTCAGTGAGTACAAATATGACTTCGTCTATCAAGTTTTAAATTTTTTTACACACTATTTTTTTAAATTTACAAAGTTAGGCCTTTATAAAAATTAGTATGCTTTAACATGTTTAAAGTAAGATAAATGAAATGTCATATGGTTACTCATTGAAGAAATCTTGTACAGTGATAACTTTCATGGGCAAAGTCTCTGAACATTGTGGGCTTGGCAGATTATGGAGTGTACGAGAATATATTTCTTATTCTGAAGGTTTCAGAGGGTTTTCAGGTCGTAACTTTAGGCACATTACACAGTGGAACCAGTGGAAGTTCAGGAATATGAAAGCAACACTGAGCTGCAGATGTCACATCACTTCCCACACCAAATTAGTTGCCATATTCAGTTTGTCTATGTGGTTTCTTACACAAATGAGATTCGTGCATCAATTTTACTGATGCCAGGAATATCCCAGAAATGGCTAGCCCATTTGTTTACACGATACTCTTACAGTACAGTTCTGAGGTGCTTCATTTTACTGCCATAACTTCTCCTGTGGTTCTCCAGTTCCATCCTACCCCAGACCTTACGGTAGAGGTAGAGTGTTTTTTTGCATCAGCTATCTGAAGCTTCCTGAGTGGACTAAATACTGCCTTGCATTTAAGAATCTGGCCTGTGGTGAATGCTGTGACCAGAAAGTCTTTTTACATTAAAGTACTGATTAAACTTCATAGGGGAAATAAACATTTGAAAGCAGTCTGTCTTCTCTGCAGCCATCCCCTCAGGCAGAAAAGGTACAGCCTGGCCTAGGTTTGTAAGGCACTGCAGCTGGTCCTGGAAGTGAACTGGAATAGCTTCCAGCAGCAACTGTGCTGCTTCTTGACAAAAGGATCCTTTTGCTTCTTCCCAGTATGTTTGATCTTTTGGCTGCAGCAATGGCCCATATGGCAAAACAAATGCAAGTTGCTGGAATCCTGAGACACAAGCTTCACAATTAACATTTCAGGCATTGTTACTTAGCCTGAAGCGCTTAGTGAGTGATATCATATCTTATTCCCTTCTTCCTTTCTTCTTGCTCATTTTTCTTGCAGATTGATAGTCAACCAATATACTTGCACAAGAAACATCCTAATAAAACACGTCACGTAAACTACTAATAAATTATTACAGAGCAGATCTATGTCTGTTACAATCCCAGACAAACCGTTACTATTTTAGCAATTCTGTCAAAGAACTGGTGATTTGACATCAGTTTCACATTATTTTGGAGTACAGGGTTATAACAATGTGGCTCACTGATTCCTGAGATAACAGAATACAGTAGAAACATGCCTGCTTAGATTTCACCAGACTGGATATTTATTTTCAAAACTTTTTTGAGAATTTTGTACTAGCAATGTTTGCACAATAGAAAGTGGATCATTCTTTCTTGCAAGTGTGTCAAGACAGCTAGGCTCCTGTAACACCTGAAAATTTCCATTGAAGAAATCTGTTTGAAAACAGGGCTTTCTTAAAGAAAAAAAAAAAAAAGGAAAAAGCAAAATATTTTTCTGCAGGGAGAACACTTCTGTCAAATTAACAGCTTTCCCATATTCCAACAAGTTTCTGAGAATTTTAGCAAAAGGTAAAATGAAGATTACTTACTGGAATTTTGCAATCATGAAAATGTAGCTCACTTATAATAGAACAAATTAATCAAAATAAAAACCAAGCTGGGAAAGGGAATAATGTGCAGAAAAGGATGATGCACCAGAAAAAGTTACTATCAGTAGTATGTGTAATGTCGTGAGGGAAGAGGGGAGAAGCTTACTTTGAGGACCAACGTATTTCCAAGCTGTCAGTGTCAGCAGAAGGCAGGGTCAGTGATCTTAGAGACCTCCTGGTAGCTGTTTTCCTGCTGCACTTTGCATTCTTGACCTGGTAAAATGTATTCATTTCCCCTAGCCACTGAATGCCACAGCGATACCAGCTACAGTACTTTAGCACTTCAACTCACTTTCTCACAACTTGTGATTTGCAGTGAGTCTAGAGCTTTCCGTAGCAGTTGATTTTGCTTAGTCAAACTCTGGATTTTTCATGTATGGTTATTTTCTTTGGCTTGTTTACTTAAAAACAGCTGTGAAAAAAGTGAGTAGCATTTGCTCTTAAGGTTTCACCAATAATCCAAAATAGAAAAGAACAATTTTATCCTTATTATAACACTGTTTGCGGGTAGAGATGAAAAACTATTTCTCTTTGAGAAGTCAGAGTGCATTTTAAAGGAAAAATACCTTTCTGAAAGCCGCAAATCTTTGTTTAGCAATAAAAAACATCTCTTTTGTGCTCTTTCTCTCTATATAAGCATAAAAGGGCAGTGCAGAGAGTGAGTTTAATTCATAATTTTCAAGTACATTTAAAAAAAATGAATCTGAAAATTCTTTGGCAAGTATTCAGATTTTTTTCTAAAGAGAAGAATTTGTATGTTCTGATTAGAATCTTTGTCTTCTGATGAATTAAAATGCACTCAAAAGAAAGACAAAGTAGATAGACATTTTCTTAAGTCATAGATTTTGTTTTGTATGTACAGCAGTCATAAGACTCAATGACAATCTGTTTTTCCTACTGAGGTTTTACTGCAAGATCAAAGAACAGAAATCTGCAGTATAGCTTCTCTGTCACTGATATTAACTCTAAAGCAACACATTGCAACATTTCATCTTTCAGTAATTTCATGTACATCTTAACAGAATTTGTTGAAGAGCAGAGAAAAAATATTTTTTAAAGTCAACATCAAAGCTTAGTTTTCATTGACTCTTGAGGGTTTGTTTATGCACTTTGTCTACTGCAGTGTTTGCAGTTCAGGCTATTTTAGTTGACATTGAGGGCTGTGAACAGGCTGATGGATTCAGCAGCTGCAAATTGCAGGATCAGCTGTCTGGAAGACTGACTGAAGTGGGCAGTTGGCAGCCAAATGGGTACAACCCCTGTAGCCTAAGAAATTCCACAGTCAATGCTACAGGATAGCCCATGAGAGGATGACAAAATCTTTACCTTAACATCACTATGAAACCGTGTAAAAATAAAAATGCTTAGTGGATGTGTGAGATTAATGATTACAAGAAGTTGTTTTGTAAATGGTGCTTTCTAAAAATCAGGCTATAATAGCTACTGATGTGAAACTATGTACTAATAAAATGGGGAAGGATTTCCATGCTTATATTTGTAGGCTGTATATTGTTGCTGTTGACCTGGAACTATGCATATTTAGAAATAGATGCCAACAGATAAATGCTGTTTTCTTATTACTTAAAAGTACATGGTTTATTTTATCTACCTGTCACTTCTAGTAAGAGCAACTGGCACTCATGAGAGCACTTAGGTACTACCTTGTGATACTGCTGTTCTTTATTTATAAATACAAAGTGTAAAAAGGGCACGTGACAATGTTGTTCTGGTTTTGCTCTATCTAATGCTAAATCACCTACAAGGAGTAAGGAAGAATGAGGACAGTGAGGCCATGTTGTATCAGGTCTTGACATTGAGCCTCAGTAAAATCAGGAACTTACATAACATGACATTTTTGTGCTGTATTTGAACTGCATTAATTGTTACAGAAAATTATTGAATTCACAGCTGTGCTAGATATAATTATTTCATTTTGCTGAATTATATGTAAATCTAGACATCAGGTAAAGTAGTAAGAAAATGTTGTACTAGATAATGCCTACTGGATTTGACATTATATTGTTTCCCCTCAATGTACTTGTTTTGTGCCAGGCAAGTATGAAGAAAAGATGCAAGTAAATAGGCTGCAGCTTTATGAATGCTCTTCTGCTGAAGACTAATCAGCATTAACTTATATGGCAAAAGTGATAATTTCTTTGTAATCATGTTCTCTTGATAAAGGGCCTTTACACGCCTAATCTTCTGTCCTTTGCGCAGCCTTCACCTTCCCATCATCATGTGACAGTTAAAAAACAAAGAAAGGGGATATCAACAGGGGCCTAAATTCTTTTTTCCAAATTTTATGTAAGATGGACTTCCTGCAAACCCAGGTCTAATCCATTTTATCCAGGAACCTGGCCTGTGGTGAAATGAAATCCAGTTCTTTTGACAATGGCTACAGACTCAGCAGAAACAGAATTCACCCACCAAAATGATGTTACGTGATGCAGGAATGTCAGCTTATGGCTCCTAAGATTTTTTTCAAGAAATACCCAATAGACTGATATATAACCGTGTGCCATGCATGCAGAGTCCGACATATTGGGGACTGCTGATCAACTACTAGTTATCACACAAGTGGTTAGTGCATGTTCAGTAAGACTGTTGCACTGACACTACCACTCTTTAAGCACGCAGTGAATCCAGCCTACTCTTGTCTGTCTTCAGACTTAGAGTGCATGTGCAGGTGGACTGCACAGCATATATGTAATATTGGACTGGACATATTGAACTTGTGCATGCATTGTAGACATTTGGCCGGGACTTCTGGATGTTGAATAGCTGGAGCTATTAATAGGGGAGTTAAATCACTTTAAATCTATGCCTGGCCCTGTTGCAAATTAAATCAGACTTCCTGAATGGTTCAGTCAGATTTTCATCTAATAGGAAGAGAAGAAAAACCAAACCAAACCAACAGGCCTAAAGATCATGTAATGTCAACATACTTACCAGAAAAGAAAAAATCCTTTCTATTGTCCCATAAAAGTAAAGACAAGACTACAGTGACAGTTCAATGCTGTACTAATTCCAGGCTAGAAGGGAGATGGGGCTGATGATAAAGTCAGAAAATGGAGCTCAGAATTTATATATTATGAAAAGGTATGTAGGGACTTGGATTTCCTCCCTGGCTCATTCATCCACTCAGAAAATAGCTTCCTGTTCTTTGGCCACCCACTCTTTCTAAAACCTAAACTCTTTAAGAGCTGGTACTTTGTCTCTGACTGAGATGGTAGTCTTACATGTTAAGATCAGAGTACCTGACCTTTACCTGGATATGGATGAGGTCGGCCTTAGGTTCTCTCCATGTTACTGTGTTGTGGTTCAACCCCAGCCAGCAACTAAGCACCACCCAGCTGCTCGCTCACTCCCTTCCAGTGGGACAGGAGAGAGAATCAGAAGGGTAAAAGTGAGAAAACTCGTGGGTTGAGATCAAGACAGTTTAATAGGTAAAGCAAAAGCCGCACGTGCAAGCAAAGCAAAACAGGGAATTCATTCACCACTTCCCGCAGGCAGGCAGGTGTTCAGCCATCTCCAGGAAAGTAGGGCTCCATCACCCATAAGGGTTACTTGGGAAGACAAACGCCATCACTCTGAACGTCCCCCCTTCCTTCTTCTTCCTCCATGCTTGAGCATGACATCATATGGTCTGGAATACCCCTTGGGTCAGTTGGGGCCAGCTGTCCCGGCTGTGTCCCCTTCCAACTCCTTGTGCACCCCCAGCCTGCTCGCTGGTGGGGTGGGGTGAGGAGCAGAAAAGGCCTTGGCTCTGGCTAAGCACTGCTCAGCAGTAACGAAAACATCTCGCCATTATCAGCACTGTTTCCAGCACAAATCCAAAACATAGCCCCATACTAGCTACTATGAAGAAGATTAACTCTATCCCAGCCAAAACCAGCACATATTGAAACTGTCAAGAGTGGTTAATTATCTTGTTAATACATAAAGCATTTGGCTGCTGCTATCCTCACAGTAGTCTATAAGTGCTTCAGACTTTGTTTTTTGAGGAAAATGAGCAACTTCTAACAAGCTATGTAAAAATTAACAGCATATGTCCTTGAATATGTGCTTCTTTCAAACCTCTAGTGGTGCTGGGATTTGCATTTCAATACAAACTTTTCTGTGTTGTTGTGGAAAGTTTGTGTACTTCAGGAATTTGAGATGCTTTGGTAGCGTAATGGTAGCTCAAGAGAAAACTTGTTTCAAGTGTGGGTCTGAACGCTTGATTTAGAGTAGTATCTAGATTAATTAGCCAATATTTTCTGTATGTTACCAAATAAACTTTCTCATTGTTAATACTTTCTTCTTATGGCTTTGCATTTTCATGAGAATTCCTCTGAGAATTCCTATGGCAGTTGAATTCAGCATATAACTCTGTGTGTGAAGCTGGAAAATAATGAAAACTTGTTTTGCAGGTTGATGCAAACTTAAACTCATTCACATGATATAGTCTAGGTGAAGCTATATTAGATATTTTTCTATAGATTGAGTCTAATTTGCAAAGTTACAGTTACTGGGCAACAACTTATTTTTGAATCCCTGAAATTAAAATTAAATTGCTTTATGGCCAAGAGGAAAAAACATGAACAACATTGGAGAAGTGAATGCAAATTTAGTCGAATTAATTCACTAAAAATACTCTTTAAAACATTTGAAACAACATGGAAATAAAACTGTGCTTTTCAGTCAAGTTTCAGTTGTAGTTGGATAAATAAATAATAATAACCTTTTCCAAAACTTGGAAAAGATTTTGCTGAGAGTTTTAGCTTTCTTTGTGTATATCTGTAGAATTAGATTAGCACACTAATATGGTAACTAGAGCGTCCATTTACTCACCTGGAAGCGTGTGGATATTTGAAGCCCTGAGCACTTGCAGCCCTACGTGTGGCCAGGTGAAGCTGTGTTTTGTACTTGCAGATATAGATGCTGGTTGTCACAACAAAGGGACTGAGGATAGAGAGGAGAGCTACTATTCTCTCAAGGCAGCCCCAAAACTCTGCTGCTTGAAACTCCAATGTTTTGTGCTCATCTCTGGAATTTCTGAGAGCTACTCCTGCAGGGGACCTTGATTTAGCTGTCAGTGCTTTATTAAAATGAGTAACTACCAATAGTACTCAACCATAATAGTTTCTCAAGGGCTAATATTGTGCTATCTGTTGTACTAAAATTATCTGTTATTTGTTTGTTACATACATATAATTACATATTCAATAATTTGACTTTACTTTCAGACTGAAGATGTCAAATCTGAACTGATAAAAATTACTGCAATGTATTATTAATTTAGAAAGAATCACCTTTACTGATTTTCATGTTATTCTACTGCTGTACAGAACCACAAGAGTATCATCAGAGACATAAGGTTTCATTGTAATTGTCTGACAGAATTGTTTGGATAGCAAATTTGAAATTAATCAAAATTATCTTGTTTATTCATATTTTTATTGATGTTATCCATATACTACCCTTTACCTAATAAAGACATCTCTGAAGGTTTGAATTAAAATAATTTCTTTATGTTTTTTTTTAAAAAATATGTGTTGGATTTAAATAAGCTATTAAGTCACTTTTAAATATGTGCCACAGATGTAGGAAAAAAACCTTCCAGGATCCAGTGCTAATTTTTTTTCAGTATCTTAATAACTTTTCCTTACTTGTTTATAATATGCTTTTTACACAGTTTTCAGACAGAATTGTTAGAAAATGGTGTTGTTCACTCAATAGTATATGCCTAAATATTCTTTAGTCTTGTGATTTATCCTTTCACAAAGAAGATTAAGACTAGATTGTGAAGATTGTACACTGTATGCAGCACAGTTTAGAAATCTGGAACATTAATTGTTAAATTTAGAGGATACCATCCTATTAAAATCTTAGTTTTATAATCTGGTAACTTACATTTTCTTTTCTGCTTTCTCAACACAACTGTTCACAGCTTCTCTGTGTTCCCACTTTCTCCTTCTCCACCCATCTTCTGTTCGAGTCCAGAATAAGACTTTGCAAAAGTTAGCACCCTCTCATCACAGCAATCAGCAAAATCTCAGGAATAGTTTATCCACAATGAG
Organism: Harpia harpyja; assembly: GCF_026419915.1. Lineage (NCBI taxonomy): Eukaryota > Metazoa > Chordata > Aves > Accipitriformes > Accipitridae > Harpia > Harpia harpyja. Next base: position 53,013,497 of record NC_068942.1, read on the forward strand.
TCTATCCCAGACTTTTGCCCTACTTGGCTATAAAGGCTAGATTAAAAGGTAAATTCTGTCCCAAGGAATTTTGTTGATGATGGCACAGATCAGATTCTTTGCATTTTAACTGGAGCGGGGAGGGGGAGAAGCAGAGAGAGAGACTGCTTGTGGCAATCTTATCACTTTCATTCCTATTGCTGTCATCTAGGATGTCACTGTACAGTGTTGGTTTTCTGCTTCTGGTTCATACAATTTTGTTGTGCCATCCTTCTTTATTGTATGCTATCTCTGCACTTACTGAGCAGTCCTGCCAAACAGGACAGCTGCTGGTTCAGTTGCTGTAGCATTGCCATAAATAAATAAAAAAAAAAATAGAGAACCCTGGATGTATTAATTACATTACCTTTCCTCTCGGAAATAATCTATTCTGCATTTAATAAAAAGTAGATTAAAAGTAGGGCTGATCCATGGAAGGACTATGCCTATAGCTAAATATCTACTTTATTTTTCCATTACAGGATATTTGTGAAGATATATCTGATCATGTTGAACAAATTCATGCTTTACTAGAGACTGAGTTTTCCCTGAAGCTTCTGTCTTACTCTGTCAATGTGATAGTCGATATCCACACTGTACAACTACTCTGGCACCAGCTACGTGTTTCTGTTCTGGTTCTGAGGGAGCGTATTCTCCAGGGACTACAAGACGCCAATGGAAACTACACCAGGCAGACTGATATTCTGCAAGCGTTTTCTGAAGAGACTAAGGAGGTATAGTAACTAAACTAAATTTTGAGAATTTAATCTGTATTTGAAGCACCTCATCCCTGTTGCACATCTAAAATTGCTAGGATGACAATTTTAAGGATGGCTTACTTGTCTTCTAGATATTTTGCTAATTTTGTGTTTTAAGTGTCTTCAGCTGATATGTGTTCTCATTGAACCAAATTAAAGCAAGTACTTTAAGGTCAACTTTCAGAAGCATCATGCTAGTGGCTAGCAATGTTTTCTCCGGATTGAAATATTTTTCCTAAAGGATTGGAAACACTTACAAAGGTGCATCTGGTCCAAAGTCCTTGGTCTGTTCGCTTGTGAATTTAAAGTTCATATCCAATTCAAACCTCAATTTTTATGTGCAATGAATTCTTTAATGAAAAGCAAACACATTTCCCTTCTTGCATAAACAAACCTGAAGCTTACACAATGTTTTCCAAAACCTTCCAGACTAGGTCAATATTGCTTTATAGCAGAGAGGATGGACCTTAATTTGTTTGAGTGGCAATTCTGCAATATGCCTCTAAACAGTCACACATTTTGTCTGAGAAATGATGCATGAATCGTACATTTTTTATTCTAACAGGGTGTCAAATTCACACACATCTAAATGGTTTGTAAATCTGGATTCATTTAACTAAAATGCCTTTTCCTTTGAATTCATTATTACTAAATTAACTTGGTTAGAAGGACACTACTGGCCTAATTTTTAAAGCTGAAAGAAGATGCACATTTTCAACAGTTAGGGTAATTAACGGTTAATAGAAGATACCTTAGTGTGTAGTGGATTCTTCATATGCTGGAAGTCCTAAGTTTAGGATAAAATGCTTTTGTTAGATACATTTACAGAAAAAGACCTCTATATCAATGCAGTGAGATTCTGCAACCTGTGTTACAGAGGATGTCAGAAGTCCCCTAAACATGTCCTGAATTTCAGATCACTCAAGTTTAAAGAAAATGTGTGTATTTCTCTGGTCTCTGTTGGGTTTTATATTTATCTTTGCACAACAGAGTGGGTGGTCCTGAAATCAATGCTCAGGTATGCCCAGCCCCACCTTCTACACCCCCTCTTCCTGATGTATACATACCTGGTGCTTCAGTTTCAGTTTCTGCTTTGCTGTTACTGGTTAACCTTCTCTGGCAAGTCTGAAGGAAATCCACACTTGTCTGAATATCCAGAGTGGTGAATTAGGGTGAAGTCATTATTTTATGAGCATTGTGATTTCAAGACATAAGGAAGGGGCAGATTCAGATACTAAGAAACAGGAAACGTCCCATCTGGATCTGATTAAAACTGCTATAAAAACCATCCCTCCAATACAGGGGAGGACTCACTGGGGAAAGATAGATTACTTTTCAGTGGGGAAAAAACATGTTGCCAGGTAGGCTTATGTGGTAATAAAACCCCAAAATATCCTGACATGATTATTTTTTTCCACCCCAACTAAAACATAAATAGTATTTGATAAAATTAACGGCTAGCAATAGCAGGGACACAATATTAATATTAAGTTTCTGCTCTAATGCCTGAATTGGTTCCCAGAAATTGCTCTGCAGTATTTAACCTTCAGGTATTTATTCAAGCTTTTCATCGGGTATAATGGTAGTGGCTTTATTTGATGAAAATAAATAAATAAATAAAACATAATGTAGAGACAATGGTATCTACTCTTATCTACCTTTTTTTTGGTGTTTCCCCCATATCCTTTCCTAGACAGGACTACATTGTGGGACTAGTAAGTGCTTCATGATACAAGTATTATCTATTAGGGATTTTCATGCATATGTGAACAGTGAGACTGTTTGAGCAAACCTAGAAAACTTTGCCCATACAGATAACCCTTCCTTGGAGAATCATTCTCCTAATTTTCAGTACTCCTTGGGGATTATGAACCATGAATGACAGTTTATTTTTTTCTCCTAAGATTGAGAAGTCATCTGGTTTGAAACGAATAGAAGGGAACTTTCACACACAACAAAGACTTCTATTTTGGAATTCACTACTGTAGGACACTTAGAAGTGGAAAGAAGTTAAAAAAATAAATGTGAAAACTAAGCAAAGATAGGAGGAATTATAACCTCCAGATGCTCATTGGTAGAAGCTGGGAGTGAGGGTAGAAATATTCTGTGTGGAAGGGCCATGTACGTATACCCATGTCTTATAGCTCAGCTAGTAGAAAATGTTTAGAACTGATGCAGAGAGAGGATACTGGGCTAGATAGAAATTTGATCTGAACCAGTACAGCAAATGTTATGCTTTTCTACAGTCCATGAACCTATCGTTTCACAGAATGTTTGGCTTGCTCCTTAAGTCAGTTGTCTTCTGTGTAACGGTGAAGAGCGGCTTTGGCTGCCAATGTTAACTGAGGAGCTCCATGGAAGAAGTGATCTGCCAAGGTTTCTTTCGTGTTCAGTCAGACAGTCTCATCTTGATAACATTCACTACTCTCTCAGTTCGGAGACTGCACAGTCAATCATAGTGCAACAGTCCCGCTTGGGCTATATTTACACTGCAGCTGTAACACACATAAATGTGCACAAGTTAGCCTCAACATAATGAACAGGGATAACACTGGTTGAGTAGCTACCAAAACATGAAAGTGTACAGCACAGGCTGTACTGGCTTGGTTAGGAACCCAGCTCATTAACTGGGCAGGCAGTAACTGTGCTTTTGGCTATCTCAGCAGCGCCATACTGAATAAGATGCCAGCAGGAAAGGGCACAAAAAGTTTCATGGCTTGGAGGAAATAGAGGAACCAGTGAGGCAAGCTGCCTGCCATGTTGGAGAAGTCAAATTAAGAAAATACTTTTTTTAATAAAAAACTTTGGAGAGTTAAGATTTTGAAGGACAATTTTTCCTCCAGGAGTTACCCAGAGATAGATAAGAAGGAGACAAAAATGAGTTCTGTACAGCCTGAGTTCTGTCCAGCTGCACCCAACCTGTGAGTTTTATTTCACAATTGATAAAGCCGGAAAATAGGGAAAGGATCAGTATAAGGCTATGTTAAAATACCGTGAATCCTGATGTTCCCAAACAGTTGGTAAAGTCACAAAAGAAATATCTTACAAATTAAATTAGTTTATTTGAAAAAGTAAAAGAAAATGCAGAATTGTGCTGGTTTAAATATAAATACAAGAAGGTATTGGAAACAACCTACAGAGCTTTACAGGAAGCGTTACTATGTGAAAAGGGACAAATTTTTTGAACTAAGGTATTCCTATTGGTAGCCAAGCAAATAACTAAATACAATATTTTTCTGAAATAACAACAATAATAAAAACATGGTAATACTGGCATTAAATAATGCTCCTCTGAAGCACACATTTAAGAGGCTGCTTGGAAAATGACCAAACAAGGTTGTTTAATGCACATGATTGTAAATTTTATTAATGTTAATAAACACATTTTTAAGAGACGAAGGAATAGAACTCATTACTCAGGAGAAATCAAGGCCCTTAGGGCCTTGGAAATGGTTTTGATTTATATATGGTTTTACAGTTTCTAATCTTTTCCTGAGATTAGAGGGAAAATGCAGCTGTAATACTGATCATTGTTTAGTAGTTATTTTCCTTAATAAATGCAGCTCCAAAATATAAATTTGACAGATTTATAGAAACTTCCCATTTCAATTCTGCACTATTGACAATGTACTATTTGTGGCATAGGTTCTACATTTGGATAGAATGTGCTAAATAGAAGATATTTTCAATGTCCAAGATTATGGTTGATAAATAACTTTCTAATCAATCTTTTCTATAAATATTTTTAGCTGGAGGATTTTTTTATATTTTTACTTTGACTAATGCAAGTGAGGTGGACAGAGTACAGGGCACAACCTTCTTTATTGAGATTATTCTTGTTCAGACCAAAATCCAAGTGGCTTGTTGTGAGATGAAGAGATTGTGGGGTTATTGCACCTTCTTCAGGCATGATGCTTAAGGTCCTTAAACTGGATTTAGACAGTGTAGTCAGACAAGGTGTTCCAGGGAATAATTCAGGCAGGAATCTATTTAGTGGATACTCAAAAGTTTGCTTTAAAAAACTCTATTATGAAAACCAAACCTGAGAAGAAACACCAGTGTACTGATTTAGGCACCTAAAGTTAAAATCCTAAAACATTAATTTTCTGCCCTTTATGATGTTTTGTGAGTAGTTTCTGTAAGCACTTGGGCTAAATGTTGGCTTTTTTATTTTAAATTCTGCTTTTCAGTTTCTTTTATCCAGTTGACATGCTCTGCCAATTTCTCTCGTTCTAAATAGTTTCATGGAATTACTTAAGATGTACACCAGTGTAAATAAGAACAGAAATTGTTTCAGAATTATTTGATCCTATGTTCAGGTTTCAAATTATGTGCTGGCATCCAGAAATAGTCGAGGCCTGCCTAGGTGTTAGAACATTAAATCTTCTACTAAAAATATGCTTATAAAATGTTGACTAAACGTAATTTTGCTGTGATTGTTATATATCAGGCTGCTTTCAGATCTTAATGTAGTCAGATTTTTTTAGTGTCCTTCAAATAAGTCACCAAAATATTTATAAACATTAATTTGACTTTGATCTTAAAATCTCATTTGCCATCTGAGATAGTCTCCTCTGGTTATGTCTGTGTTTCTGAAATTGAAGGACTTCCATTGAGAAGATGCTGACAAGGGGACATAGCAGGCCAGAGGTTTAGGATTCCAGGCTATAGTTTCTTCTTCTTGAGCTGTTCTCATTTGTGCTCCAAATATCCAGCAGATAAATCCTCAGTTGATAATGCTACGAAAAAGTGAAATGTGGTTAGCAACCACTATCTCATAAATATGGGAAGAAATGTCTTTCATTGCTAGATGATGATTGGAAAAAAAATTCTGGCAATCAACTGAAAGATCATAGAGCAGCATGGATTTCTGAGAACACAAGATTAAGAAGGTGGCTGATATACTCAGCAGTCCCCAAGATCCCCTCCATTCTGTTTGAGGTAGTTAACACAGGAAATACTATGAGTCTGCTGCATGGAATTTCTGAGTGCCAGCTACAGAGTAAGTAGAACTGAGGCAGAATTTAAGGAGGAGAACACCAATACAAAAGTGAGTTGCTATTTTTAGGTAACTTGCTGCACCAGGCTGAAACTAAGCATTTTTTAGTTTACTGCCATTCTTAATTCCCAAAAACTTTAGAATGGTTTGCTTATCTACAGGGTACTGCAAAAACAGGCAGGTCAGTGATGAATGCTTTTCTAGATATTAGGCAGTGAAACATAGAAGCTGATAGTTTGTTACTTGCCTGTGCTGTATATGAAAATTAGTCTTCTAAAAATGTACCGTTTCTTCATTTATTTCAGGACCGTCTTGACTCTTTAACTGAAGTTGATGATTCTGGACAGTTAACTATTAAATGTTCTCAAAATTACTTGTCACTGGATTGTGGTATTACTGCATTTGAACTATCTGACTACAGTCCTAGTGAGGATTTGCTTGGTGCTCTGGATGATATGACCTCCAGCCAAGGGAAAGCAAAATCATTTGAATCCTGGAACTACAGTGAGATGGATAAGGACTTTCCAGGACTTATCAGAAGTGTGGGTTTACTTGCAGTAGCAACTGATTCCATTGCTTCCCAGTGTAATGAAACATTAAATGAGAAAGAAACCCAGGTACCTCTTTCAGCAGAAGATGGAGAAGAAAGCAAAGACAGGAAAGCACCACATGAGCTCTCACTAGTATCTTCTTCTGTAAACTCCTCTCTTTCTAAAGGACCCTGCTTTGAAGATGGTGTTTTACCTACTGACAGCAAACCAGTTTCCACATTAAAGAACCCAGAATGCAATCTTCCACAGCACACCAGTGAAAAAATCAAACATTCTCACTGTGAAAACTCAACTCCTAAGAGGTCCATAAGAGACTGCTTTAACTATAATGAAGACTCCCCTACACAGCCTACATTGCCAAAAAGAGGTCTGTTTCTGAAAGATGATGTGTTTAAAGATTACATGGAAGCCAATGATTTAAAAAGGCAAATCTCTCAGATAGTTAAAAATGAAATGAGTAGAAGTACACCCTCACTGTTAGATCCACCAGACAGGTCCAAGCTTTGCCTAGCTTTACAGTCACCCTACACTAACAGTGCATCTGCAGTTAGTCAGTCATATGATTGCTTAAATACAATAGGTGATAGAAATCTCGAGTACACGATAAATAATCACTTTAAGGACAGTCCTGTAAGTCTAGGAAAGTCTACTTTCTACACCTGTAAAGAAAAATCAAAGCACAAGAAGTCTCATGATGCTCCAGAGAAAGTGAAAGCTGGCAGAACACCTGGAGGTATGTGTAAAACAGCTCCACCAATACAAGTCAAAAAAAGAGGACGTTCTTCTCTACAGAATGGAATTACTTCTCATAACTCTCAGTCGCTGGAGGAGACGGAAACAGATTCTTCTGCATCATCAGAATCTTGTAACCAGGCAGACCCAAATGGGCAATCACAAGGTAAAACTGAGCCTTTTAGTTCACCAATGCGTAGCCAGAAGAGTGCTTCCTCAGCTGGTTCTGAGCTTACCAACTCATCACCTCTTCTACTGAGAAGAAAGAATAATAAAAGCTTCTCCTCAACACCAAACTATACTCAGAAGAACAGTAAAGATGGTGAGGTCTGGTATGGATCTGATGAATATTTAGCACTTCCTTCACATCTCAAACAGACTGAAGTATTAGCTTTAAAACTAGAAAATTTGACAAAGTTGCTGCCCCAAAAGCCCAGACGAGAAACCATTCAAAACATTGATGACTGGGAGCTGTCAGAAATGAACTCAGATTCAGAAATGTATCCAACATATCAGACAAAAAAGCACAAAAAAATGGGTAGAATTTCACCAAGCTCTTCAAGTGATATAGCATCCTCCTTAGGTGACAGTATTGAATCTGGGCCTCTCAGTGATATTCTCTCTGATGAAGATCTTTGTATGCCAGTATCTTGCATTAAAAAATACATTGAAGAAAAGTCAGAAAGGACTGCTGTCACTCAGCCCACTGAGAATGATACTTCTGCCTCAAATAAATCAGCTTTAATTCATCAACTGATGCAAGATATACAACACCAAGAGAATTATGAAACCATATGGGAAAAAATTGAGGTAAGGCAATAAACCTGTGTTCTTCTGCTGTGTTCTTGATAAGCCTGTGTATGGAGATGGAGCTGTGGGCAGGGGTGGAGTTGCTTTCTTGTTTTCTTTTAATGATGAAAATAGTCACATCTAGTGACTGCTAGGGGTAGAGAACAGCAGTGATCATGGTAGCTATAATAGACTGCAGCTAACTTTACAGAATTTGCCTACATTATTTTAGTTACACCAATGCCTTTAAATTTGGCAAAACATTATTTTATCAATAGAGCTTCTCTTTTCCAAGATCAGGTATACGATAAGTTATTTTTGAATGAAGTGAAAAATAAACATTGGAAAATCAGGGATCTTTGTTGTATTTGAATGAAGTTATACTTAATATCATCTGCTTATTTTCTTTATAAAAGAGAATTGCTTTAGTCCAAGAATAGAGGAATAATTTTCATGCATAATAAACACATTTCTTTTTAATCAGTTCTCTTCTCTTGCAGTGATTATTTCCCTACAGTGGTGGTGGAACTAAGAATAATGTCTCTTTTTCTTCTTTTTTCTTTCTTTTTTTTTTTAATTTTACTTAAATAATCCTTCCTAAATAACGGCAATTTAACAGTGCAATATGCTAGAGCAATAATATACTATCCCATTAAACTTAAGGTGAGATAGGATTTCATTCTTGGCTTCTGGCATCACTTCTTCAGAAGTAACTCTTCCTTATAAAGTGGAAACGTTTACAGTAGTTAACACTATGAGAGATCTTTTTGAGAAAAAAGATAAACTTTGGAAAGGGAGGTGAATTTGAATGAATAATCAAATAAGGACCTAGCCATCTCAGTAATACAATTAATAGCTTACATTCATAGTAAATTTTTCTTTCAATTTTCTGATGGGTTTGACTTCATGGCCATTGTAGAGGAGAACTCTCATATTCAGAACATTTCATGTCCATCCTCAATGTAGTTTAGTAATATGGCTGTCGGAAAAGAAAACTCCATCTCTACTAGACTTTAAAATCCTTTAAAATTCATGACATAGGCATTAAAGGGTGATCTTGGCATCTAAATGTTAAATCTGGTATCTGCATTATCTTCTGTGTTATCAAGCTCCATAAGAGCTAAGAAAAAAGAACTTAGTTTTATAACTTCAGTAAATGCTTCTTCTGATGTGTGGTTTCTATAACTTTTGAAGACATTGGAAGTATTATGACTAGTAGAAAAGTAGTTGAGCTAAAGATGTTTGAGTATAAAGTCAGGGTAGAAAACACAAAAAGAGAAATTTCTTCTTAAACAAAGGAGGGAGCAGCAGCTCTCAGCCTTGAAGCAGTCAGCTCTAAAGGGCAGTGTTTAATGACTCCATCCTGATGGCTGGGGTTCATCTTTTGAGACTCTCATGAAAGAACCGTCTTCATAAGTGCAAGCTGTTTCTGTGCTTAAGTTTGTGTAGTGTTGAAAATTAGTCCAGATGAAGCTGACGGATACAGAGCCCTGTGCAAGCAACAAATCCCATCAAAGCTGCTTGTGAATACGTAAGATGCTGTCTTTCAAATGATACTACAAAAGCCTGTTTTAAGGAATGGAATTGTTGAGTGTCTAGGGACCAGCTCCCTCCACTAGACGCTGACTAGCATCCTTTTGGCAAGAAGCAGGTGGCAGAGAAATATTCTGCATCACCCTCTCAAATCATCATGTTCGTTTTTCTCAAACTTCTTGAAAAAGTAATTCTCTTTTGGGGGGGATCATCTGTCTTTGTGTGATTCCCTGCAGCTGCAGTTCAGTCCTGCCAGGATGGAGGAATAAGAACCAGCTGTAACAACTGGCTGCAGCTGTAAACACCCACTTCCTCTCCATACCCATCCCCTCCTCACCTCCTCTGGAGAGTGGATTGAGCTCCTGACAGCAATTAAAGGTAGTTAGCTCTTCTCTGGCCAGAGTAAACCCTTCTAGCTAGTGATTACAGCTGCTGCTCTTGTCCTTGAGGAACTTTGCTACTGCTGACACTGCTTTTTCTACAATTTCTCAGTGTTCCTGGTTGTGATGAATGTGTGGGAAATGTTGGTCATGGAGTTTGAAAATAATCTTATGAAGTATGTTATGGGAAGGGGCTCAGAATAGAAAGGCTTTAAGCAGAAAGAAGATCAGATGCAAAGAGCACTGCTAGGAAGAGAGATAGCTCAGTGATCCATGCCCTTAAAAGCCGCACACAAGAAAGTTTCATGTTTATTTCATGCAGAAAGATGTATGCTAGCTACATCTGGCTTGAAAATGTACTTCCTGAATGGTGAATAAAAAAAATCAAGAGAAAAGTTTTGAAATGTTTTGCAAAGCAATTATAATATTATAATATTTTAAAGAAATATAAGGTTTTCCCAAGCTGCTTATTCACCTGAGTTTTTCCACTGTTGCTAGTAATTATATCTTCTGCTTGTAAGACTGGTAAAGAACCAATTTTGCAATACAAGAGCTCTTACGAAGGTAAATCCTGCCTCAGTAACACTATGGTGTCTTGCTGAGGTACTTTAATTTGATATAAGTAATAGGAAAATAGAAAATTCCTCCCTTATGTGATGTTATAAAGTATTGTAAACAAAATCTAACTAAAAATACCATACCTGAGTCACAATTGAGTCCTTTCTTTTGCTAGATCTCCTGTTTTGTAATTCCCTTAGCAGAGACTCAAAAGTGTGCCATCTACATTAATTCTGTTATTTAATAAGAAGTCTCCAACTCAAAATGGAGTTTCCTAATTGCGTGAATACATGTCTTAGCAATAATTCAATACTACTCTTGTTAGTGGTAGTTTTGTGCTAAAGAAGTCAGATCTCTGAAATGAGAACTTAATTAAAGACAGAAGAAGCATGCTTATGCCCATTAGTAATCTAGTTACACTGCTGCAAGTGTCTAGCCTATTGTTTTATTTATTGAGATTGTAAAACAAAACTAAAATAACCTTTCATTTTGGGATAGCAACATCTTAGAAAGGACTGGCAGCCTCAAAATAATTGAAAGTCATATTTTAGCTAGGTAATAGGGCAAACAAGGAAGTTTCAGTATTTTATTATGATGGGAATAATTTCGAATTAGTATAAATCTGGTAATATCTTGATAGTAAGCAATTTGTTGAACATATGCTAAAGCATTTATTGGAAGCCTTATTCATTTCTCAGTTATATGGAGGATAGTCATGTGCAGAAACTGATAAAATGTAGTTTTTCATACTTGCAAATTAAGCAGATGTCCTTGCATGCGTATTATCATGCTGTTAATCTGTCTGTCTACCTACAAACAGAATTCTGCTTGACTGGCCCATTTGTTGTTACATAGGATCACTTTCTTGCTTTACAATAAATATTGCATACTCTTGCCATATTTTGCCTTGCACTGCAGCTAATTCTTTGGCACATGCTTTTCATGCCTTTAATACTAGGTACCTCCATTCTGGCATACATAACAATTTATGTGGCAGTTCCTTGTATGTTTCAGAAATTACTTTTTGGAGTTAAATGTGAGAACAAGTGATAACAAATTCTGAATGTTCCTCTTATTATTATAGTTCAGCTTTTAGTAGCTACCTCAAATGAATTTTTAGAATGCAGATTAAGCTCTGTAGTTTCTGTTATACTAACTGGAGGGGAAAAAGATATAACAACATCATTCTCACAGGTAAAGTCAATAGAGTTCTTTGCTATAAGAAGATGGCCAATTGCTACTTCTCATATGTAACACTAGGACTCCACAGTATCAGTTTCAGAATGCTGTAAGGTTTACTTTCTGTAAGAAAACTAAGTTTTCCTTAAAATCATACTAATAATTTATTTTTTCCCCCATTTTTATTTGCAAACTGAAAAACTGGAAGAAAAAACTGATCTTGGGCTGATCTAATGACAACGCATTTTCAATCATCTTATGTGAATAAAATAATAACAATAAAAAAACCTTGTTCAGGCAGTTTTATCTCCTTCTCTAGAAAGCAATACTAGATTAACTATACTGGCATCCTTGTGCTGTAATCTGTGGTCAATGATAATCCCATCTACTTGATTTTTGGGGGCACTATTACAAAGGGTAGAAATGTAACCATTTGCAAGACACTCCATTTAAATGAAGATGCGTTTGCTTTGCAGGCCTCAGGGTTAATTGTATGAAGCAAATTGCCGATTTTTTCCTGTTATACAGACTTATAGCCTGTTTTATCACAGGCTCCGTTTCTGTAAAAGGCAGCTGAATTTCCTCTGCAAGAAGCAATTTGATATCTATCGATCCCATTCTTCTAGCTCATCACATTTCATGAATTTGCCCTCAACTCCATTGGCTCTGTATTTTGTCTGGGGAGCCCGGTCAGCCTTGGCACTGGTTACCCACTTTCTTGATGTGCTAAGGGAATGAAATAATGCTGCTCTGCATGTTTTTCTGCTTTGGGGTAGAGCATGCCCCAGGGATCCTACAGCAAAGAGCTGGATAAAAGATTTTGCTGCCTTCCAGGACCCAGTCAGGGATCCCCTCACCTTCGTGCAACCATTTATCCCCTCTGAAGCCAAGATGCCTCAGTGGAGCAGAGATTAAAGATCCCTTTTCCAAATTATTGGAGTAATGGGAATAATTTTCCTGTCTAGGAGGAGCTAAGGATCAGTGCAGTCTACAAAGGAGAGTGCAGTATTGGAGCTAAACTTGTTAGTGTGACAAATAGCTTGTGTGTTTGGGTGGGGAAGATTTGCATTTTTAGAAGGTAGTCACAAAAGGTAACCAAACGATAGGCTTCTGCAAATGGTTAATGGCCTTGGTAGAGCAAGCTTGTATTGGAGACACAGCTGGGAGTCCAGTTGGGCAGTGGAGAGCCAGTTGGTTAGAAAATATTTGGAGAACTGACACAAAGGGGAAAGAATTTGTGTTGTTTAGTTTGAAAGGGGACAGAGTTGCTTCTTGGCAGTGAATGGACTGAAAACACACCAGTACAGTTAAGGTAGAAGCTGGATAGCTTTAGGGGAGGCAAAGTTTATTTGTGTTTGGAGGTGATTTTCATCATTAGAAGGAAAAGCATGCATAGAGGACAAACGAAGTTTGGGCTGTGGGGCTAAGGTAGTGAAAAACTAATAAGAACTGATAACACTGATGGGGCTTGGTAACAAAGAAAAAACAGAACTGAAATCAGTAATGACAGAACAGGTGGAAAAAGTGAAGATAACAGGGAACAGGACCGGCTTATTTTGGATTACCAGATAAAGGATTTTTAAAGTGTCGTAGTGCTCCCCTTAGCCCTCTTGCTTTCAATAACTTAGCAACAGTACTTCTAATACTGACCCTCTTAAAATAAATGGATTGCATATTTTTCCAGATAGATAGAGTGCTTGCCAAAATTTGTTCATCTCTGAATTTTACTTGTACTGCTTCATACAATTTAGATTGAAATACTGCTCTTGGTTGATAACCAGTTTATAAAAAACAGTAAGTGAAAGAGGTATCAGATCCAGAAATTCCTTGGCAACTCAGCAGTTTTCTCAGCAGTCTTGCTGCTTTGTGCAGCATAACTGAAAATGTCACTTCACATTTTGTACTGAGTCAAGTTTGTGCTTTGTTGTTTTGAGTCTGATGATACTCCCCTGCTTTGAAAGCTCATCCCTCAGTTTTCAAGCTGGTTAAACTGTTATTAAGCAGTAATGTAGTATACATATGGAACTCTCACTTTTACTCAGACAAATACTTCTTTACTAGAAGATGATATTGAAATACAGTGAGCCCTCTGTTCCTCCAAAACAGTTAGTTCCTAACAGTTTGCTTGAATTTTAAACAGCTCCTCCAAGTACATTACTTTTCTTTGGCATTTGCTTTACCACAAATAGTCTGCGTGAGCTCATCACCAGCAATCTTTGCAAAAATAGCAAGTTCTATGTAAGATGTGCAAATTCTGAATTTGTAACTTTACATCTAAAACTGACTGCAGGAATTATGCTTCCTTAATGAAACATACCTATTGTGAAGCATATGCTTGTTCAGAACTGTTTGAATTTCCAATGTAAAGAGCTCAGAATGATTTGGCAGTGAGCGGTTTCAGATCAGGGTTTTTTTACATTTAGTATTTGGCAAGTCATTCCAAATAATTTGGGGAAAAAGAACAGAGAGAGGGGAGAGAGAGAAATAGAAAAAATCTGCTCACAAATAATTTTGGTAGCATTGATTTGAGGGTATGTCTTTACTAGTATTTAGAACTGATTGTAAGGGATATGTCTACATCCAGTGTTTGGCTCACATCTGATATGAGACCTTTGGCTGCAAAAAGCCTCCTGATTCTCTCTTGTTGTGTACATAGTTGGATACTACTTCACAGCTCAGGGATGGCTACTAACAGCTTAGATGAACAGAGGAACAGCTGCTTTTGCATACATGATTCTGCGAGCCCTCCTCTTCTATTCTAATGCAGTCACTCAGATCAGCTTTAAGTGACCATTGGCTTTACAACCCAGAGTCGTGTCTTAATCATCTGTATCACAGCCTAGGCACAAGCCTGCACCAGAGCCATCCGCATTATTTATTTGTGAACTGGAAACTTTCTAGAAATAGGTTAAGGATTATTTCTTACCTTCTGGATTTCTGCTAATAGGCAAAAGGGTGCAGCAGAGCTGAAGATGGAGAAAGGGAATAGTAAGACTGCAAGAGGCAGAATTCCTGCTCTCACTGTAGCAAAGGGCAGGCTCAAAGGTGAGCAGTGCGTGTCAGGGGACCTACCTGGAAAGCCAGCAGAGGCTCCAGATTTAAAAAGGACACAGCAATAACTTGGAGAACTAATCAGAATTGACTTAGGATGATCTTATGATTGACTCCTTTCTATCAGTGCAAACACATTTTATTGTCTGGGATTGTTCAGTGCTTTCACTTCTCTCATGGAGATAGAGAAAGGCACTCAGAAACCATTGAAGTAGGTTTGGAAGCTTGCAGTGATGGCACTAGCTTTCAAAACACAGACAGAAAGTGTCAAATTGCTATTGGGAATTTACTTCAGAGTGCGTATGGTGGTTTAAGAGGAATCTTCCTGTGTTGGTCAGGACTGAATCCTCTATAACTGCTATCTTATAGGGGACAGGTACTGAGGAGAAGGTGGGCTGTGAAGAGTTTGAGATAACTTCTGAACTACCCTGTTAACTAGTTACTGTATTGATTTTAGGGCTCCTTGAAGTGCCACCATTATTAAACAGAAAACTATTGAATTTAAAATTGTGGTTTCTAATATTCCCTTAAATATGGTAAATATGGAGGGGTGAGAGAGAATGCTCATTGCTTTATATTTTCATAGTGATATGCCTTTCCCAATGTTTTAAGGTCTAGCTCTTCTGTTACATAATATACTTAGGCTCTTGGATACTTATGTTTTATGTATCTTCTGTGAGGAAGTACAGGATATTTCAGAAAGGTACAGTATACCAAAATCACTATGCTGTATTCTAAATATTTAATTGTTTAAATAATACATTACTACTAACTTCCACCTAAATAAAATTTCAGTCTATCTACTGTTGTTAACGCATCATTGCCTTAAAATGTGTACATGCTGGAGATGAGTCAGAGCAAGAGAAATGTTCAAGGGTCTAGAGAGGATTAACCTGAGAAGAAAGAGCAAGTCTACTTATGTAAGATTATTGCATAACTCCTCAAAACATGTTCATATCTTTTTCTTCTTGTGTATCTTTATATATTTTGGCAGAAACTGGTTTTCATTCCTTCATCCTTTCCAGTATGTTATGATCAGGAATGAAACATTAAATCATGCTGACTCTTAAATCATAGTTGTCATCATTAGGCATCAGAGTGAATATAATTTGTGGTAAATATGGGCAGGAAACAGTCTCTCAGAGGCTTGTTTCAGACTGTCTGTATGCTTACGCAGGTATTTGAAAGTTATCTTGAAAGCAACCAGAAAGGCAAAAAATTGTTTTCTCATCCTTGCTTTAGGTTTTGGAGCACAGATGATAATCCTCACAAACAGCTGAGCTGTCCTTAGCAAATCAAACTGGAATCTCATCTGAACGTTCCTTTATTGTTAGTAAAGACTTATTTTGAACTCTGATTCTCATGCGGGTCAAGTAAGGTTGCCCGAACCAGGGCTAGATTTGCCTCTGATTTCCCTTGGACAATGTTTGGAATCTCTCCAGGCTGACAGAGGGAGAACCAACAAGCAAACAGATTTTTGGTAGTAGACAGTGTAGATGTACAAGTCACAGTTAACCGAATATTACTAATTGCTTTTTCCCTACTGATGCCAGCATCTGATGACATGAATGTTTCCTCATTGTGCTGTATAAGACTAAAGACACACAGGGTAATTTAAAATGTAAATACTACTGCACTATTAGCAGCAACTGAACTATAGCAGCTAGCATAAAATTGGCTCAGGTAAGTCCAAACTTCACTAGGGTGAATCTCATGTATGCATTGCAGTGCAAACCTCCTACAACTCTGTTGAGGTACATAAAATCAGAAAAAAAATAGTAAATTTGTTAGAAACAGCAAAGCTTCTGGGGTTAAAAATAATAAGATGACAAAAGAAAAAAGACCAGAGATTGTTTTTATTTTATTCTGTAAACATATCCAAATTTGGGGATGAAAGAAGTGAGTCAGAATTAGGGTCTAAAGAGGGTGTAAAGGAATGTCCACTAGAGACCACTGAAAAAAGAAACTATCTAAAAGGGAGGGTAGAATAATTATGAAGCAAAAGAAAAGCAATTAATGGAGGAACTAATAGTGACAGGATTTCTTTGGAGACTGCAGGTGAACAAGAACTGAGTGCATAACAGGAGGCTAAATTAGGAAACTAGAAGAATAATAATGGAGTAAAGAAAAGAGGTGGTGAATCTTAATCTCTCCTTGCTGCTGCCATATTTAGCGAATAGTGGCAATCATAATTCTCCCTGTTTTTCAACTCAGAAATTTTAACTGCAAAACAAGTTCATGGGTCAAAGAATTAAAATATCTCTTGTGAGGTGACCGACTTAACCTCTTCTAACCAATTAGCCTTGAGTAATAGGAAATGCTGAATTAAACGTTCAGATTTTGAGGGGGAATCGTGGTCATTATATCTCAAGTCATGTCAATGATATAGCAGAGGTGGCTATATTTAGCAGTTACCCACAAGCAAACAGCATCTGTTCTATTCTAGTAAAAAGTGGTTTTTTCCTTCATTTTGGAAAACTTTTAGACATGGTGATACATCGCCCTCTTGAGGCCAAAACTTGTTGCTGCACCTATTTCACAGACATTTTAATTTCCTTCTCAAATGAACGAGACCCACATAACTTTACAAACATAGTTGTTAGAAATTCAGAGATTAAATAAATCATAAGCTAGAATCTTTCCTCCTTGCGAAGATCTTTTTTGCTTTAGTGTAGTCCCAAATTTTTTTGCTATGTATTTTATTCCAACAAATTTAAAGTTGAAATATTGTTCTGATTTTGAAAAGTAATATCATGTGTATGCCAATTATTAAACTTTTTAAAAAACATAACCTGCATGTGCACTTCGGCAGATTTTGTGAAATATATTTAAAAAAACCCCCTATCCTCTGCAAAAAATTTAGAGTTGTTATCTCCCTGCAAATATAGCTGCTATTTTTATTATTATTCAGAGAACTATAGTTATAGTATTTAAATAAGCAGTGTTTAATCCTGCTTTGTGACTATCAGGCCAAGAATATAGTGGCTTTCTTCCTTTATCTATCACTTACTGGCTAACTTACTGAAAATATTATGTAAAAATAATGAATTTAGTTTTTATCTAAAAGGCACTGAAAATCCTGTGGAATTCATTTTGTGCCATTGGGTAAAGGTATACAATTTGGATAATTTCATTCTTGTAACACAATTTGTTCTTTGTTTGGGAAAAGGTAAATTTTTTGGAAGTGCACAAATCTCTGTTTAATTGTCGTCATGCCATAGGACCACTCTGATTTCAGGCTATGGGAGCAACCATGGTGTATGTATACTACGTGCACCTGTTGAGGAATTAAATGCTGGGGAATGAGGTTCATTTCTAGCAACTATGAGATCGAAGAGTAAAGAAATGTTGGGACCAGTTAGGGGAGGTGCCAGCATGGCTCCAATGGAGTGTCCTCCGGTGATGCCCAGTGCACGTGCAAGGTAGCAGCTGACCATTGGCAGAAGTAACAGCTGCACAAGGGCGTCCCACCCCCAGTCCACTGTCTGAAGCCCAAATACTCAGGGTATGCAAACCAAGGAATGATGGTCATCCATAATTATTTATTTTTCAGAGCAGAATAAAGCTGTATACTAATATGTTACAGAGTCCATTATATGGGAAAATTGCAAATGAAGATTAGCTCATCTTTGCAGTTCAGCAGTTCAGATGCAGTTCAGCTCATAATCAATACATACGTTAGCTGTAAAACAATCTGAAAATAAGGTATGTTGCCAACACAACATTTAAAATAATTATATGAAGAGGCAATGCAGTACTTCCAAGTACCCTTACGTCACTGTAAGTTGCTTCAACATCAATAGCTATATCGGCAGCATTTTTAGAAAAAGCGCATCAGACAACTAGCTTCACTGAAAATGAAGATACTGTTTATAGACTCACATTATCCACAGAGTTGGATCAAGGTTGCTGCATAACAAACATTTCATATCAAAAGAAAAGGGACAGTTCTGATCAGGAGATTTGATTTTAGGGTTTTCTGTAGAATAAATAATAAATTTGCACTTACGAACAGCAGGTCCTGAACTAACTTCTACATTTTCTATTCTAGTTTAGAGTTGCTCAGAGGGGACAAAAGAAGAAAATTGGGACTGT
Source organism: Harpia harpyja (assembly GCF_026419915.1). NCBI lineage: Eukaryota > Metazoa > Chordata > Aves > Accipitriformes > Accipitridae > Harpia > Harpia harpyja. The sequence continues at coordinate 53,032,140 of NC_068942.1, forward strand.
GAAATAGATGTGAATATACTGCAGCATTGTGCCACTATGCTTTAAGCAGGACATAGCAAGTCATTTTGGTGCCTGGTATTTTTACCAAAGACAGGCCCCTCTCCTGTGCTATACTGAGGGTCCCTCCAGAATCCAGAAATTCCTTCCAGCTGCTGCTGCAGAGTTGAAGTCCCCCTTTCTGAGAGTTACTGGCATTGTCTTTCTCGGCTCAGGCAGATTTATTTGCTGTTCTTGTCCTTCCCTTGATAGATTGCTGGCTACAAATTTCTGGGTACACTGTGTTCATAAACCAGCGTCCCAGGTTTACCAGCTGAGTGAAACAAGAGTATGTGACCTAAAAACATTCACATCTCTTAGCTGATCTCTAGAAATGGCAAGTCTTTGACTTAGACAGGGTCACATGAGGGTATAATCTAAAAAGGCCTCTGTTTAGGATATTTGATGCTGTGACACATAAGAGAAACTTAAAACTTACCCTCTACTAGAAGATGTTTTGGGCACTTACCTTTACTCCCTAGCTGCTGCTTTGGTCTCTTGGATTTTATGTAGAGAAGAAATGACTCAAAAAAAAGTTATTTTAAGAGTAGTGAGAGTTTCTGTGAGACATTACCAATAAGAGGCATTGCTCTTTGTGAATAAATATATTTTCAGAAACAACATGATCAATCCTAGTAGCATGATAAACTTCAAAGATGAGATTTGGATGATCATTCAGAAGTTTGTACATGACTCAGTTCACTCACAATATCACAGTTGCTGACTGTTCTGCTTATAACCCTAAGAGCTTTTGCCTGCCTGTTTTATTCCCAATGACCCAAAGAACATCAGACTTTTAACTAAATAAAAAGAACTATCGTGTCATTTTCTTATATTTCCTCTTCCTCTGTTTTCTCCCTGTTTACGCCCCATTTCCTTATTGCCTGTTCTTCCTTCCTGTTTCTGTCTCATTTTCAGGGCTCTTGGTATCCTTTAACTCCTGTGTTTCTCCTTTCTGCAGCTTATACCATTCACTCCATAGTTTGAATATTGTTTCCTTGGGAATCTTTTCTTAGTCAACCTCAAAATTTCACACAGACTAGGGATGCTGACTGAGATGAGTGAGTGCTAGAAATATGTGAATACAGATTTACACTGCAGAGGTTTTCTGACAAAAGCCAGTACTGATTACAACGCTGGAAAATAGTTACTACTTTAACCAATATAGCTGTGGCTGCGTAACCCAGTGGCGATAAAACTTATTCATGTAAAAATGGTGGGGCTTTGTCAATATTGCTTTCACCAGTTTGAGAGGATGCTTTAGCTAGCTTGCACAGCAGTGGTTTTCAGGCGGTATAAGTTGTCTCCACGAGAGGGCTTGCGCAGGCCGCCTTCCATCCAGCAAGCGGGCTCTCTCTGAGGCCAGGCTGCAGCTCCCTCTTTGCTGCTGCCAGGCCGCACCTGACGTGAAACTTGGAACAATTTGAAATATTGCCTCGAAAATAACTAAGATTCAAATTAGTATGCGTGATAACTTAGGAGGCAGATAAGCAGAATTATTTTCTGTCATCTAGAATGTGAAGGCACATGTAAAATTTTTCCATACAAAGAAGGATATGCTAATTTACTTATTTACTTGATTCCCAGGAGTGCTTTGAATCACACACCGCTTTTGAGATACAGCACCGGCCTCCCATATTTTCTCAGCATGAACTCTGTTCTCACCTGAATGAATGCAGGAGGCCTAAAACTTTATCTGGTTTTGTGCCTGTTAACATTACATCTCAGGTAGAAAGCATGGCCATGTCAGTATGAGGAGCGATCAGCAGCCATTTTGTATGCCTGGCATTATTGCCACCAGAGCAGATGGCATCTCTGGAGGTTTACAACCAATCCATATTGCTGATAAGTTAATACCAGATGATTCTTTAAATGATGGATGAATCAGACAGTCTTCCCTTTCCTCTCCCTTCTCTCCACTAGTTCTCTCTACTCTTGAATGCTTGCAAAGGCACAATGACACTGGCCTTTCCTATGCTGCTATATGACATTCATATGTGTAGCTGTCTTGGCCTCAGGGCTACATGAATCTCTTCTTCCCAGCAGTGTCCTTCCAGCCCATGGATTTTGCTTCTGTGGTTCTAGGTGTTCACTGATCCTTCAAAAGACTGGGAGAAATGTTACCGGTGGTGATGGAAGCTTGTCTGCTATCTAAGAATATACCTCTCAGGAACAGGGTTTAGGAAGCATTTGGCTTACTTTTCTTGCATCTATCTTTGCCCCACAGTCAATCTGCTGATACTAAGAATATCCCTTTTTAGATCTTGAAAGTTTCAAATAGCAGCAGAGGCCTTGTGGTAGTTCTTTTAAACAGAAAGTAGATCTTCACCTTGAGCAAAAGGTAAGACAAGGCATAGGGTAAAGAAAGAATTATGTTTGTGGCATTGTGGAAAGGTTTAAGTAATCTACAGAGATACATTTAGGAATGATTCTTTATATTCAGATTAGCTTAACCTGCTCTTTGTCTAGAAGCAGAAATAAAGTCAACAGTCCCATGGGGGCAGTGAACTTTTTATTGCAGAATCAGGTTCACTGTCTTCAAATGTAGTTGTTTTTAATGGATTGAAAAGTAACACTTTGCATGTTTCTTTTTATCATGCTTTTTAAGCCTATCCTACCTTTATGGTTCTGGCTTTTTTAGCTAGAAGGCTTTAGGAAACTGAGAACTTCTTAAAAATCTTCTCTGCCATTCCTGCTCTAGTCAGAATACAGTATGGAAAAATAGCTTGGAAATGTTAGCAAAATCTGTTGATTCAGTAGTGGACCAAAAGGTCTGCAAAAATTATGAGTACCCTATCATCAACTTTCAGAGACAAAGCTAGAACTGAGTTAATTTGTAGTGTTTTCCTAGGCCTGTAAGAACTGTGCTTTGTTGTCCTCACTGTTTCAAGACTAGAAGTACTCTCAGCTCTCCAGTGAAATCTCCCTGAAAAGTTGAGATATGTCTGACTGGCTCTGCTTGACATAACTCTATATTTTCATATATTAATGCATCTTGTTTCCAGCATCAGAATGCATCCTGGGGACTCTCAAGCCAGGAAAAGTCATGAGCCACTGACCATCCTGTGCTACCACTTTCCGTTCCATAACCATATAAATCATGACTGATTAGGTAGATGCCCATTAGGGAAAATACATTCAATAGCCATTTCTAATTCTGTGTGTGGTAGTTGGGCACAAAGCCTCGAGGTGGCACTCGTGAAAGATTTGTGTAATTTAACAGTCTTAAAAATGCTTAACTAGTCAATATATAGTAGAAGACAAAGATGTGTCTTTATATGTATGTCCACTATGAAAACTATTTAATCTTTATCTTCTCCCTGTTTAGAGGGAACATTTAAGTTGCACATTTCCTAAGCTGGGGTTATTGAGTAAATGCACTTCTTTAGCAGAAAGCTGCTAAGCTCTGTTTCTGAAGTGTTTGTGAATGAATGCATCCTGAACTGCATTTGAAATATTACTATCCTCCTGATGTGTTTGGTCAGTTGTATGTTTCTGAGGTCACTGTCTGCCACAGAATCTTGACAATATCACACAAAGAATATTTTCCATTGTGACATCTTGGTTCCTTGGGGATCCCTATCATCTGTACTGCTAATGGTTTTATTGTTGCCTCTGGGTCTAACTCCAATTAAATTGACCGTGGCAGTTAGTTGCAGCCTCATCCTCTTGAGTACCTGGATTTCTTTGAGTTACCTTTGCCTATGAAGAAAGTGCACTTTTATCCTTTTGAAAATAAAGTCCATGGGCAGGAATGTGTTCCTCCTGAGACTAATATGCAAGTCCTTTTGTGGTTAGACAAAGGGTTTTCTTAATGCATTCTGTGATAGAAGTGCCCTTAGAGCCAGCCAATCCTTGTACACAGACCCCTCCGTGAGCTCAGTCTTTTTGTAAATTGGGAACAAACTTTACAACACTGTCTGCTTGCAACAAAATTGGACATTCATTTTTAAGCACACAGCCTCATAACCAATTCTTTAAAGAAGAGAACTCCCTTTGTGTAATAAAAGGGAAGGTAGAGAGAAAAAAGGTCTGGGGTAGTGATTTAACAAGCACTGTTGTCTGATGCTTCCACACTGAGGTTTGTGGAATACGGTAGACTTTCCACCTCACTCTTGACTACCATGGCAGATTATTTTAGTATGTTTGCATTTAATAGTTTGGCGTGTCTCTTTTAATCTTATTTGAATCTTACTTCAAGTCATTAGAAGGGCTTTGTACTTTTACACATGCAATGACCAGAAGTGCCTTAAGTATAGGCCAGTGTACATGTTAAATGAAAATGTTAGACTAATAAACTGACCGGTGTTAACACTGCACAGCTTAAAATTAAAATTACAAGCTAAAAGGTATTGAAATAATTTTGCTACCTGTGCCACATAGGCACAGTAAATCTAGGAGGTTTTTTTCCATAAAAAGCAAACCCAAAATTTGGTCTAGGATGAGTGCCATAAAACTTTTCATAATGGTGTTAACTGGATGCAGTTGCATCCTCTTTTTTTATGGCATAATTTTGGCAATGTTAATGCTAGCTTTCTTAAGTGCCCATATCCAAATTCCCCATCTAAAGGAAGTTCACATCAAAAATATACTAAAAACGTCTAAGATACTGCTGCTTTTAGTGTACCAAAAAAAAAAACCCCAAAGAAGTTGCATTTTTTAATATAGTCAAAATTGTGTGTTTTCACGTTCTTTGTTTTTTTGGTAACCATAAATCTGCTATCTCTTAAACTGAAGCTCAAAATTACATAACTGGGCTTTAGTCTGTTTCCATTCTAAATGGGGTCTTAATAAAAGCTGGATTTGTAAAGTGATAGCTGCAGCTGAGATGGAAACTCCCTCCTTTCCCATTCCATTCAATTAATGAAAGCTGAACTTCAAAGACTAAATGAGATCATTTGAAGTGCTAAAATTATTGAACATCAGAACTGTTTACTTTCCTATCTGACCAAAAAAAGAGAGAGGTTGTAATGTAAAAGTAAAATTAAACTACTGAAATGAAGTTAGGAAACTAAAAGTGCAAGAAGTGGTGTTAGCTTAGTTGAGAGGCATTTGTGCATAATTTTAAGTGACTCACTTGATAGTCATGCATATTTTCATAACTGTGACAGTAAAAGCTTTTCTGGGAGGTCTTAGTTGTGTGCTGCTCAGAAAATCAGAATCCAGTGAGAATATGTCTGAGCAACACCCCTGACAAACTAAGAGAATGTGCACGGACATCATCAGGGGCTGGAGCCTTTCTACAGTATCATAAGCACTTATGTTGTTATTGCTAGTTTTGTAGTTGTTATCAGAAGTTTTTAAGTTGCTTATAAGCAAGCAGTTGCTCGTTACTTTGCTGACAGTCTATAACATTTCTCCTGGGTTCTACTTTGTCCTTTTTCAACCATGAGCATTGGGTGTGCCACCAATTCCGGGGGAGCATGTAGCTAGGATCAGTGGGTACCCATACTTCTTTGATTGACTCCCTTGATGGCAGTGAGCATCAGCCTCGGGTCTGCTGCTGCAAATTAGGAAGTGGGAAGTTAATGGATATCTATTTCTAAAGGAGGTCGGTCTTTGGCCAGAGATGGGGTGAGCTTCTGAAGTTCAACGGGAAAGCACAGGAGGGGACTGTGGAAGCTGGAGAGACACAGGGAGTGGGGAACTCATGGGCTGTGACAAGAAGCAGTCATGGGGTGCAGGTAGTGAGCAGTGAGGTGTGCTGAATGGCTGCCATGAGTAGGGAGGAATATGCAAACAGGATCCGGCAAAACAGGAAAAAGGAATGGAGTCAGGCACAAACTGCTTGGGACGCCAAAGACTGCCTATTTCTGTGTTCATGTTAAGTATTTAATTTTTCTGACACACACTTGGGATAGACAGAACACACACAGTCCTATTAAATGTAATGAATTGCATGTGAGACTTGTTCGTCTGACCACCTCTGTAGGCCTCGCTGCCATGCTCCAGGGTTTCTTGTACTGGCAGCACACCACCACAGCTGCTCTCCCGCTCTGTTATCCCACATGCCAGACACAACCAGGCTGCCTAACCCAAGATCCTTTGACCAGCTGTACTGGGTGTAGGGAGCCCTGCAGCTCTGCGCAGCAGCTGGGGCATCTGTATCTTTTGTATCCCTGTATATTTAACAGAACAAGCGTGGGAGGCACACTTCAGGTACATCCTTCCTTAGCCCAGTATCTGTGCATGCCTTTGGCCTCTGAGCTGATCCATCCCTGCCCTTTTTGAGTGACTCAGCAAGTGAATTCTCATGTCTTATGATTCAAAAAACTTGGGTGTTCTGGTCATTAATGAGGAAGTCTCAGGATATTCAGTTGTCCCATCAAATTTATTTTTAATTCTTCAGTTAATTAATTAATTGCTTAATTCTATAGAACAACTGAATTAATATATTTTCATTCTATAAGACACCAAAGCAGACACACTGAGTTACAGCTTCAACCCCCCGGTACTTACAATTGTCTATCTTTTTCATTCTTATCCATCCAGAGCAAATAGAATTAGATTGCAAAAAATAACTTTGTACATGCCAAATTTCAAATTAAGCCATTTTTGCTCTAGCTTTGTTCAGGGATGTGTCATTAAAACTTTCTTCCTCCCCCTAGGAAAATCTGTAAAATTGTCATGAAACAAAATGGCAAGCTGAATGTTTTAAAGGTGAATGTTTAAAAATTTTCTGTGTGGTGTATTGGAAGAGCTTTATGATTATTTGCAAACCTTACTATAGAAGTTGCTACAAATCATCCAATAACAATCTAGAAACATTTGTTTCTGTACTAAGCAGCATAGAATAAGAATAGCTTTACGCTATGTCATGTTGGGGCTTGAGTTTTTTTAGCAACATCTAGCTTGCTACCACAGTACAAAACTATTACATCTGCAAAACTGAACCAGCTGGTCAAAAGGCAGAGGCTAGATTATACTGGTGCCCCTTTTTTTCTGTTCTGTTCCCCTCTTTTCTCTCTGAGGAATTCTTGTACAGTAATTTTTAGCTTCAATGTGGCTGACTATGGGTTTTCAACTTCCAAGTAGTTTTAATGGGAAATACAGTAGTTCAATTTCCCATTACCAAAGCATGAGTTGGGTAGATTTTACAGAATTTTCATTGTAAGTATGATACTGTTTAGATCAGACCCGTAACTAGTATAAATCAGCATAGCTCCACTGAAGTTTATACCTGTTAAGACTCTTTCCCACCTTAAGAATGATGAAAAAAAAGTAAATCTAGAAAAGAAAAAGAGAAAAAGCACAAAGGTAAGAAGTGTCTAGGAAGAGATGTAAAGTGGTTTCATGGGCATCTTATAAAACGATGAAAAATACTGAAAAATATCTTGTATTGGTTAAAATTTGTCATCCTATGAATTTATTTCTTTCACTGAGTACTCCTGGATTTGGATTTAGGATTGCATATTAAGCCTCATCCTTTGTTTTGATATAATTTATGTTGTAATCTGTTTTTTCAAAGTGTAGTTTCATGGTCTGTCAGAGTTTCACAACAGATTTTCCATGTTGTAAGACCTGTTTTCCCTATTATTTTTTAGAACTTATTTTGTCTAAAGCTTTTAATTAAAATGTATATTCTGGGAAATATCCTAGATTATGAGAAAAGCAACTATTGTAACGCTGTTTGTGTCCCTGAGTACATGTACATCATTAGTTGCATTCTGTTCCAACTAACTAGGCCATCCTGATTACGCAGAAATGACTCCGTGTTAGTCAGTCTGTGGAGGGGCAGCAGCCCTTCAGCCAGGGATAAGTTATGTTTCGGACTTCCCCTCTGTTACGAGACTTGAGGAGAGTAAGGACCCAGATTTATGTTTGTGACAGGCTACACGGACCACCGATACTGCAGATGCTCCTTCCCCAAGTACAAGAGAGCAGGCAGCCTCCTGCCTTTGGCTGCCTGGGCCAGCTGGGTCCGCAGAGCAGAACCGAGCGTACCAGATCTAGGCTACACCTGCTGGCGAGAGCTGGCCTCGATCTCAAAGCCTGTTGATAATTACGCCTTGACAAAAAGTCAAAGGCGAGAAGGGAAAGTTCTGCGTCAAGAGCGAGCTGTAGTCTCGTCCCTAACTCCAGAGCTGCTGCGGTTGATTATATTTGCATAGGTTTCAATTTCCAAACCGGAGCTGCCTCCCAGGCAGGGATCAGTCATGGAGCTGGTGGCTGGATGATAAAGGTGGCTCCTTCCTTGCTTGCTGTCATCAGGCTACTATATAAATGGGATGGAATCACAGGCACTGCTATGAAAAAAAAAAAAAAACACCACCAAAAAATCGGGCATTGTTTTGGTCATTAAATTGTGATGAATGAAGCAGGTACTGCATTGTTACAATTTAATCTTACCTACGATTTGAGATAAATACAATTTCCTACCTTGCGCGCCTTCTAACGGCTTCAAACGCACCGTCTGTAATTCTGCTACGATGTGCGTCGACAAAGGGATGTTCGGTTTCCTTTTTTTCCCCGCGGCTGCCACCGAGGCGGCCTGCGGGGCCGGATATCCCGCCCGGCGCTGCCCGGGCTCCGGGCTCCGGGCTCCGGGCTCGGGGCTCGGGGCTCGGGGCTCGGGGCTGCGGGCTCCGGGGGCGGCCGCGCACCTCGCGGGCAGCAGCCGGGCGCAGGGCGGGGCGGCGCCGGCAGGTGGCGCTGTGGCCCCAGGCACGGCGCTCGGGCGGGCGGTGCTCCCTCCGCCGGCGGCCCCGCGCTGCCCGGCCTTCCCCTTCCCCTTCCCCTTCCCCTTCCCCTTCCCCTTCCCCTTCCCCTTCCCCTTCCCCTTCCCCTTCCCCTTCCCCTTCCCCTTCCCCTTCCCCTTCCCCTTCCCCTTCCCCTTCCCCTTCCCCTTCCCCTTCCCCTTCCCCTCCGCTATTTTGGGTTTCTACAGATGTGCTCTTTTGAATGGTTTCAATAAAATTTTACTGCCGTCATTTGAGAAATAGTAAGATTGTTGTGATTTGTGCTGCCTAGCAGAAGAAAATCTGCCGGGGCTGGCCGGGGCCGGGGCTTCCCTCTGCGGCGGGGCTCCCCTCGGGGAACCATGTCCCCAGCCACCATCCTGACGTGCCAGGTGGCACTGGTGCTTGCAGCCTTACCTCTTTTTTCTCGGATAACTTGGCTCATCGTGGTTCTGTAGGAGACCGTATCTATATATTTTTCCAGGCCCCCAAACTAGCCCCCAGGCCTTCCCTGCGCCCCATCGGGGCCTGCTCGCGCCCGCAGCCCACCTTACCTGTGCGGCGAGGGGACATGCCAGGCTGCTGGAGCCTGCTGCTGGGGAGTTTCTCAACACCAGCGTGAAGTAGCAGACATTAAAACACGGGCACGTTTTGTGAGAGGGCAGGAGTAACTCGGTTGCTAGTAGTTGCTTTTTATACTGGTGCAAGCCTGCAGTGTTTCTGAGCACCCTTTTGAAGGCATACAGACATCGAGTACCGCAGGCAGATGTTATACGTGTCTGTCTCTGTAAAATACATGACGCATATACGAGAGAGCCTTTCTTCATTTTTTTGTGCTTACCATATCACCTTGTCTCTCAAGGACAGCACATTGCTAAAATGCAGGCAGAGATTTATTGGAGGGACTATAGAAGGACTTTACTCCTCCTGCTCCTCTCCCCCTCAGCTCAAGTCCCCCACTCCTGTGCCAGTCTGGCATCTCTTATGCCCCACTGCAAGCTGGAAGAAAGCAAGCAACAGAGCCAGGGGAACATCTTGACCCCGCTCTGTCCCATAGCTTGACATGGGGAACATGGCCTGCTGTGGGAAAGAGGAGATGCAGCTACTTTCATTACTTGCCCCAGAGTGCAGGTATGTCATCTCAGTCACCATATCCACTGGGTTGTTCTGCCTGTCTGTCTTCCCCCTTTCTAGAATGTCCTGATAAACAGCCTACAATGAAACCTGCAGAGTAACGGTTTTCTTCCTTATAATGCTTTGAGATATGGGGGATTCCATGAATAGAGATGGTAATAGCCGCCTTTCCATCCTGAGGATTTGTAGGGACTCATGTAAAAAATAATAATAATAATTAAAACAAATTCTTCAGAGTGCCTCAGTGAGTGCTGTCATGCCTGCAGTATGCACTGGAGTGTCCTGCCAGAGGCTAGCTTTGGTTCAGAAGCACTGCCACTTCAGCTGGAAACCAGGAGTTGATTATTGGACCCTGCTTCTTGGCACAGTGTTGGGCCAAAATGACTCTGCTACCACGAATTTTGAAGGAAGTGTGGCTCTGCTTGGTCTGGGTTATTACCATTGCACTTCTTTGCCTAACACAGCTGTGCGCCAACTGCTCAAACTCCTGTTTCTGTCTTGTTTAGAATTCCAACTTCATGTGCCACTTCGGAGAAGGGGATTTGGGCTCCCGAGTCACTCAGGAATCTTTAGAAGTTTGTGCTTAGCTTGTTTTTAGCTGTCTGAATGGACTAATAATTATCAGAAGTCATTCCATAAATAAAGTGGTGGGAGTGAGATACTGAGTGTGTATAATGAGTTGTTATCCAACTGGAAATTAAAGTTCGCACCATGCTGCGAAATTAATAGTTAATAACTAATAATATAACCAGTATTAGACCTAACTTTATCTAGTCTTACAATGCGTGTAATAGATGGACATTCTTCTTCAGAGTTAATTTTCAGGGTGCTTATAAACATCACGGTCAGTTTATTCCATTTACTCTCTTGCTTTGTGGTGGATAAGACTTCAGTAAAATTATCTGTACTCAGTATGTGACTATAATATCATCCAATCATGTAAATTCAGGGGCACTATTTTTAATCAGACAATATAATTGGTACTAATCTTGAAATAAATGGTGCTCCTGAGAAGCAGGAGCTCCTGTCTTCTCAGGAGCACCATCTGTGTGGCTCATATGCAATCAGCAATGTTTATATTAAATGCTATATATTCTGCCTCACCTACTGTTTGATTTCTTCTCTCTGAGTCTCAGCCTATGAACCAAAACAGGAATCACAAGACGCAGGTTCTGACAAGTAGTTTCTTCTCTCAGTTTACTGATGTATACCTTGTTAATACAGCTTTGTTCAGCGCTTTTTTCAACCAACAGTGCTCATGCTACACCCAGTCTGCCCAGTGCAAGATCTTCAGCTCAATTTTCATTGTAATCTATATACAGCTTTTTATATATCCTCCTCATGTCCTCTAAAACTTTGCTGTTTTCTCTATATTATCATAGTCATATGGATCTCACATTGTCCTGTCCCAAAAGATCACCTTAGATTATCCCCAGAAACTCTATTCTGCTCCTCATTTACTAGAAGGCCACTTGCTAGTTGTTTTTTTCTTTGCATGCTTGTAAAAGGCAAAATTTTACTGTACAATACTGTCCTGGCTTAAAAAAAAAATTGAGCAAACATTTTTCAGATTGCCATTTTCTAACAAACGTGCTTTTCTTGTTCTTTCTTTTTTCTTATCTGGTAAGGGGTTTGTAAGCAAGCTGGATGAATTCATTCACTGGTTAAATGAAGCCATGGAAACAACAGAGAATTGGACTCCTCCTAAAGCAGAGACAGACAGCCTTAAACTGTACCTGGAGACACACTTGGTAGGACAAGATTATACTATGATTACTATCAGTAATTGAAGTGTTCTGCTGTGCTTTTTATTTGATTATTATTTTTTAATTACTAGTATGCATCTATATTTTAATGTAAGATTTGCAGCATTGCAGTTTGTTGTAATGAAAATACCAAAAAATTGTTTTCTGTATTTGAAATATGTACTGATAGCTTTGTAAAAATTAAATTAGAAAACAGAATTACATTGCAATTCAGAAATTGTCTCCAAAATGGAAAGAAAATGGCAATAGCAAAGGAGAAAGGGTAATGTTTTTTCTGCTGATCATTCTAGGATTTTTACTACACTGTAACATTAAAAAAACTCTTACTAGTAAGCAACTCTTATTCTTTCTCCCACAGTTTTAACATAGTACAGAATCATTTAAATAAAATATTTGAAATAATTATTTCAATCATTTTACTTGATGTGCGTTTCTGTTGTGTAATTAATACAACTGTCACTAACCTTGTTCTTGTGCAAAAAGCTAAAACATTGGGTGGAAATACAAAACACTTGGATGAATAATCTTCTGAATGTATTACAGGCTAGAATTATAGATTGAGAAATATTTGATAAACCTCATGAGACTTTCACTGAATTCTTCCAGGAGACGTTTCTAGTTATGAGCAGGTAAAACAAAGACTTGAATTAAACCAGGTATTAAGTTCCCAAAAGCAAAATTTTACGCTGTAGGTAGAAATAGAGATCAATGTATGCTGTTCAATGGGTAGGTATCTTAGTAGGTAAACTACTCTATATAGTAAAAAGAAAAAAAAATGGAAAATTAAGCCAAGAAATTCCTTCTCTCTTTGCCAAAATCTTAGGTTGAATTGGAAGAAAACCCGGTGATAGAACTATTCTGAGCCAATGAGCTAGACACCCCAGCTAGATAAAACAGTGCATTAGCTGAACCCACGTCAGAGCATCAACCCCCAAAGCTCAGTCTCATTTCCAATCTCTGATAATCTGATGGTGAAAAATTATCTGACAGTCCCAGGAAGTCACATGATGCATTACAGGAAAAAATGTCTCCTAAACCCTACTGTAACACTGGAGTGACCGATATTAAATTAATTACGTATACATTAACCACATATACAATTAGAACTGAACTGAAAACTGTCTTCAGAATTTCAGCTATACAGAAAACTTCTGTGTCTTTTGTTCTTGGACATTTCTGTTGTAGTAGCACCTATGGGCAGCCACTAGATTAAGTACCCATTGTGGTAGTCTATCAAATGCAGTACGAAGACACTGCATTTTCACCTTACGTTGCAGATTCTGGATTTTGTGGCAGAGTTTGGATTTTTGCCCTGTACTGCACACACTCAGTCCCATGATTCTCATTATGTTTACAGGTGTTCTGAAGACACAGAGCACATCGTGAGATCAGACCTCAAAAAAAGGCATTGGTCATTTCAATTTGTTTTCCTCTTACTCTGCAACATGAAACTTTGGGAGAGATGAGTTTTTATGAGTAGAATTGCAATTTTCACTCTTGACTGGATAAAAAGAAACATATTCCAGGAACAGGGCAATCACCAGGCTGAATTTCTGTCACAGTCAGTTTCTTTTTACCCTTCTTCCATGGGGAGGAGCACAGTAGCTCTTTTGCAGGCAAATGACTTCCAACTTTGCCTTGATGTTCTGTGGGAGGTGAGGCCAAAACCATCATCAGGCTGGAATGTGGAGTAGTAGCCCAGAGGCAACTCCTTCATTGCTAGAGGTAGTCAGAATAAGCGAGTATGTGGGCACCTGTACAACTTCACTTTCCCCTGTAAGTACTTAGGCTCCCAGCTGTACTCTATATCTGCATATCTTTGGGGTAAGAAAATCTTTGTATGTTTCAGGATGACTACGTTATGAACCAAGGTGTTTTTTTCCTTTACTTCTGTGAAGAAGTAAAATGTCTAAAGAACAGTTCAATTTCAATTTGATATTATAATTATTTTTATGTCATATATAGCCAGTGAAAAAATCATTGCACAACCTGAAAAAAAAGTAACTGCGACTTTTCTTTTTTGATTTCAGAAAACATATACTATCATATTCGTTTCTACACAGCAGAACTGAACTATTAAAATACAGAACATTTTTGTAGTGGGGAAGATAGTTATTTGTATTAATTAGATTGTCAGCTTTTCAGTGGCATTTGTCTGTCAGAAATCCTAATCTGTGTTTAAACAGAAGTATATGAACGTCAATTCACATTAAGCTCAATGCTAAAATTTCCCTTCGTTGAGAATTGTAAGACAATGGTGATCAAGGTCTTTGTGAGGGTACTTGTACTGCTCATTTTCTTCTTTTGCCAGTCAGATTATGCATGCTGTCAGACTCACCTAAGGTTTGTTGAAGTAAAGGGGGCTTAGTACTTTATAAGTGTAGGTTCCAGACTTACGGGTTCATAGTACAGACACCGGTAGCAAACTAACCTGGAAAACAAAGAAAATGTGTTGGTTCTTTTCTATATCCTGCATCTGCGCTAACAAACATCATAACTATGTTTCCTCACTGGTGCAGATTTTCTGGTCGTAGAAGGAGTGAAAACTCAGTGTAGATTAGTATTTTTATTTTTATTAGTAGAGACAAGGCCTTAGCCTTTGGCACAAATTATCAATTTCACCACCTGTGATATTGTTTTCTTGGAAATATGTTTGTTGCAATAACAAAATTAGTGCCATAAAGAGACAATATTTTGCATTCATGAATTAAATCTCTGCTGTCAAAATCTAAGAAAAGAAAATATGGGAGCAGGAAAACAGAAAAATGTACTTGTTCTCTTTCTCATTATTGGCTGGGAAAACTCTTGCAGAGGAGACAAGGACAAGGTTGTGAACATCCTCCAAATTTTTCAGTATGTAAAGTTCTTGACTGTCATTTTAGGGTCCCAATGTAAATTGTTGATAAAGGATTGAATTTTAAAGTCTCTTCTCACTCAGCCTTGCTTTTCTACATCTTTGATATTTTGAGAAATGGTGTGGCACAGACACTTAAAGAGAGTGTGTTTATTAAAAAAAAAAACCCACACCACAAGAAACCTACAACATCAACTTACTAGAAACTTTGCACAAGATAATGCTCACATGGTGAGTCAAATCTCTTGAACAGGATGGCAGTGCAAGTCTCCATTACAAGCATCCCTGCATGACATCTTCAGCTTAAATTGGTAGAACTCCCCAAACTGTTCTAGTTAATTCTTATAGCTGGTCTGGCAAGATGTCCTCCCAGGATGTTAATCAGCACTTTGAAGAATATGAGTAGTGTCTGTCTATTGCTCTTGGTCCAGCAAGAGCTGCCTGCAGGCATCTCTGTGACTGTCTGAAGGTCCCACCTGGACAGCTCCTGAAATAATTAGTGAAGCACTTTGTTGTGAAGGTGGAAGGCAGCCTCTCCTGAAGTTGGTCTGTTGTTCCCAGTTAGCCCATTATCTCATTATCTCATCTGTACAGAGACTAGCTAGGGAGTTCCTGGGCCACCAAGGGAATTCATGACTAAATGCACTGTGTGTGCACACCAGCATAGCCCTGATACATAAATACACTACAATTATAAACTGTAGGACAAATTGGAATTTCATTCTTAAATCACATTTACAACTTAAACTCCATAGATTTTGCCATGATGAGTAACCATACAGTTTGGTATAGAGTGTGAATTTTTCCTACAAATTGAAAGTTAGTCTGCATCTGGAATGTGTGCCAAAATAGACAATCCTCAGCTTGGAGGACAGTTTTCTTGCAAATTTTAAAATGCAGTTCCCTGATTTTCTGCAGAACAGAAGTTGCTATATGCTTCATTTTAGATAACACCAAAGCACACAGCTATCAATGAAAATGCTCTCAGAGACCCCTGCAATAGTGACTGAAATTATTCTTTCAATTTTATGGGTCTTCACAACTGAGTAACATTGGTGAAACTGATTTGGGAGCTGTGTACTTCCCATTCATATGGGAGGGCTGACACGGAGCTGCCACCACTTGAACTTCTGGCACCCCTGCAGGCAGCCACCCAAGCCAGCAGATGTTGAAAACACTAATATGTTTTCATAAAACAGGGGTGTTTTTCAGCAGAAATCTACTTTGCCACAAAGGCCTCAGTCAGCTCTACTAGAGAAAAAAGTGAGGCAGGTTTTGAATTTTGTGAACAATTAGGCTCAAATCACTTCCTAATGAAAAGATAGCTTCATTGACCTTACCAAAAAGGAACTTCTGAAAATGGTTTCTGATTCGCTTTATCTTTTGTAGCTCTTCTTTTCTGTTATGCTGATTCTTGCCCATTGGCACCCTGATCAAAATCAGCTACTAGCAGACTGTAAGCATAGACTTGGTGGTATGCAAATCAGTTCTCATCAAAAACAGTATCCTGAAGGCAGCTTATGAGCTGAAAGCATCTGTCTAGATGGTACTACTGTGCTTGTGAAACCAAAGAGACTTTCTTATCAGCTCAACAAACAAGAATTCACCATGTTGCTCTTGACCATTTTAGTTTGCTAAAATAGACATTTTACCACTCTTTATCCCTGACCCGAAAAGATACATTGTTTTAGCACAGTAAAGAAGTAAGTTAGTAAATGAGTAAATGTGAAGAACCACTGAGGAAAAGGTCTAGGGCTGAGGCCTGGGACTTTTAATTCTGTAGTCTTAACTTTTCCCGTTGTTGTTAACACTACACTATTTTCTTGTTGCTGCACAACTAGTTGCGCACCTTACTGTGGTGTGCTCTCAGGTCTTTTGGCCAAAGCCATTTCTGTGTCATAATTAAGAGCTAGGTAATACAAGACTTTTAAATGGAAACCTACAAATGAAAAATACCTTACTCTAAACTTATTTCATGGAACTTTTAAAATCCTTCTTGCATTATTAGTAGGTGTTGACGAACAGTATTTTTCAGTGGAGATAAAATTAATTAAGGAAAGGTATTCGTAGAAATTTGAAACTAGTAGTCAGGCATCTTTTTCCTAACAATCTTACTCTTCAGAATTTCCGTAAGATTAAAATTCTGAAATATTGAGTACAGGGAATGTAGAAGATATATATGTGTGTGTATATATATATAGGGAGAGAGAGTAATGATAGATTTTGCATTTTTTCTTCAAAACCGGCTAAAGAATGGTCAGAAGTTCCCATGATGATGTACTTTCTTTCAAAGTGTCTGTTGCCTTTTGCCCTTTTGAGTAAGACCGTGGCTGTAATCTGCCAACATTTAGGTTTGTAATTTGGAGGACAGCAAATCATAGAATCACAGAATGGTTTTGGTTGGAAGGGACCTTTAAAGGTCACCTGGTCCAACCCCCCTGCAGTAAGCAGGGACATCTTCAACTAGATCAGAGCCCCGTCCAACCTGACCTTGAATGTTTCCAGGGATGGGGCATCTGCCACCTCTCTGGGCAACCTGTTCCAGTGTTTCACCACCCTCATTGTAAAAGATTTCTTCCTTATATCTAGTCTGAATCTACCCTCTTCCGGTTTAAAACCATTACCCCTTGTCCTATCGCAACAGGCCCTGCTAAAAACTCTGTCCCTGTCTTTGTTATAAGCCCCCTTTAAACACCAAAAGGCCACAATAAGGTCTCCCCAGAGCCTTCTCTTCCTCAGGCTGAACAACCCCAACTCTCTCAGGCTTTCCTCACAGGAGAGGTGCTCCATACCTCTGATCATCTTTGTGGCCCTCCTCTGGACCTGCTCCAACAGGTCCATGTCCTTCTTATGTTGGGGGCCCCAGAGCTGGACGCAGTACTCCAGGTGGGGTCTCACCAGAGCAGAGGAGAGGGGCAGAATCACCTCCCTCGACCTGCTGGCCACGCTGCTTTTGATGCGGCCCAGGATAATGGTTGGCTTTCTGGCCTGCGAGCGCACATTGTCAACTCATGTCCAGCTTTTCATCCACTGGTACCCCCAAGTCCTTCTCCGCAGGGCTGCTTGCAGTGTTTCACTTTACTCCCATTGTAACTGTGTATATAAGATATCCTTAGAAAAGATGGCAGCTGGTAGTTTCCTGTTTCTCCAGATAGCACAAAGAGGAATGGTTTGTCACTCGTGGAAAGAATGGAGGAGGATGGCCTCCTTGAAAAGAATTAATTGTTCACACCAGGGTTATTTGTTTGTTGGGGTTTTTTAGGCAAAAAATATACGTTCTGTTTTGTTGAAACTAGAATAGCAAATATGTTCTGTAGAAAGTACAAATGGCTAGGATTGCATGGAGTCATTGCATTACAATGTTGTTTGGATATGCTAAAGGATCATTTCCATGAATCAGAATGTCTTGGTTTTCTAATAAATTGTGTGATCCCTGTCTGTAATTTTTACCTCAATGTCGTTGCAAGCTTTGTGCCACATGAAAGTGCTTTTTAGCCCAGAATTGTTCCATTATATTAACCTTCTCAGTCATGATGTTTACTTTACGTGCTACAGTCTTAAAAATATCATAGAGAAAGTATCACTAGTATTTCAAAACAAATTATACAAGTTGATTCACACTAGCATTTACTTCTCTGCTGTATAGGAAGTTTAGATGTCACCTCCATTCCAAAACCAAATTCTTCTTAAGATATGGGAGTTTTGAGAGTTTTATTATCTAAAGAGAAATGAAATAAGAATTTTCCTGTGTCCAGTATAAATGTTTCTGGCCACATCATGGCTCAGCACTTTCTTAGCTGTAAACATCAAATGCTTTCATACAGAAAATAGATTGTATTTTCACGTTTAAGAAATTGTATTGGTGAAGTAATGTTGCTTCTGTGATATCTCATGATAACTGATCATCTGTTTGTAACGAGTCTGCTACGTCTGAAAAAAAATCATTCTCATCCCCTTGGAAAATCTCATTTTCTGAAAAATGTCATTTTAGAGAAGTATTAAATACCTGTTTCCATTGAAAATAAGGTTAAATACACATGCCTTGGGCTAATCTACTGGCTGGCTTTGTGGTAGCGGTGGTAACAGTAATTTTATTAAAGGTATTAAAGCCTCTGAAATGGCTAAGGTATATACTGTACTTTTGCTATATGGGCATTTCCAATGTCCATGGCAGCCAATTTAGAGATTTTTTCTCAAAATATACAACAGTATCTGCAGGATGATGGTGCTAAAGGGTCTGAGCACCATGAGTGGACTAATCTCTTGCTTCTCTAAGGACTTTGGTTTGAATCTGTTCAGCCTATTGTTAGTTTGAATTTCTGAATTTTATGCTGTTATCTTGAAAGGTATTTTGGGTATGCATGGGTTCCTGAACGTATGTCCTTTTATATAGGAAGCAGTCTGCAGAACATACTAATCAGAGATATAGACTAAATACAGCAGATTTCAAATAACACAAGCAAATAAAAGGACTCAATAGGAAGTAAGACATCAATGTTAAACAAAGGGAATGCATGTATATTGTCAGTTGTGAGTATTATTCAGCTTTGAAAATCTGTAAACCCAATAACCTCTATGTAAGTTTTTCTGTTTCTTGAGTTAAAGTGCCTGAGAACATCAGAAGGAAATGTTGCTGTCATTTAATACATTTGGCTGTACCTGTGTTATAGTCTGGAGCCAGAGAGTGTACAGTTGCTGGCAGTGGGAAAAATAGAGGTTTCTAAACTGTTTGGACTGTTCTTTTGAATTTCAGCACCTTTTTTGGTGACTAAATAAGAGAAAAATCAGGTATATATGAGAAAATCGAGTTATATATCCTGCTAATCACAGTACTGTTGTCCTGACCAATACAGAAATACTTCACTTGATCTACACTTGTTTCCCATAAGGTCATGCAATGAAGAAGAGCTGACACATATCTTTCCTTTGTAAGGAGGAGTGGGCCATGTTTATGCTCCCAGCATCACAGAAGTAGGAGATCTGTTGTGATGGAGATCTGTTATTACTACGTGTGTTTTTAGTGAAGGAAGGGACTGTCCATTTACTGTCCTCTGATACTGTTGCTACCAGCCATTACCACACAGTCCCGCTCAGGAGGTTTATTTTGTAGCAAGCGTATAGCATAGGCAATAATTTCTTAATTTTCCCGGAGACTGAATGACTGGAATACTGTTAAAAGTACTACTTTTTTCTAAATCTGTCTTCCAAATTTGTAGATACCTAACCTTGTACAGCTGTGAAGAAAAAAGGGATATTGCATTTACTTTGTTTTTTGATTGGTTCAGACCTTCCCAGGACTCCTTTTCTTTTTGCTACCACCCCAAATGTACATAGTTTTTGCTAAGAAGGCATTTTAGTTCACCTTTAAATTGCATAAAACCTTATATCTGTACATATATAAAAAGCAAATTACATCTCCCTCATATTCCTCTGAAATTTTAATAGAACTAAAATCCTTCAAGGATTGTTCTAAAACTACATACTGTTCTTTAGTGCCAGTGAATGCTTTTTGTTCTGTAAGTTAGTAAATTGATATTTAAATATTACATATGTATATGTTTTTTCTCCCTTAGTAACTCCATATTTGCCAAGGCTGCCATGCCCCATGAATTTATCTTTGGGTTGGAAAGCTCTTTTCTCTTGGTTGGCTTTTTTCTGCCATGACAATGTGGTAGGACAATACAACTTTTGCATATTTTAGGGCATGCGGGCTCTCTGGGTGGAAGAAGTGTACCTAGAAACATGTAAGATCAGCCAGACAAATGTCATCTTGATAGAAAAAGGAGTCAGAAGACTGTGACTTCTGCAGTTTATTTCCTGAGTATCTCAAGAGAACAAGAAATGATCGAGGACAGTTATATATGGTGAACTGGATGTGCAGTTCACCATGCTTATGGCAATTTAGCAATTGTTTCATTGTATAGCCATTTTGCCTGTGTGCTTTCCTGCCTGTGTTCTTCCATCCCTCATTGTCTCTTGATAATAAATGTATTGAGATTCAATTTAGGAAGCCTCATGTTAACTTTTTTTTTAACAATGTAAAACATTTAGACAGACAAAAGCAAAGAGAAATGTATGTAGTGAAATACAAAAAAGAAATTAGAGTTGGCAGCAGAAGAATTTATGTGAGTTTGAAATACAAAATATCTGCAAAAATAGCCTCTATGCCTTCTAAACTAAATCTGCAAAATAGGCTTCCTGGAGAGTTGGGCTAACTATCCTCTTCCTCCACATCTAAAATTATGCATTCAAAACTTGGCTAAATTACCTAAGAGATGACAAACACAATGAGGAATGAGAAACAGAAATTGGGGGACCTAAAGTATTTAATGTGAGGAAGATTGTGCTATTTATGTTTAAGAGGTAACAAAGAGAAAAACATTGATTGCCTAATACTGGAATGGCAGAAGCTGTGACAGAGAAGAAAGGGGTGAGGTGGTTTTACAAAAGTATGAATTACTGTAGGACTACTGGGGTAGAGCCTGCCCTTTTGTATTTAGTTTTGCTGGTGTGTCACAAATTCTGTGGCATGTGAAAGACCTACGCTACTGCTCTGTCAGCCCATTACATTCCAGTCCTTACTCCTACATTTTTATCCAGTCTAGATTTAAAGGTCTCAAGGGATCAGGGCTTTCACTGTTTCCCTTAGGAGATTATTACACAATCTAATAGATCTGACTTTTGGGGGAAATTTCACTGGTATTTATCTTAAATTTTCTTTTTCTTAATTTAATTCCATTAGTTCCATTTACTATACCCTCTGATACTGTTCTATGCTAATAAGTCTGCTTTCTGCTTGGTGTTCAGATTCATGGAATATAAGTAGATAATGATGGCCCTTTCACTTAATCATCATTTAGTCAGTCTTGTTTATTTCTTATAATCTTCCACCATTTCCTCTTTTAAACATATTTTATTTGCCCTTCACTAAACTCCCACCAGTTTGTCTCTTCATAAATGTGCTTGGTCCGCCCAGGCAAAAAGTACATTCAGATCAAGTGAAAGGTGAAGAATGCATATTAGTGATCAGAAGGTAAAATCATTCCTGGGGTTGCTATAATTATCTCATTACTAAACATTTTGAACGCAGAATGTTCAGTTAATATTATATTTCAATGAATGATAAACTTACACAAAGAAATTGTCTGAGCAGTCAAACCATCTTACATCTGATCTACATCTACAGTGGCACAGTGCCAGCATGAGATGGTGATTATGGGATTATCAGTAGTGAGGTTCCCAGATCAGATTTATGTCAATTTTAAAGGCATTTTAGGCATAATCTGATATTGTGAATCAACATAGACAGTGATATTGGTTTTTTGCCCATTTTTATCTGCCTACAGATGCCAGTGGAAGGAATTACCCCCATAGAAATCCAAGAAATTATTGTCTTTTAAAGCTTTCTCATTGTGGCAGGGGGTAGAAGACCACATCTTCTTTCCACAAGCTATTCAATATTAAAAAATATCTACCAGCTCCCCTTGGTTACAGAAGGAAATAATGTGTGGTTCATCTAAGGAAAATGATGGTCATATTGTATTAGGCATTAGAGATTTTCTTCGCAGTTGGTAATAATTGGCCCCTCGGCCATTACTGCTATACGGAGTGTATGTTCTCAGTCTCAGGGACAGCAGAAAAAGACCTTTAGTGGGTGCTGCAGCTTCAGAGGAGGATTCACCATGTTCTCCTCAAAAAGCAAAGGTAGAATCCCTGTTATTGTGGTAAAAATCAAACTTGACTATGGAGCTGCATAAAGCATTTCCATAGCGCTTGTGTTCTGTTTAACAGGTGGAGTGTCACTCAGATAGAAATACGGCTTAAAAGAAATGAAGAAAATAAAAAATTCTTTATAGTCATCTAGGTTTTATGGAAAGCATGAACAAAGGAGACATTGACTGGAACCATCTCATGTGTAACATTTAATTCCCAGGAAAACATATGCTAGTCACTTCTAATACTAAGTAGGCTTTATATCCCTGATGAAAAATGTGAGGCTTTCCTAAATAAGATATTTCCCAATTGTTAAAAAGTCAAATAGTTTGATGATATATTTGTAGACGTAATGTGTGAAATGCACTACTTCGTAGAAGATAGGATCTTTTTCCATGTACAAATTGCATATGAATATCCATTTTATATAACCATTGACCAATTAATTATGTATTTAGTATTATGTCACTAGAATGCTAAATATATTCCATGTTAATATAAGGGCAGCTTACATGGTAGTTATTTTTCTGATTTACTGAATGTCATTGGTAGGTGGTGTTCAGGAGTATGAAAATACCACTACATTATTACATGGCTTATTAGGTTATTAACCTGAGTACGTAAATACTAGGCAGTGACCAAACAGAGACTTTCTGTGTGGTCAGAACTCCTCAAGAGAAAAAAAAAAGAAAAAAATAGACAGCTACCTTTCCAGAACTAAAAGTTAAATTCAGTACTTGATAGCTTGGTATTTTGTCATAGCAAGCTATTAGGAGGTAACTGTGCCAGGACCCATACAGTTGCAAAAGTAACTCTATGTTAAGAATATAAGAATAAATTTTCAGGAACAGTGCTAAGTCACGTTCCCTTTAAGACAAATGAAATGTGGTAATTTAAAAAAAATTAAAATTGAATTTTCAACTTTATTTTTTTTCTTGGCGATTATTGGTATATAGCATATATTTAATAAATGAGTGACACGTTTGTTGCTCCATTTGCTTAGAACTTTACTGTGTGTTGAAACTGTCTCCCTATCCAAAACATAACATTGCTGATAATATTTGTGGTAGTTTGGTTATCCTTTCAGGATTGTCTCAGTCAAAGAATCCCATTTCTTTTCCACTAGAAACTGTTCCCATGACTCTAAATTTCACAACTGAATTATATCTGTCACAGTGTTATAATTAAAAATACTACATTCTTAGCCAAAATACACATTCAACTATACCTAAATATAGAAATCCATACTTTTAGTAAAATTGTGGTTTTCTCCAAAAACGCAAATGACTATTAGGAAATTTTAAATTAAGCTTTCTATTTCAAATTCTAAAATCATAGGTCACTTAGATAATTTTAATTGTCTGTACCATTGCTCTAAAAAATAAATGCCCTAGAAGCAGTGATATATTTCTCAAAGGTGTTTAAACACATGAAAAATGAACCTCAAGAAAATTATGTCTCGGGGTACCCCAGTACATCACACGTGCTAATAGTATGATTAACTGAGAAAATGAAAATATTTCTTTCAATACAGTATCTTAACCTGGCAACAGGTGTAAACTGCTGAGTCATTTGAACTAATCTATATTTATGTATACATTGTAGGTTCACATGATACCTAGTTGCTTATTTGTGTTTCAGAAACACAAAGTATACTGGAAATAATTAGTTGGACAGATCATGACTTAAAAAAAATACATGCTTGTACAAAATCTGTGTGCCCCTGGAAACAAAAATATTTAATAGCTGACTGTCCTTACTGCAGATATGAATAGGTCAAGACGCAGATTGTGGTTTAGCAAATTACAAGGATTTGCTAAGAACAGAGGGTTGCAAAACAGCGAAAGATTGCATATCAGAGCTTGATTTGTACATACTGTAGGATACCTACTCAATAGAAGTTTCCTAAATTTAAGTATCTACAGCTATAAAATAAATCCTCAGAGGAACTTCAAATAAATATTTTTTCAAATAGTTTTTCTCATCTCCAGTTGTACAGACAAATAAGCTGAGAGGGAGAGATTATTATATGTTGGAAAAGCGCTGTCTTATTTTCAGTGTGTTCAGAGCCCAGTATAGATCAGGAGGTGCTGCTTTTTTCCCCATGGAGGTTCTGCATTATTGTTGTCCAATGGATCAATCAGTTTCCTAAAATTCAGGGGACAGCCTCATTTTGTGAAGGCTGGCTTCCTTTGCCACATGCAGTTGACAGAAGATAGCACTCCTGGGACTTTGTTCTTACACTTTTGGAGTCTTTATTCCTGTTTATTTACAGTTCTGTAGCTTTAATAAAACTGCATGATTCTTGCCCCACTTTTCCTTTCTTGCTAAATAAGAACAGTTGATGTTTATATATAGGTGCGTGGTGACTAGGAAAAGTGCAGAGAACTTCATAAGGAAATTTTGCTTGTTGCAGCTTGTAAACTACATCATATACAGTGTAATACTAGGGATGACATTAATGTGTTGTTTAAAAAGCTGCCGTCAGGCCAATGCACATGCATTTTCCATAATGTATATGTGCTCATGTGTGATATTTAGACTGCCCCATAGCTGCAAATGTGTCTGGAAAAATGGCTTTGATTAATTGACTTCCCTCCTCTTCTCCTTTCCTCTCTTCAGATGCAAAGGCTCCATTCATTATCAGGCAAGATCAGAGGAGGAGGGGAGCAGAGTACCTGGGTCACACGCTGTTAGAGTTACAATTTTCCAAATGCCATAAGTAAAGAGTTTGGAATGGGAAATATCCAGGATGGGAGAAGACCTCTGTGTTTGAAGGTCCTCCTCCATTCCAAATATTGGTCTGATTTTACCTTTAGCTGTGCAAATTCACATCTCTCCATTGTATATACATGTAATGTTACATCTTCAACTCTGTCTGCCTTTTTCACATGTCACATTTTCAGCTCTGCAGGTATGAGGAACCACGAGCACTGATGCACTGATTGAGGGCTATTCTTTCCAGTGTTCTTCGTCCGTTTGTTCCTTTTCCTTAGGAAATTACCACCCATAAGAAATTATATATACACATGTAATTCTAAAGCCAAAACTCATATTTCATTACATCAACTGACAATTTCCTTCACTTCTGTTTGTATGTATTCTTATATGAATGGTTCCCTCCTTTTGATGCCTCTGTGCTGATAAGAATTTATTTCTGCTAAATTTCATGTATGTTCACAGTATTCGTGCCATGCATAATTTATCCATAAAATCAGAATTTTGCACAAGAAGAATATTGCTAGTCAAAACCCAAAAGTTTGGCCCCATCTTTATTCATCATATTTTGCTTCTTCAGTTTAACATTATTACTGGTTAATAGGTGCACCTGAAAATCAAGCTGTATTGTAGTATCTGGTGCGTTATGTTAAATGAATCTTTTCTAGGACAGCAAGTCTTTTTTTTTTTCTAATGAAAAAGAATACCTCATCCTTTCCAATTTTCCTATCAAACACATCCACATCATCTCGAGACGCTGCCACATCCAGCTGCATCTATACTCAACTTCAATTATATGAAATTACACAACCTACTCTGAGGTCCTTTAGGTTCTCTTTTGCTGTGTGTGGCACACGCATAGTGCATTTCCTGTGAAGTGCATGATTACAAACTATTCAGTACAAGCCTGTTTTAAGTAAACAGTAAATTAAATATTGTCAGTGCTTGTTCAGACGTGCACTTACGAAGGAAAAAGAACTTCTAGATTTGGGTTCATAAAAGTCTAGATTAAAGAAAGGGCCAGACATAAACTAGGCATCCTTTTTCCTTTTTAACTTCTCTTGGCTGACCCAGTTGTTCAACAGCTGGTACAAAACAGTATATTCAGATGCCCATACAAGGAAAATTGGGCTAGACAAAATGCTGTAGGTAGCAAAATTCCTGTTTATTGCTCTTTATTTGAATGGGGAATTCTTAAAAACATTCTGTCACTAACTGTCAGGTACACTGCTGCCTGAAAGGCTGTTAAGAGTCTGTCTGAGCAACATGCCTCTTTCAACCATGACAAATACAGTAAAATAACATCATTTTATTACAGTTCTGGCAATATTATTTTCTGCTACGCCAATCAGCTTGACTACAGGAGTTGGGAAAGGAAGGAAATGGTCACTTCCCTAAGAAATTAGGGCTTTTGAGTATTTTGTGGTGTCTGCTACTTCAGTGCTAGCATGGTCACTCGTATTTGGAGAAGTATAAATTTATTTTATAAAAACCAGAAGCTACAAATGTGCACTTGCAAAGTCTCCTTTCATCTCTGCCAGTTAACTCATTCCCAAGAGAAGGCAAAACTCTTTTCTTCCAAGGGGTCAAATATTGTTTTCATTCATTCCATAGACATTTCAAAGCGAACAAGAGTTGCATGTGTGTGTTCAGGGCTGCACATGATTTATGATTAAATACAGCAAGTACCCCTTTCTTTATTGTATTTTGTTTCTCTTTCTTACACACAAGTATGAGTGAGAAGCTCTGGTAAATAATTCACAAATTTATCAACCTTATCAGTGGTATATGAAATGGCATAACATATAGTAGATCATGTTTCCAGTTCCTCTCTCTATTACTAGATTTTAATGCAATTTGTAAAAATAAAAAATACATTAAAAAAGAAACAAAATATTTGAATCACTGTTAAAGCAGAGATCCTCTGTAAACTAGTAAAAATATTAGTGAAAAAAAGGATGAAAAATACTTGCTTTGCAAATTAAGAATGCAGAGATCTAAAGCAGTCTAATTTGTTCTTTGAAAACGGATATGAGAGTTAACTCAGAAACACAATATTAATAGATTTGTATGAGTGCACATAAGGCCAATATATTCAGTGCTGTAATTTTTTTATGGTTTCATAAATAGTGCTATCACCAACATTTCAAAGAAATCTGAAAAAAACAGAGCTCATATGTGGTGGCATAAATTTAGTGTATTTTATAGAACACTGTTACTCCAGATATAGCCTACGGGTTGTGACTTTTCATAAAACCTAATGAATTTCTAGATTTGTCAGCTGTTTCAACACAGATGTACTTTGCTGATCTAATGGAAACATTTTGAGCCCAGATCCAAAATATCAATAGCTTTTAGTATCGCAAATTAGTTTGGCTATTGGGTAAAAGGGGATGTGGTTCTTGATAAAAAGCAGCAAATAATTTTGTACATGTGTTTTATGATAACTGCTTCTCCAATGTCTGATACTGAGGGTTTTTTCTCTCTTTTTGTTTTCTTCTCTCTTTTTTGCAGAGTTTTAAGTTGAATGTCGATAGCCACTGTGCTTTAAAAGAAGCAGTGGTAGAAGAAGGACGTCAACTTCTTGAGCTTATTGTATCTCACAAATCAGGTAAATCCTTCTGAAATATTGCAAGTCTTTATGTCTCCAGACTATTAAAGAATGAAGAAGCATTGCTGTAAATTACTGCATATATTCACTTCCTTATGTATTATTAATATTTACATTATCAGATTGACCTTCAAGATTTATAAATGTTTCATATACTGCATACAATCCAGTGATACTTATAAAATGAAATACTGCCTGCAAATAGTCTGTTCATTTTATTTTGGTCTTGCTGCTCAGCTGAGTTTCAATTGAA
Organism: Harpia harpyja; assembly: GCF_026419915.1. Classification (NCBI taxonomy): domain Eukaryota; kingdom Metazoa; phylum Chordata; class Aves; order Accipitriformes; family Accipitridae; genus Harpia; species Harpia harpyja. Next base: position 53,059,903 of record NC_068942.1, read on the forward strand.
ATCACATCACTGAAAACTTCACACTGACACATTCTTTGATGTAGGTGCTATGGAAATAACATTAAGATAATGAATTAGGATTTCAAATATATATATATTTTTACATACTCTGCATGGGTAATTGCATTGGTAAGGCTTTATTTTGCCACTTAAACTAATTCTTACATTGACTTTAATATATTTATGAGGAATAGATTAAAATTAAAAATACCTTTTTCCTTTGGTTAGGCTTGTCTTTTTCTGCAGAGGCCTTAAATTGAGAGGAGGGGGAAAGGTATACTGATTTCCCTTTCTCTATCCCCACCACCTCCTATATTTTTAGATGTTTGCATGACTTGTATGATAATAGGGTTTTAATCAGCATATACTGCTATGGAATGCCATCTTAATTTTGGCTTACTTAGCATGCTTTTCATCCAGGTTGAAGTTATCCTTTGGTCTACTGTTCTCTGATCATGTTATACATTGTGCCTCTATTGTTTCACAGCATCAGACAGATCTGTGTAATGTGAAAGCTATAGAAAATTAGTGACTTCTATGTATAGTTCCAAAAAGGTATAGAAGCCATAGCAGAGAAGGGTAGTGCATGTCATCATACACTTAGAAAATGGTAATGTGTAAACTACAGAAAGTATTTACAGGAGCTGGAGGTAAGAAAAATGTCTTTGGAAGATTATAAAATGTTTCGAGATAAAGACTAGATATTAGAAGGTGAGATTACTGTAGCATTCCCTACTGCTTAGAAATCACAGTTTATATGGGATTTTCCTCTTGAAATTGTCAGCTGAAACATAATAAAAATTTAACATGATGGCTAAAAGAAATGTTTTGACCCTATAGCATTGTTTTGCAGTATGAACAATAGTAATGCTTGGATTTATTGCTGAGAAAATACATTAAAATCCTTGTTGCATTTATTCTTTTACATTTCCTGCTAATTCTTTGAATAAAGAACAATATTTAAAGATGCAGTTGAGTTTACAGCTTTTACTTTTTTCCCCTTCATTTTGGAGAAGGACTGAAGGACATGCTGCAGATGATTGCAAGTCAATGGAAGGAACTACAGAGGCAAATCAAACGGCAACACAGCTGGATTCTTAGGGCTCTGGATATCATCAAAGCAGAGATCCTGGCTACTGATGTGTCTGCAGAGAATGAGGAAGGGACTGGGAGCCCTAAGGTAAGTGGCTTGAAGTTTGCCTTATTTCCTCTTATTTCCGTCTTCTTTTGAACTAGGCACCACTGAAGTTTTCTTTCCACCCTAAGGCTTTTCATTTCTACTGGGTAAACTTTTTTTTTTCATAAACAAAATGAAATGCCTTACACTGAAACAATAAAAAAATCTTAGAACTTTCAAGTTTTCCAGGAAGACCTGTCTCATTGTGTGTAGAGGGGCATGAGGGGGAACATAAAATATTTAGTAAACAAAACATAAAGCATCTTTAACATGAATAATCAGAATGGTTTTAAATTGTTTTGTTGCAACTATAAATCACTATAATCAGTGCAATCACTCAGCTCTGACATCCATTAGCCGCTTGGTTACAGCAAATTAACAAAGAAGAGAGAAAGTGATTCATTATCTCATTCCTGTTAATGACTATCAGATGCATTGCTTAATTAGGGGATGGCCATTGTAGTGGGAAGAAGGTCATATGCCTTTTCACAAATCTTTTTGCTCTGAGTTTAAGTCCTCCATAATAGTGCATGTGTTGAATACAAGTACTTTAAGAATAAGGTATTGACACCTATCATCATTTTGTGGATATTAATCATTAAAGAGGGCTATAGTACTTACCAGTTGCAAAACTTAATATTTGTAAGAGCATTTTCAATACAAAACAAGCTTATTCAAATTGGTGCAAGCAGTGCACGCAATAGAAACTTCTGGCATAGGGTCCATAACCTTTCATTACCATCAGTAGTAAGCAAAGGTGTTTGGGGGAGGGTGCATTGGAAAGTGTTTCTTTCCAATGCCTTCTAAGCAAAGAATATGCAGCAGAGCAATCCAATAACTCTTAACATCTTGGCATGCAGCAGGCTGAAATTTATAGAAAAATTCAAGATTCCTGTTTCTAGAAATAACAGAGATGGTTGTGCTGAGTAGATTTCCAGATTCTGATGCCAGACAATTCTCTGCATTGATATTCAGTGCTTCCTAGAGAGTAGTTTGTAGAGTTACTCTTGGCTAGGATTACATGAAATGTTCTAGCATTTTCTTACCGTAATTGTACATAGCAAGAATGATCTTAGAGATGGTGGAGGAAGAGCCAAGGATAACAGTAAAACAAAAATACAGGAAAAGACATATATGCAGGATACACAATTTGAACTGACATCCCCCATCACTTGCATGGTGGAAAATGCTCCTGTGCCACATAGCTCTTACTTTAGGAAATAGGTGGTGGAGCAACACTTGGTTTCATAGTTAGGTCTGTTAAAGTAAACAGACTAGCTCAAAGTTAAGTTTCTACCCCACCAATAATATGACCCTATATCTGAACAGCTTGACTCATCCGCGGCCAAAAGCCTAACTGCTTAATCAAAATTATCACATAAAAAATGTTCTAAAATCTAGATTGATTTTGCTATGAAAATTATGGAATCCTTAGCTTGGAATAATTATATTCAAATATTTGCTTGAAAAGGGAGAAATGGAGGCATGGTTTATGTTGCAGTAAATTTTTCATATAGATCGGTGGTAGTTCCTTGCCCCATGCTTTTTATCGTAAAGATAAGAATGTGAAGGAATGATTTTTGTTTGCCTACAGTTAAGTAAAAACACAAGTAGACAAAAAAATGACCAAACAAAAAGTATTTTTGGGTTATTTCATTCATTAAATCACATCCCTATATGATTCTTGTAAGTATGAGCAATAGTGCAGTCAAATACCATCTACTTCTTCAAGCTGAAATATTAACTAAAATTAAAATACAGTTGGCAATATAACTGTAGATTTCAGTTTGCATTTATTTCAGAAGCCAAAAGGAACCTGAGAAGTATAATAGGAAATCTAAAGATTATATCTAGCGGGTATTTTTCTTTTTGCCTTGTTTGAGAAACTACAGGAACAGCGTTGGTGTTAGAAATCTGTAAAGAAATAGGAAAAGGAGGAATTTCAAAGACCCTGGGAAACCTTTCCCTTAGGACTTTTTAAACATGTTTTCATAGTGCTATGGCATCTTTTATGCAAACAATGGAGAGTGGAAGGGAGAGAGGGACATTCTGCACTCTAGAAATACCTTGTCAACATTTGTATTCAAGAATTCAGATTTTGCTTATGAAATTTTTCATTTTATTGTATATAAGTTTCATAGTGGTTTATAGTGATTGCTATAGAAGATTTAAAGGACTTTAAATATTTCTGATGTCTAAGCTCTTCTAATGTATTGCATTCTCTCTACAATCTTAGAAAAACAATGAGATCTCTTCTTTAAGTAAGTATTTACTAAAACTATTATTCCGTCATTTTTATAAATAAACAAATGGTGACTGTATTCAGCTTGAATTGAAGGATATAAGGTTTTGCCTTCTTACCCCATTCAGAAGTACGTTTAAAAATAAATCTCAGAATTGCCATGATACATTCCAACAAGTACTGATCTAACGTTATGAGTAGTAAACATGGCATACAATACATCTGACTTTCTTTCAGAATCTTAGGACACTTAGCTAACAGTAGGGGTTTTCTCCTGATGGAAATAGTAATATTCTAAAATATCTGGAAAATAGGAGGAATGTTTGCATATATGTGTGTATCCTGCATTTTTTCACTTTCTGGAGATGTCTGAGACTGCTTGATCTCTTTATAATTGGGCCATTTCTTCTCCATCACGAAAGGCCTGCTGGAATAGTATTGCTTTCAATGAACAGTAAAGAGTGGTATTGAAAAATAACATGATGTACTTTCTTATCTAGTGGCTGTAAGCGTTACTGTCTGAATATTATCCTGGTCTATCTAACTCACAGTTTGGCGGAAGAGTTCATTTCTTTCTGAAGAGCTTGTAAGTTAATCATGTAACTAATGTCCTTGAAAAGTATACAAATCTTAATATCATTTGCCCACAGTAGATATTCTCCTTCACTGAAAATTGTATGGAATAGTATTCTTAGGGTCAGTTTTAAGTTCTGTTCCCAACATGCATGTAGACAGTTAGTTCATTACTATAATTTTTGGATCTGGGTATTTTTGTTCTGCAAGTAAACGTTTGAATTAAGTTTTGGGTTTTTTTGTGTAACAGTTCAGACTATAACATCAGAACCTAAAGGCTGGTAGGTTAAAAGAATAATGGTGTACTCTAGAAATATATATGTAGTCTGTACTTCTGGACATGTTCCGTTCCAGAATAATTGCTATATTACTGAAAAACATTTCTACTTTTCCATTCCAGCTTCAGAGAAATAAGCATGAAACTGGTTAAGGCATTGGGCCTAATGTTTAGAACATTGAAATCTGACTTAGTTGTCTCAGGTAAAAAGCACTCTTGGGAAGATTGCCTTAACTCTATAATGGACTTTTCTGTCAGTGGGTTAATGATAGAAGCAGTAAGGATTTGAAGAATATTAGAAGAAGAGGTAAAAATACATTTAATAAAGTAAACCTAAAATCACAGAAATAGTAGATGGCTCAGGATAACAGAGTTTGAAGTGGTTAAACAAACCTTTGTATAAAGGGGAAAAGAAAACCAGTGTAATTTCTTCTTGATATGTAATCAAGCATCCCACACCTCCAGGATCATCTCCCACTCAGTTGTGCATAATCTTACAGTTTTTATAGCCATTCTAAACAAACAGTCTTCAGTACACAGAAAAGTGATTTTCATGAAAAAAATGAAAACTTGGTGAAGCTGTTAAATATCTACCACAGTTTGGGATTCTGGGAACGCTCCTTGACAGAGAGTTTTATAGTGACACTGGTCTCAGATTTAGTGGGTGGACTAAACACTGCAGTCCAGAACAATTACACCCTGCTCAGTGTTTTAATGTGAGGGTGAATTTGTGAAATAGACAACAAGACAGAGCAAAGGTTAGAGAATAGTAACAGTAACAGTCCTTTCTTTATTACTTCAGACTTGTAACTTGTCCTGGCCATCCAATCATGCTGCTATGACTACAGCATTTAGATTAATACTTTGATACAAAAGGAATGTACAAATGAAGTCTTTTGGCATCTTTGTGATCAGTGCAGAGAAATATCATATTTTTGAGTAGGTATTTTGCGTTTTCTCAGTGTCTTTTATCAGCTCTAGATTTCTAATCTGCAGACATCAGTATGATGCATGTACTGTAATATTAAAGCCAACACACCAGTATTTTTTCTGATGTCTTCCATTATTTGAAAAAAGGGAGAGTCTATTATTGGGACAGTCTTAAATATTGTCAACAGATAACAGAGAGTATGATTTCAGAATCTAGTTTTTTTACTTACATAACCACTTTGAAAACTGGGTTTCTAGTGTCCAATATATGCAATTGGAATATTGCATATATTACTGTAGTAGTCAGTGCTTTGAAATTGTCAAATGGCACGTGTAATGGGCCTTCATTCTCTTCTCCTTGAGTTAGTTGCTTCTAGTGAAAGGGCAGGAATGGCATATGCTAGAGGGATCACTTTACTTGGGTTGCTGGAGTTTCTTAAGTCACAGGGGACTTTTAAAACTTCACACCTCAAACTGAATTTATTTAACTTACAGTCTCTCTGTCTTCCACATGCACAAACTCAGGATCAGACTCATGCATTCAATCCTGTGTCTTATGTTCTTAATATTGTGAAATAAAATGTCAAGTAAATAGCCATCACTTCATGAGTAACAATTTGAAAGATAATGAAATGGGAATCAGACTTCCATCTCTGATGTTGTACAGACATACGGAAAGGGAATTTCATCTGATGATACACATGCCATCCTGGTCTACAGTTATCTCATGGCTTAATCAAGTCTTTTCTTGCAAAAGAAATGTACAAGGAAAGTTGGTATTTGTGCTTTAGCAGAAGTAATTTTTTTCTCTAATGTGTCCATAATGAGCCACATTCCCATGTAGACACGGGAGAGTTTTATGCTGTGAATGCAACACCTTATAGATCAGACATTAAACTGAAGTTCCAACCACCTTTATCCAGGCTTATTTCCAGTATCACTAATTACCATCTGCCACCTTAATTCTTTGCAGTTTCAGCTGAATGTATCGGTCTCTTCTGTTCAGAACAACTGGATAGTTTTGGGCACAGTTAAATAGTTACTAATTTTCACTGGTGAATAAAATACCTTATAATACCTTACAAAGTGTTTCTGTACCGAAAAGTATTACAGCAAGTCCATAGCTCACCATTCACTACTTCAAAAGATGGTAATAGGGGAAGTGATTTCCTGTAATTAGAACAGAAGGTTCAGCTATGTTGCCATTGAGGCATAGTCTTACATTGCTGAATATTTAAAATGCTGTCTGTACATAAATAGTAGTATTGTGCCTAACAGCTGAACAGTTTAAAATCATTCATGTGTCATTTCAATTCTGAATCTTTTGGAACTTTGGGAGTCTAGACTAAAGATGCTGTGATCTCACTTTTAAGTACAAATGATACTGTTAATTCTGCCCTGCTAGGAAAAAATGCATCTACCGTTATTAATTTGCTTGGCTTTAGGTATTTTAGTGTGTGACATTTGTCCTGCTTTTGGCTGGGATAGAGTTGAGTGTCTTCCTAGTAGCTGGTACAGTGCTATGTTTTGAGTTCAGTATGAGAAGAATGTTGATAACACACTGATGTTTTCAGTTGTTGCTAAGTAATGTTTAGTCTAAAGTCAAGGATTTTTCAGCTTCTCATGCCCAACAGCGAAAAGGCTGGAGGGGCACAAGAAGTTGGGAGGGAACACAGCCGGGGCAGCTGACCCAAACTGGCCAAAGGGTATTCCATACCACGTGATGTCACGTCTAGTATATAAACTGGGTGGGGGCGGGGGATCACCACTCAGAGATTAACTGGGTGTTGATCGGCAGGTGGTGAGCAATTGCACTGCGCATCATTTGTATTTTCCAATCCTTTTATTATTACTGCTGTCACTTTATTAGTGTTATCACTATCATTATTAATTTCTTCTTTTTTTGAAGAAGATAACCGTTCTTATCTCAACCCACGAATTTTACTTCTTTTCCTGATTTTCTCCCCATCCCACTGCGGGGGGGGCGGGGAGTGAGTGAGCGGCTGCGTGGTGCTTAGTTGCTGGCTGGGGTTAAACCACAACGCATTACAATATTGTTGATCTGTCAGCTTCTATGGTGGGGGTTTGCACCGCGGATGAGTTGGTCAAACAGATAGAAAGGGTAGCGGTATTTACAAAAATCCTTCTGGAAATCAACAGACAAAATTTTGGTTTTGTGACGAATAAGCCTGTCTTATAGTGTTTTTACTGGAGCATGTGAAGCACAACTGAGCTCTTTTTATATTAGTTCTTATCCAAATATAGGGTTGAAAACATCCATTAAGAATTTCCAAGCTAATCAAAACAAGCTATGTTGATGTAACAATGAAAAGAACCTAAGGAAGAAGCAAGAAGGAGGAATATTTGTGTCTTTTAGTGTGGCTAGACACTTCCTCAGTTTGCTAGTTTTTAATACCTTGCTTTATAAGTTATGTATTTTTAGTCTTACAGACATCACCTAGAAGGTGCACAGACCTAGCCATCATTGTAACAAAAAGTATCTTCGGGAAGGATTTGAGAGGTGAAACCATAATTTTACACACCATTTTAGAGTGGGTTAATAAAAGGAAACAGAAAAGTGTTTTAGAATAAGTGTAGTAGCAGAAGCTGGCATTGGTAAAGGGATGGCCTGAATATGGAAAATGGCATGGGACTGACTTATAGTAAGTCTTAATTGTAGAAACAAGAAATACAGATAAATGGGATCTACTGGAGGGTATCAAAGACGTGATCATGAAAAGTGGGCAGAAAAGCTTTGTTGAAAGTACTGTACCAGACTCTGAGAATTAGTTGGAAAATTTTACATGAGAATTTTAGTATAGATAGAAAGAAAACATAGAATTTTAGTACCTTTCTGGTACAGGGTTTTTTATTGACAAAACCTGTGCCTTGCCAAGAAAGTGCCTCTCTTTATCACGCTTCGAAGCAAAATTTTCTTCAGCTAAGCAGAAGCTTTCAAAAACCCATGCAAAGCCAAAGTAGCCATGTAATTCTAGGTACAGAATGTTTCCTTTAAGTTTCTAAGTGAATGCAATCTTAAATTGATACACTACATACAGAATAATATTTACAGAATACCTCCTCTTCAACATAAAACTGCTAAGATTCTTCTGTCTTGTATTTTGTATCTGTCTTAAAGTAAAGGAATTATGTAGTTGAACAAGTTCTTGCTTAGTTTAAATGCTTTAACTGAGCAAGTAATTTTGTGGTGAAAGACTGCAAGTTTCCAAGCTTGTAAAATTTTAATTTTAGGGTCATTAGACCAAGGCCTTTTTCACAAACACAGGCACAAGCAAACTGAACCTTAAAACCTTCCTTTGGTCAGCTCTTTTACAAGGGCTTTTTCCCCACCACACCCTGAGAGAGGCAGGTGTCAGAACTATAGTTCCTTTTCCGGAGGATTTACACAGCTGAGATCTTCCAGGAAACGTTGTAAATCAAATCATGTCCTTGGTAGCCTTATCTTGTTGTGCCTCTGTGAGCCTGTTGTGGACTGTGCTAGGTGGGCTGCTTCATAGGGAAAGAGGCTGTGCAGTTCTTCCCCACTGCCTTCCTCCCCACTGGCTGGAAATCCACAGCCTGCGTTACTGATGCCACCTGGGATGAATCTAACACATTGCTTTGGGGGTAATATGTTGTGATAATAACTACATTTTTAAATGGCTAAGGTGCAGGATTATGCAGATGTGCTTGTAAATAGATTAGCAACACTACCATTGCTTTTGGAAGTCTCTTTCAGTTGATAGAAGAACTTAAATGTTACGTATCTGGGAAAGCTGTATTTTGAAAATGTTTTTGTTTAAATAGTTGTAGATTTTTTTCTCAATGATTGAAAGCAAACACGTCAGAGGTGCCCAAAAAAAGATTTAGCGCTGTTGGATGTGCAGTCAGCTTCCACATGGTAGATTCACTGCTATTTACTGGAAGCTGTTTCTCCTGAGTTGTCAATTGTGTGCCTTTTAGTGGGCAGGAGGAACAATTTTGCGTTTAATTCAGAGACTCCCTTCGCAGAGAAAGGAATGAAGCTAAGCAGCCAGTGTTTGGACTGCAATAAGAAAAGACAAATGAATATGAGCTCTGTCCTAAACCTCTTCTTTCATGTTGCATAAGCCCTGTTAAAACTTCTCTATATCACAAGTTAACTAAATATTTTGCTAGTTTTTCATGAAATTGTGTCCCTGAAGTCTTAGTTAAGCAAACTTAGGTCTTATTTTAGCTCACAGAGATTGTTTTCTCATATATCCATCAACACCCTTGTATATTTGCTGCAAATTCTGTATGACAGTATTGTCTTCATGGTATCTAAAATAATTTTAATAATCTTTAACAAGCCAAATTTCTAGAACAGTAGCAGGGCTCCTCATTTTTTTCCACTGAATCTAAAAGTAACCTTATCTTTGTTTTATTAAGCTCACACCAAGTATCAAAGGTAGAGCACCACACTTTAAAAGTCACATTTTTACAGCTAAATTGCATCTACTATTAAGAACAATATTCAGTCCTGTTATAAAACATAGATACATTTTTAAACCAACATATTCTAACATTTACTGCAAAAATATCAAAAGTCCTATTCTCATTGAAGATGTGAACAAGTACTCCAACGTATCTGTGGCATTTATAGCATGCTTCTATAATTTTTACACCTTGGTGATTCTAGATACTCTGTATTGATTACTTTTGGCAACTGTAGGCTCTTTAACAGCCATCACTGTTAATAGAAACGGTTATGCTTAAACGGTTAGGAAAGAAATTATGATTTTTGACTTTAAGAATAAGGAAGGCTACTTTCTACTAAAACATAGATCAAATTCAGTTTGAAAGATGTTTTAAATCTAAATCACTCCACTGAGAACAAGTGCAGACTGAGAACTTGATGAGAACAGATATTTAAACTGACATACGCCCAAGGGGCAAATTTTATCATAATGGTATTTGAATCTTTGAACACTATTATCTGAAACTCTGAAAGTATGTTAGGCTATTGTAACTTCACATGCATAACTGGGCCAACTCTGACAAGTTTTATTTAGGCAAAAATCCCAGTTGGGTTTGGCCTGTATTTGAAAATGTAAAAACACGAGTGTATTTGTGCGTGTATTCATATGAACACATTTATCTTAAGTAACTTAAGCTACTAACCACTCAAAGGCCTTGATTTTCTATTTGGCCAGTATCTGTTCATTCTGCTTTCTCAATACAATCGTGTTGATGCATTTTTGTTCTATTATTTTTAATAGGACATATTTTCAGCAGTGAATATTGGTGGAAGGCTTCTCTAATTCATGTCTGCCTATTGTTTCACATGCTTCACAGATTTCCAGAGAAATCCACATTTAATAAGTTTTTAATAACATGCACACACAACTACACAGATTCATTTTACTGAAAACTGGACATCTCCCACTCTAAAGCAGAAATTTCTAGGATAGACTGTCAGACCTATTACTTGTCTCCTTTTCTGTGTGGGCTCAGAATCCTGTGTGCCCATTCAAGGCCAAGTTTTTACAGCCACAGGAGAAACAGAGCTTTTACCTTTATTTGGGTTTTGAGTTTGAATTCAGAAGTTGATGGAAAATACTAAAATAAATTCATAAATAAGCAAGTGAAAAGAAGGAATCCTAGCTGACTGAAAATGTCCTGGTGGAACAAGTTTGTGGTTGGCTTTAGAGATAGTGATCACTAATGAAGCAAATTATTTGAAATTCAGATCTTTTCAGTTAACTTGCCTTCCTCGTTTCTTATTCCTGCTCCCTTGCCCTCCATGCCACCTGTTGCTCTTCAAAATAGTTCAGGATTTCACCAGGATCAGGAATGAAACAAAATACAGGAGTGTATGGGGAGACTTCTCACAGGGTTCACTGCCTGGTCAGACCCAGATGGAAGTGCAGGCTGAAAGCTAACGCTCTATAGACATCTGAGATTATTTGCAGGCAAAATTGGTTCTGGTCAGCTCAAACAATAAAGTTTGAATGTGTGTTCTACCCATGTGTTGTTTACCAGTCATCACAATGATAAATATTTTGGATTGTTCAGATAAGGTAGCATAAGAGCTAGAGGCTGGGCTTACACGATTTTCTTCTAATTTCTCCACTAGCCTATTTTGCTTTTTATAGCTCTGGTAGTAGCAATGCATTATCACCTCATGCTTCTCATCCTGATTACCTCTGGTAGGGCAGGGTCCAGTGGAGTAAACTCAGCTTGCCTCCTGTAGTGAGATGCTTCCTTTTTTTTTGGTGCCAAACTGTACCACCATGTTTTGCTTTTTAAAAAATCATGTATAAAAAGCTAGTTTTTCCCTTTTGGTATAGTCTCCTAAAAATCCTGTACTTTAAAAATGGCAGCTTAATATGGATGCTATTGTCAATTGTCATTACTAAAGATTGTTACTTTTGCTAATAGCATTCTATCTTTGTCATTTTATTAAAATTATATTACTGCTCTGAAAACAAAAATTACTGCTTTATTCAATTGAAGAGTGACTGGCATGGCACTCGTCTGATCTTTAAAAAGAAATTTTACTTTCATTGTATTTGTGCATTAAATTAAGTGTTCGTATCTACAGAATAAACTAACATCTTATAAATATTACTGTGTTTAATTATCAGTTCAGTATTTGAGTTTTTGCTGTTATGGTTGATGTCTAAGAGTGATTAAATGTGTAATAGAGAACAAAAGGAACATTGATGTGAACAAAGATACTATTAGATAAAGGTAAATTTCATCTTCTGCATGTTTTTATTCTTTTAAAAATATTTTAATTACTTTTATATTCAGAGTGATTGGGTGGCATTTCCTTTTTCTCAATTCAGTTCCTATTTTTGTCTTTCAGAACAACATCTTCTAGCAACTATTTAATCTGTAGAATCTTTCAGTTATAGTCTCAGCTGTATACTTAAAGCAGCTATTCTTCACTGGGGTGGTCACAAAAGGGAAATCAGGTAAAACAATGTTTGAAGGAAAAATCTACTTGGACATCCTGCATTTTAAATCTGACTTGTTCTTAAATGTCTTGTGGCATAGTACACTTGACTACACTTAAACTTTAGATTCAGAGTGATGTTACAGATTTTGCTAGTTTTTTAAGCTAATCTATTAGAAGGCAACAGAATATGATGCTGAGTGTTGTGTGACCTGACTTCTTTATGTGTATCTACATTATGAAAAAAATAAACCACCTTTTCAGTAGAGCCCTTAGTGAAATATAGACTTACATATTAAAAGACTGCAAGATGCTTATAGTAAAATCATATGCAAGTTTGTATGTCAGGTCTGGTAAGTTGTGAATAATATTTTTTGTATCTTTTCTTTTTTAGTATTTTGCCAGGATTTTTAATTAAGCCTTTCCTATAATATCTCAGATGCTCCTAATTTGTTGATAATTATACTTACCCAGGGTAGTGTAACTAATGTGGGAGATACAATGGGGACTGCATCACATTTAGAAATTTAGACTTGCTCCTTACACACCTGGAAGTAACTGCAGAAAAATGTGTGGTAGTAGTGTACTTAGCCACATCCCATGGGCAGCTGTAAACATTAATGACAGTTAACCTAAGATGGCTTTAAACGTAAAATGGGGTTTCTGACCAGGAGACAAGTGGTATGCCATATTCTTTTATAATCGCCCCATAGCATGCTTTATGAACCATCATCAGGCCAGAGAGAAAAAATAGCTCATCTGGGCATGTACACTTCATTTCTTCATCCTCTTTTTCCTCTTTGCAATTGTGTTATATAAAGGGAGCCAGGCATTTAGCACAGAATGCCTTAATCCTTGAGTTTATGAGCCCTAAGCACATCACAAGTATGGTTGGTGCTGACAGGTCACATCATCCCTTATGAAATGGAGAAAAATGGTGAGAAAGGAGAGAGAAAATTGCAAAGGAAAAAGTTCAGATCTGCTTAAGAGTTCGGCACCATGTGTTCTGAAATACTATGACTTAAAGCTATGATACTCAACAGAAGTCTAGAATGGTGCTTTTATGATTGCTTATATTCGAGGACCGTCAGGTCAGTTCAGAGGAGGGGGGCAAGAAGGAGGTAACTGAGGTCAGCTTGTCTTTTCTGTCCTTGCTGTTGGTTTGGCAAATTTTCCTGGAGACTGCAAGGGTGTTAAGTACAAGTATTAGCTTGTACACCCTGCCCTTCCTATCTTAGATTTGAAGTGCAAGAGTTTAGAGCATTGTATAATAACCAAGTACTACTAGAATGGCAAAATATAAAGTGGAGTGCAAGAAAATAGGATCAGTTTCTATTTTACAAACTGGGAGTAGTAAGGTGAAACAGCCCTGAAACAAGGAGTGGAAGTATATGCCCAGCTATTTTTTTCTAAATATGACAATTAATGGGTTAGTTTGCAAATCTGTTATTTTTTGTCTAGTCAACTAGTCAACAACAGTAACGTTTAAAAGTTACTTTCATAGGTTTCTAATCTAATAAAATGTTTTAAAAATATGTTGTTTATCTGTTGGACAGGCAATGTTTTAAGCAAATAAATAGAATATATTTAAGTTCATGGTTTTGCTAGTTCATTCATTTGAGCCTTGATTCTTACTCTTTGGTATAAATATTGTATGAAGCACCCATATTTATCTCAGTGGACTTATTCCTGACATGTATTGCTACAAAGACCTTTGTTTGTAGAATATCAGCTAATTAAAATAAATCTAAAACTGAACATGAAAAATGTTGATTTCCAATTCAGTGAATTCTAGCAATATTATAACAAGTTTGTTTTTAATTCTTGAAAAACATATCAAAATTAACTTTTCTCCCATTTACGTAATGCTTATAACTAAACTTCCTTCCTACTGTGAGACAGTTTCATTTATTGTTATTTGTAAACAGCTTAGTAAAGATGCATAGTGGATTGGTCTAGAAACTCCTTGAACAGTTTCTTTTGAAATAACACTACATACGTTAAGCTCAATTACACATCCAAACAGCCACAGCACACTTTTGGTAATTTATTCATTGATTTAACATAGTACCCAGAAGAGTCATGCCTGCTGTCAATTTTGTAATATATTATGTTTTAAATATACTCATGCTCACCCATGCACGCCATTAAGGTGTGCATAAACCTGTGTTTTTCTCTCTTGACAGCTATAAATGTTTGTTATTATTACACAAAACATATGTTCATGTTGTTTTTGTCTAAATTATTCTATCTGGGGCTATAAAGTTTTAATGTTATTAGTTGCCCTTAGAATTTTAATGTTTCACTGCTGTAACCTTCTTAGGATTTCTCTGCAATTAAATAGAAACTATTTCACTACAGCCTGGAAGAACAATATATTTTATACAAATAATAAAAAAAATCCTTCTTGCACCATTTTCTTCCAATGTAGTAAACTGTTTACTTGACAGGGTTCTATATACAGCAGTCCTACCCGTAGTATTTTCCAGAACTGAATAGAATATTACACTTTCCTACAGTCTTCTCATTAAGAAAAAAATTCTAGCTTAACCCCTTTAAGATAGAGGTATGTCATAAGCAGTTTGCTTTGAAAGCCCTCTCCCTGCTGTTCTCTGTTGTCCCCTTACTCAGTAAAGTAGCTCCATTACAGAGGAAACCTCAATGTAACAGATATACTATGAAAAAAGCTGGGGGGTTAGGAGATAGCATGATATTAGTGTAGAAAAATCACTTGAAGAAATGTCTCCTGTGTTGTCTTCTAAATAGAAGCAGTGTTGGCAATAGGAAAACGTATTACTTCCCCCCCTTTCAGTTTTCAAGGCCTTTTTCTAAGGAAAGAGAGCAGACGGGAATTCATCCAAGACATTAAAAGATATTTACTGCTTTTAAATGAGCAAAGGACTTATTTAGGACATTCTTTTCCATATACTGGGTTAAGGCATTATATGGACCTTTTTTCATTGTGTGCCAAAATACCCTCTCACAGAGCAAGTAATGTATAAGTGCCATGCAGATTTTAAATATCTGACTTTAATTATCTTATTTCTAAGTATAGCACACTGGTATTTCTCCTTGATTCATCAGGTTTTGTTCCACAATCTGACTATCGCTCCCTTTGTGTGTAGAGGAGCAAGAGGGAGAAACAGTGATCAGAACATTCAAAATAAACTGATTAGAATATGCTTGCTCTCTTAAATTGATTAGGCAAGATTTCTTTTAGGAAAAAAAAAGTTACTTCTAACTGAATTTGTGCAAAATGCTTGAGATACTTCAACGTGAGCATTTGAATTGGAAGGTGCTTCATGAATCTTACATTAAAAACTTGAAATCAAAATAACCTGTCTGACATCTTTAAGGAAGATATCAGGAAGACAACACCCTTAATGGCATTAGTAGCTACTCATGCTTGGTATTTTTGAAGCACAGCATATGTAAACTTCAGAATACCTTTTGGAAAAAGGTGATTTTTACATTTCACAGAGAAAGAAACTGAGGCAGAGGGATGAAGAGCCTGCCCCACAGTTACAGGGAGAGTCATCAGGCCAGCTGGAATTAGAATTCAGGAGTTTTGTCTTCCAGCCTCTTGTTGAGCTCACTGAACCAGGAATTCTCACACTTCTGCAGTAACAAGATCTGTTAATATTCAATGCTTCCAGGACTCTGCCAAAAAGATTTCCTTCTTTATGAAAATGAATTCTGTCCACCCAAATTTAATTTGTCTCCCCTGCTTTCCTTGCTCTTCTTTATTTGTTCTTTCATTCACTTTTTCCTTTCATTTCCTTTATGCTCCTGAATCTTTCTTTTTTTTAATTCATTTTTCCTTTTTCCTCCTTTTTCCACATGCTGTTAGAGAATTGCGTCTTTTCACCCCCCACAATATTTCTTTTTTTGTTTCTCATTTTCCCTGGGTATCTCAAACCTGCCCTCAGAAGCGCTCCGTTGTACAGGGACACAGTTGCTGCTCACAAACAGTGTTTCATAGCGCCCTAATTTTCGAGATTTTAATTATATCTGAAGCTTTGCCAATTACATGGTGAACTTCTGCATTGGAAAGAATAAGACCACAGCCTTCTATCCTCAGAACTGAAAAGCCTATAATAGAAAAAAATGTACCATTTGTTGAAGAATAGAGATAACAGGGAAAAAGCAGTGTGTCAAGGTACTTGGTTAAACAATAATCTCTTACAGAGCACTCATTACTGCTAAATAATTGACTGTGTTGGGAGAAAGGTTTCTGTGTGAAGAGAGGTTCAAGAAGGTCAGTTATCTAGTGGTAATGACCGTAGCGGTCATTAGAGGGTATTAATGCTATTAAGAACAGAACTTTAACTTTTTATTGAAGTTTTTATTTAAATTATATTAACTTTGATTCAACTTTTAATTGAGGTGCAACCATCCAAATTCTATAGTCAGGAACCAAGAAGTAATGAACATAAAATTACATGTTCTTCTGATAGGCTGATGGGTCTTTAATATATTATAATTTTGAGAGTCTCTACAGAGCAGTTATTAGTATAAAACTATTCAGAGGTATTCTATTAGAATTAGGGTTGGGTGAATGATTCAGGAATAAATCCCAGCTTGACCCATAGCAAATGCAGATGGTATATTTTGAGTCAAAAAGAACTTCTTTTCATAAATACAGGTGCATGTGATCTCAAAATACTTGCTAAGTTAAAGCAAAAATCCTTTGATGCCTAAAATGATCTGTCTTATAAACCTGATGCAGGGTGGCAGCAGCACTGAATTTATTCTGAATTGAGTTTATAGTTCCATACTAAGTTCAGTACTTGTATAGAGAATCTCACGCTGAAAGTGAGCAGCGACAGTATTACTGTTGTTCTTCCAGCCACTACAAGAACCAGAGTCAGGGTATGGCTGGGGCTCCCAGGAACTGAAACATGAGCTACTAGGTGGAAGGGCTGAGCTAATACATCAGTAGCCCTCCTGCTCCTTCTTTCTATCTTTTTTTCTCTAGGGCATTTCAGGGATAGGCTGCTGAGTAAGTCTAAAGTGCTGGAGGGCTAGAAAAGAGGTATGAGACTGTAAAATGAACTCTCAGGGGACCAGAGGAATATCGTACGTCATGCCACCTTCTAGTCTTCTTGCAACAGAATTTTTTTGTCTTTGCCTTTCTAGCCTGAGGACATAGTAACATGCTTTAGAATAACAGCAGCAAAACCAACATGCTACCAGAACAAAACACTAAACACTGTTTCATTCACACAGTGGAATGATGAGAAAAAGAATGGCTGATACATGATAGGACTTAATCACATTGCCCAGTGCATATCTGGGCAGGTGCTAAGAGACTTTGGTAAGAAAGGAACAGCATAGCATACAGAGGATTGCAAGCTGAACAGAATCCTCCATGCTGTCATAGCAACTTTTCAAGGTACAATTTGAGAGCCAAAAGCTATATTGTGTTTATGAAAAACTGTGACATTTAAAGAGATCTACCAGTCTTATAAAGTAGCAAGGAGAAAAGAATCCTGGGGTGAGTTATCTATAACAAAGGAGAACATGCTATCCAAAAGATTTTTTGCTGCTTTTATATTAATGTATCAAATAAAAACAATAAAGTTAGACAGTAGTTATTTATGGCATTAGTATCTGATGGGGTTTTTTGCAGTGAGGAAAACCCAGTTACTATACTATTAGTGCCAGTTGACCTTACTACAGAAAAAATATTCTGGGTTTTGGAAATGTTCTAGATGTTTCCAAAACTTCCAGGATGTTGTTCAATTTGCAGTTCTGTTGTTCATTATATATTTCTATAGTTTCATTGTATGGAGTGATGCACAGTTCTATGAAAGCATCTTCTGCTTCTATTCCTGCTTCTAATCCTTTGAACTTTTTTGTTTCCTCATAATTACAGACTTGGGGAACACTTTGTATTAAATTGGTCTGCTGCCATTTTCTTGAAGGGAAATTTTCTATATGAACTGATAATGGCTTTTTTTCCCATGTAAAAAAAAAAAAGTAACTGCTTTACACTTTTGGTAGGAAGCCAGGTTTTTGTCATTTAGACATGTCAGGTCGTTATGAAAACATCATGCATCATAACACAACATAACAATGTGATTTGCTGAGATGCTGACTCCTCTTGAAAAATTGTAAAGTGGCGTGTGCATATTTCCATGCAAAGAACTACCTGAGTATTTCAGAACATTTTCCTGGGGCTGCCTGGTGCAGTGGTCTAATGTATTAGCCTTGTAACTGGGAGAAGGTAGGTTCTAATAAGCGATGTGCAAGTCTTTGTAGTTCTTATTCATAGGTATATGACATTTTCATAAAATCATAGAACAAAGTACTAAAAGACATTCTAGGAGGTCATTTAGTCCTCTGCCCTGCCCAACGCACAAAAAGTTAAAAATCAGATCTGAACTGTTTCTGCTGTCTGTCTTCTTAGAAACAGCCAGTGGTGGGTATTCTGTAACATCCAAAACAATTTATTCCAGTGCTTAGCAAACTTGAAAGCTTTTTCCTAGTGTCTTGCCTAAATTTACCTCACAGCGGTTTATGCACAGTTGTTCTTGTCCTATCCCCAGAAGACACAGAGAATCATTACTTTATTCTGTGTGGCAAGCTTTAATGTATTTGAAGATCACCATCAATTTGCTATTCTGTTTCACATTGCATGGGCTTGTTCTGTCAAATTGTAAACTGAGTGTAAAACTAATAATAAATGAAAGTCAAGATAAATTACTTCCATGGTAAACAAACAAACAAAAGAAGTGACATCCTCTTCTCTGCACCCCTTGAAATTCAAACATTATCCCAATATTCTGCAGTGTGGCAGAGAGCCTTCACTGTATCAACAGTCACAGGAGGACACTTCCATCTCCCCTGGTCTTTAGGTGCCAGCTCTGTACATAGCTGCTGTTTTTCACAGTAAGACCAGTTCTGTAATCCCTTAGACACAGTGGAGGATGAGACTGGAAGCTGAGGCACTGCAAGAGTCTCTAAAGGCAGATGACATTTAGTCATCTGCCACCCCTCCAGTCAGGAGTGTATTGTTGTTAACCTACTTACCTGATATGACATTTAAAGTAGATTAAAGTAAAAATGTAAGGACAAATATTAAAAAGAGATGAAATAGTTAAGATGTTTAGAGAGGGCATAAATGAAGTAATAAAATAAATTATGCACCTAATCTTTAAAATGACATGAAAAATTCTCTCTGTCACTCAGCCTGGTCGCTACTGGCTGGAGGCCAGTGATGGCTTCACCATCCCTGGAGGTATTCAAAAAACGCGTAGACGGGGTACTCCATAACATGGTTTAGTGGGCATAGATGATGGTTGGACTCGATGATCTTGAAGGTCTTTTCCAACCTAAATGATTCTATGATTCTACTTGCCTCTTGTCAAAGTGGGAGATAGGGTGTTATGCATGCTCTGCATCTCCCATTCACATATTCTAGAGGGTCTGGGCTGTTTTAATACTTTACTCTTCCGAACTTCTATTTTCTTTTTCAGCAGGGGAGACTTTCTGGCCAACCTCTTTATTAGAATAAAGTTTGTTTCCCTTTGGTAACTATGTAGAAATATTCCTTGATTGTACTAGGAATGATCTCCTGCACTTAACTTGCTAGTAAACAACTGTTTACTCAGGGAGATGTACACTTTTCCCCCTACTGCTTTTGTTGCTACTTTAAATTCTCCTCAGTGTGTAATATACCTTTTGCTGGACCTTATGTTCTATAGTAATATGTATGTTAAAAAAATACAGGATAAGTCAGTTCTTAGTTTTTTTACTCTCTTGACTAAGTCCAATGTCACTTGCAGTTAACAGCTTTGGGGTGTTTGATCCTCAAAGTTTTCCTTTTAAGGAGACCTTAATAGAAGACAAACAGATGCATAGTTGGGGAGGTGTAGCACCGGCCAGATAAAGGCAAAAATACTTTAAAGTCCTCATCATTTAGTATTAGCGCTTGTATTTATCCATGTGATGATCTTATTAAAGACAAAGGAACTATCAACATGAATAGAGTTAAGCATGTTCTCAAAGGTTGCCAGAACTGAGATGTCTGTAGAAACATACCATGATAAATGGTAACAAAAATTGGTGGTAGTAGGAATTCAGAGAAGTGGAGGAAAACAGCAACAGGAGGGGTATGTATGCAATGTATGCATCATGGTAGCTGAAATTAGGAGTCAAAGTCATGTTTGTTTGAATTGTTACAGTCCTTTCACATTTGCCTGTTGGAACTGTGTAGGCTGAAGTAAAGAAGTTGTGGAGAAGGGAGGTGTCTGAAGCAGGCTGAATCTGACAAAAAATTGAAAAAGCAATCATAAAAAGATAATGAACTAAAGCAATACAGAGTAAAATAATGGGACAAGAAATAAGGTTGCTATCTTTTCCTGGTTACTGGCTATCCTATCTAAGCAAGGGAGAAGGCAGATCTAGGCTTGCAGAGATCAGAGCTACTGTGCACTACACATGGGTATTCTTATTTTTCAGAGGTGGTAAAACAATGGGGAATGGGAATGACACCACCAAATGATGCAGTTATGAATAACACTGGAGATGTATATGTATAAGTTACACTTATGAAAAGACAGCAGGGGTGAACAGGCAAGGCAGACCTAAAACTTATTTCCTTTGGTTTTGGTGCAAGCTGATAGTGAGTTCAGAGCTCCCCTGGAAAAGCTGAGCTGTTCTCAGGAACTTTTCCCAGAGGAGTGGTAGAGGCAGAGGCTGTATATGGAGTCTGGGATGAGTTCATGCCCATCCAGTGGTAGTATCAGGGCATATGGTACATTTCCTGTTTCTCAAGGATTGCAGTCTCTTTAAAGTGTGCAATGCAAAATAAAATAATTTTCATGCTGTCCAGTTTATTTTGGCAATTTTGTGCAAATCAGCTTGAATAGAGTTCCTTCCTTATAAGAGCACTAATGATATTATCCTCAAAAGAATGGAAAAAACCCCTTTAAAAAGCATTGACTATATGAATAAACATGAATCATCTTTTGACAACTCTCATATGAATTGCACCGTTAGGCTCACGTGTGCTATGTGAGCAAAATTTTGTCAGGAAAGTCAAATGACCACATGTATTGATTTTCAACTGTAATTGAAATAGCTTAGTGTCACATGGTATCTGGTTCCAATTTGTGACTTTGATTTGTAGGGATTGTGAACTAATCTTGCCATCACATGTTACATTTGTAAACCGAAGTTTTAAATTGTGCTGATCAGACATATGTAGAAAATTACAGCTGCACTGCAGGCTTGCACCTGTGCCTGGATTTCATCTTTTCTAGTCTTTACTCAGGGCACATGTATAAGCTATGAGAAAATTTATGGTGTGGGAAACCTGTATTAGTAGTATGTGTACCAGAAACAAGCGGATAGGAAGTAAGAAAGACGTGATTCTGTTTTATAGTTGGGGAATCAGGGGCAAAGAGATGGAAGCATTATTAAGAAGTTCACTTAGCAGGTCGGAAACAAGGCAAAATCGGAATCCATATGTCCTTACTCTCAGTTCCTCTCTGTGTAGACTTTGTAAGTCCAGCCTGCTTTGTTTTTTGGTCCATTGGTTGCTACTTAAACATGGCAGAACTTCATTTATGCCCTCTCAATTAGCAAAGGTAAGGAGTGGTGGAAGAGATCCCACACAGAGTGGTCAGCAGTGATGCTATTTCCTTTGCCTCTAAAAGCTTGTCTGCATGGTGAGCACCTAGGAAATCTTACTAAATTGATTAAGTTATTTTGCAAAAGTTGAAGAGCATTAAACTCCCATATGGATATTCTTACTCAGAAGTGAAGTCACCATAGCTTGCTCTAGCTCCTTTGACAAGGATTAAGCTACAGCAAATTAAGGCCATTTTAGTCCTGAATGAGTGCCCACATGGGGGATTAATGCACTTTAACTTATGCACATTAGTTTTGAAGCATTAGTTATTTCATCTTAGAAGTCTTGTCCCCATGCTAGGTGCAGAGAGAGCTTCCAGAGATGTTGATTCCCAAAGCACTAGTGAGTTAGTTCTTTTTGCATCTCTCCTAATGTGACATTTTCTGAAGGAACATATTCTTAAATACATAAAGTTTAGTATTTAAACACATAATTTCTAAACATGTGCAGTTCTATTCCTTCACTCATTTAAACTTTGAAAACACCATCTCAAATAGATGATGTATGTTGACATCATAATGGTGTCGGAAAACAACTCCAATTCAGTAAATCGCAATCATCTTTAAAAGGGGAAACATCACATAAAAATAAACAGGGTTAGGTATACATTTTCCACACTATACTATGATTTCAGATAAGTATAAAAGCTATTACAGTTGTATTTGCCAAGTTAGGCAATGAAAAGCAAAGCAGTATGTGGAAATATCCCTGAAATTTGATAGTTTCTCCTGGCAATGCAGTTGAATTTGATTAAAATATTTACGTTCCAGAGCATTTTTATTAACTTCTGAAACAGACTTTTTAAAAGATACTGCACAAGACATATCTTGTATTTAGAACAGAAAACTAATATTGCAAATAAGGAATGAATATGGGTAAGTAGTATTGTTATTACCCAAAACAAAAATAATTCCTCTAAAACTGTTCAGAAGTTGGATGTTGAAAAATAGCCAAATGGACATTAATTTAAATGGAGGCACTTCAAGAAGAAAAATGACAGAAGTTACTGGTCTGACTTCATTTATCTGCCATTATTTTCTTAAATGTTCATCTTGACTGCAGCTGTTTGAATAGGAAGCTCTCTAGCTATAAATAGGGAACATGGCAAATTCTCTGTTTTTTTCCCCTGTTGCCTAACCTTGTGTAATTGATAAAAATAACCCTCAGATAAAACCACCTGAAAAGATATGCTTGTTTTCTCCCATCCCAGGCCAAGACATATCCAAAACAGTACTTAAAAAACCTATTAATGTTATTAAGCAGATATTTATTTATCCCATCGTATACTTTGTTGCTCAGATTGTGGATCATGCAAAAAAAAACCAAAAACCCAACAGAACAAAACCCCAAACTAAAACCAAGATAAAGTCTGAAAGGGAAAAAGATAATTCTTTATTCATCATGCATGCAGAGTTGTCAGTTCATTAAAGTATACCTATAATTAAAAACTTAAGTTAATTAAGTTTTTAGGTTTTTTATATTCTCGTTATCATAAAAGAGAAAAAAGAACAGTCTGGAGGGATCTTAATGTCTCACAACTATCGCTGGTTGGAAAACATCCCATCTTCTTTTTCTCTCCATGAAATACTCTTACTGAAAAAAAGAGAGCAGGGTTTTTCAAGATTAAAACTAAGATGTTTTAGGCCGTAATTTATACTCAAAAGTAGTGTTATAAAAAATTTTGTTGTAAAGTACTTTTTGCAAAATAACAAAATTATTGTTAAACAACTCCATATTGAAAAAATGATAGTGCTGGGAAGTTTTCAACATGCTTTACTCAGCACAGTAAAATTTTGCATTTAATTCATTTTAAAAAGCAAGTCTTATTGGCTTTGGCAATAACTGCTATTGGCACTTTTGTATTTATCACTAGTAGCAGATTTTGTTGGGTTTTGCAGTAAGCTTCTGCCTCTGACTTTTCATCTAAAAAATGTTTCTAATGAACTTATGAGCTCAGAGAAGCTCGTGAAAAGGGGACTCATGCTGGTTTCTGCAGATCCTGTGGGAAGGGCAGTGTTGAAAGGAAGTCTTCGTTTTACAAGATCTCATTTATATACTTTGTATTGATATTCAGATTGTGAAAAATCAGGAAAAGCAGCTAACTTTAAGTTTATATTCACTTTGAATTTTCTATCTGAATGTAATCTTTACTTTTGTTTCATGTGTTAGCTGTTCTTGTCTTTCTGGTTTCCAAAAAGAAAAGAAAAAATCTATTACATATTGCAGAATTTTAAGTGCTCTCAAATTTCAAACCAAAATAGGGATGGATGGAGAGGTTTGCTCTATTTTGGTCTGATTTTGTTTGTCTTCTTTTAAGTATAACTCACAGCTTTTCTGAGCACAGGTCATTCACCAGAAAAATGAAAGTGTGATTTAAAGTGAACTGTTGGGCATGTGGTTTTTTTCTTTCAGTTTCTAAAATTAATCTTCAGTTTTCCTGGAAATCTGTAGCACAGACACTGAAAACTTGGTAAAAAGAACCCAACAGTACCCACCCCACCCCAACCCCCTTTTCATTGGGTTTTTGGTATAGGGTAGCACTTCCATGAGGAATCAAATCTCTGAAACAAGATGACCAGTCATTTTCCAAGTGGCAATGGGCAAGGGTTCTGCAATGGTGGCTTCAGCTGGATCATATGAGGGTCCCCAAAGTGCTGTTCTGCTGAATTCTTGTAATTAGCTGTCCCATGGTCCTATGTGACCAATACAGCATGTGAAGCATCCATTGCTACCAATTATTAGCAATTAGTTACTAAACATCGCTTTATTGCCTTAATTGTGTACAAGGGAATGTCCTGCATAAGCACTTCTTCATCTACAGAGGCAGTTTCTACTGACTATTTACAAGTGTATATTATCCATGCCCAGTTTGGTCAGTTCTGCAGCAGGAACTGCCTGGGAGGTCTCTGGTCCTGCCAGGTTGTCCACCCAGGATGTTAATCAGCACTTTGAAGCATACAAGTAGTGTCTGTCAGTTGGTCTAGACACAGCAGGAGCTGCCTGCAGGAATCTCCAGGACTGAGAGTCCCACCTGGAGAGCCTCTGAAACAATTAGTGAAGCACTTTGTTGTGAAGGTGGTGAGGCAGTCAGGCAGCTGCCTCTTAAGTTGGTCCGTTGTCTCCAATCAGCCCATTATCTCTGTGTAGAGAGTAGGCAGGGTGTTCCTGCGCCACCCAGGGAATTAATGACTAAGTGCGCTGGATGTGCACATAAGCACATGATATCCTTGATTTCCAGCTGCACCACAGTTACAACTTTAGCACAAACCTGAATTTCATCTTTATATTACACCTATAACTTAAATTCCATAGCCCTTGCCACAAATCCCTGCTGTGAGAGACTCACTGAAGGTAGGAAGAAATGGAATATCTCTTGCAAAGCTATGTAACCATGAAGAAAAAAGAATTACAGAGGCGTTAGTATGTAAGATACAAAATTCTCTGTTTTGGCATATTAAAACATAAGCATGAAAGAGAGAGGATTTGTGTTTGTGTATTTCATTGTCTTTTTTTATTTGTGTATCTGTCACTCCAAAATCTGGACTGAGCACACAATAGAGATTAATTAAAATCAGAGTTACTTCAGAAAGCACTTTCTATAATAGAGCTGTATTAGTAAATTAGTTGTGACTAATAGTCTTTTGTAGATGGATTAGAGGAATGAATTAAAATGTAATCTGAAATAACATTGATAGAAATTATGTCTGATAAATCCAAGGTAACTTCTATCCTTGACTGGAAATAGAATGCCATTATGCTATTGTGTGCTCCTACAGCAATGCAGACTACAAAAAGTAGCTGTGCTCTAGGCTGTCCATTTTCAAAAAATTCATTAGCAAGAATACTCAAAAGCAGAAATAATGCCCACTTATCAATTAGCTGCTTCTATCATTGGATTCCACCCACCTAATGCCCTCTTCTTGTGTATTTCTACCAAGGCATAAATTAAGCTAATCTTATAAGTACGTATATGTATGTACGTGTTTTCTATATATAATACATTTTTATCAGTATCTAAGGGGTTGGTATCATTTAATTTATTACTGTGACAATTTACTACTACTCATCTGGTCAGAAAATTTCACCCCAAGTAATTTATTAAAAAGAGCTCTGTTTTTTCAGGTTTCAGATCTGCCTAGAGGCAGATGAGGTGTCCCTCTTAAAAGTTACTAGTGTAGGCTATTACCTGCAGGATATTTTCCAGATTAGTTGCCATGTGAGAAATAATGCATGACATAATAATTTTATAAACATTTTGGCAGAATATAATAAATCTAAGGTAATATTAATATACAACTCAAGCTGTTACATTCCAGAAATACTTCTAAATTAAGGTATGACATTTCTCTACAAGCAAAGATGACTAATAAAAGTATTCAAATTGCACACATTGAGTTTCTGAAAGACCTTTCACAAATTAGCATTGTTTTGGACTTCTCAAATTCCATTTGCAAGCTTTCAAATTCTATTTTGAAAGAGTATAGTGAAAGTAGTAAGCTAAAAGCAGCTCGCATCATTAATTCACTATTTGAACACCAACACCAAAGTTTACTTTGGGCCACATACAAAGTTTAGCAACACTTCTTCATTGTTTCTGTGGAAAGCTTTTTTAGACTGAGTGCTTTTCAAGTCCCAAAAGCATCATGTATTTAGACATTGGAAGCAAGGGTGATTTTTTTGAAAGAAGTTGGTTTAAAGGGAGATTTGTATGAGGATTCAGCAATTGCTTGACATATAGGATTTGGGAAGCTGATGAAAGCGTTAAGAAGTAGTACGAAGAAAGTATAAAGCTGGGAGTAGGGCTAGATAGAAGATGAAATCCACTGCTATGCAAAAGGGCAGCACAAAATCTATACATCACTTAGATCTTACTTAATCCCTCAACATAGGGGTTTATATAGCTATGAACTGTTTGAAGACATTATGATGGAGCTTAAGTGGGACTCATGCAGAGCACTGATCTTGTGCCAACTCATTGCAAAATGAGCGCTTACCATATGGAGGAGGATTGTGGTGAGTCTTAGGAGTCATATGGAATACATACAATGAAATGAGAGTACATGTATAGAAGAGGTCAAATGATGAAGACTTTGAAAGTATAAGAGGATGGCAGTAAAAATTATTAGGAAGTATAAGGAAAATATTTCCAGATATACCTTCTTTAAGTAAATGGTAAGTTATGACTCTCCTCAGACTAACATAAAAATGAAATTAAAAGAAAAAGAAAAATAAGCTCTCTAACACCTATCTTGTTTATACTAATCAGGGTTAGCTTTATCCTAATCAACAATCTTAGATTCAATCTGAATAATATTTCATTAGCTTTTCAGATCTACCTTTCCTGTCTAGGTCTAATTATATCTAATGGAATGTAGCTCAACTCACTATATTAAATCATTAAAAAAACCCTCATCATTTTAAATGATTATGGGGCCTTGGGAAAGAACAGTCCCTCCTTCTTCTAAGACCTAAAGGGCTTGCCCCAGATACTTGTCATCATTTTTCTCCAGCCTGTTGTATGCTTGAAAAGAAACTTAATATATCCATTTTCATTTGTAACCATCTATAAACAGCTACATAAGTACAAACATAAACATCTGTTCTAATCAATCCTCAGAGAAGGTTACTTATTCATAGAAGTCTGCATTCTCTTAGAGGGAGATATTCTTACAATTATATTGTGTTATACTTTTTTGTCTGTTCAGTGTCTTTCATATTCTATTATTTATAAAAGGGTTAAGGCATGTATTGAACTGTATTCAAATGGACTATGTATGGAATTGCCAAAATAGTCAGTACCATTCGCACATGTTGCAAATAATAGAAATAAAGACATATAACACTTAAAGCATGTTTGCCAGAGCAAGACACATTAAAAAAATAAATTCAAAGAAAAAAATCAAATCATTTTAGAAATAATTAGTCCCAAGCAGATTAGATCTCTGAATAGTGATAAGGAGCCTTTACTGGAGAATCCACAGAAGAATGTAGCATAGTAGTTGATCTCAGGCTAGATCCTGGATTTTTAGGAGAGCAGTGGGGCAGGAGTTGGTGAATGGTGAAAGATGCTTGAACATAAGATAGGCTTGAGAAGGTGTTACATCTGTATTTCACCTCTTCATGTTTTAAGCAGCTGTAAGATGTATCACTTTTTAAGGGCTAAAAATACACTTGAAGAATTCCCCAGAATTTAAGGAATTCTGGAAAAGAGTTATAGTAATAATATTGCAGATTTTATCACTGCTTATTTATCCTGCTGGCAACTATAGTTCTGTATATGTGTGACTGTGGTATCATGAGCCTGAAATAATAAAGCAGTAAAACATTGATTCTGTGTTTTATGTAGTAAAGTTGGAGACCAGATACATGTATCTTAAGAAGGAAGGGAGAGACCCTACTGGGAAATTCTAGAGAATCTTGACTTGAGCTTAGATATGACATCTACTTATGTGAAGAGGCACAGTAGTCATGTTAAGGTATTTATGCTGAAAAATGTGTTTCCAGCTCTCTGACCATTGAAGAATGGAGCTCTATCATTAAGAAAAAAAGTGGTTAACATTAGATTTCTGGAAATGTACTATCATTTGTAGAGAAGAACAAGAGATGATTAATATAGTCTTTTTGTTTGAGGCTAACTATTCCACAAGATAAAAGGCTGTTAAGCTATTTAACTAGGTATCAGTATTATTTTATTTGCTTTTTTCATGTTTGCAAACTAATTTTATTGCTATTTTATTCTTGTTGTTATACTCGGCTATATATTGATGATAAGAGAACATAATTAACATGAAAAATTATACTGCAGTGGTGGGGTCTATATTTTGTAACTTTAGCATTGCCCTTGTTTGAGTCTTATAGTTATTTCCTACTTGCATTCAAGAGCATTGTATTTTCACAGTTTTGTCAAAACAGTTTTATCTCTAAAAGATTTTTATCTACATTGGTGGAAAACTTCTGTTTCTGTTTAAAATTTTAATGTAATTTCTTGCCTTCCTATTTCAGGCAATAGAAGTTTTTTTTTCACTGATACTTCCTTGGTAGCTGTCTATTTTTCTCATAGTGTGTAGATGTTATTTAATAAAATGCAAAGAGTAAATCCTTGAAATTTGATATCTTCCTTTTAAATGCATGATGCAAATAGCAACAAATTGGAACAATGTCCGTGTACAAAATCGTGGAAGTTACTGTTATGTTATGCTACGTAAAAGCTATGTCCTGGTTACACATAGAAGTGAATTGTTAAAAAAAAGGTTAAATGAGCCCCAATACATTTATTAACATAGGAATATATTCTTACCTTGATTCAGAAAGATTTATTTTCCTTATGATCCTATATAAGGCTGTTATATTTTGGAACAAATTATATTACTTGTATAAATGAAGCCATAAGATTGTACTAATAGAGTATACCTGTGTGTACATTTCCCAAGGTAAATGCACGATGGTAGTACAATACATCGGAAAATGGCCAATACAACAGAAAACACAGATTATGTTGGCAGTCTTCATTATTTCATTGGGTTTTTTGTTAAAACAACCACAGCCTGACACGGAATTAGTGTGCATACAAAATTGCTAATACAGTTGAAGTATACACACATATATAACATGCATAGCAATATATAAAGAAAAGAAGGAGAAATAATAGAGAGAATACGCTCTCACTCTTGGAAAGGAGAAATTCTGAGCTTTTCTTTCTGTTCACAATATGTTTATATATTTTATCCAATAATTCTTTGCTGAAAAATTACTATCAGCTTCTAGGTTAGGGCCAGTATTAGTGCCAGGAACACAGGCTCTCCTTTCCTCTCTTTTCATTTACTCAGAAGATTGTCCTTCTCATGGGGTGATAGGCAGGTTCCTTTTTGCTTCTTTGGAATCAGGAATCTCCTATTTCTGATTCTTATTGCCCAGCTTCAGCATGAAGAGCAGACAATGCCTTGCATGCAGTCTAGCTGTCTGAGCAGTTACTATGAGAAATCAAATCTCTATTTTCAACTTCCCAAGAGAATGCTCTAATTACCAAGCTATCAAGAAACAGATTAATCATAGCAGCTCCAATCCCCAGATTTTTTTAAGAAAACAGTGATCTACTTTTCCTGTAGAGCTAACCTATAGGGATATCTTATGTGCGTTTTGTATGTTCGGGAGGAATTTTACAGTCTGAATTCCAGATTTCTGTGACATCTATTAGGCTTATAGGTGACAGTGTGAAATTTGGCCTTTCTTCATAATTTCCTATTGGTTCCTTATCTAACGTTCTGTTCAGTGCACTGAATGTCAGAAATCCTATTCTTACTATCCAGCTATCTCCATGCCTTGTAGAGAGAAGTTGGCCACCTTGTCTGGACTGTGAATTCTTATTTTTAAATTCTGTCCCATGTGTATGTCTTGATCTGGGTCTCATGTGTCTCTTTAATTTTACACACCTTTTAGGTACATACTATTCAGCACGTGTATAAGTCATGGCAAATTCAGGATTTTAGTTACAACTTTCATATTGAAAAAAAGATAGATTAAACAGCAGGGAGCCTAGTATTAAAGTACTGAATTGAGTAGGTATAAGAAGTCAACAGAGAGTTATGCATAAAATTTTTCCTGACCTTGGGAAGGTCACTTAAGGAAAAATAGTCAAACCCAAGCGTTTAAGACTGCATACTTAAATCAACAGTTCGATGCCTGAGTATCATAGGTTTTCTTGGCAATAGCTAGGGCTGTGAGGCAACACTTCTGACAAGCAGACTATTTATTATAATGTCCAGGTAATAGTTTAGCTATATAATTGTATGCATGAATGTTTTTGTCTTATTATCTGATATCAGATTGTCTCCTGGCAGAAAGATTTCCCCTTTGAGGTTCTCCAGATCTCTTCACCATTTGTTGGTCTGAAGTTTCCCTTCACCTCATTAAAGAGGAAAAGCAGTTAAAGAATAGGAATCTTAAGGTTTCAAACAATATATAGGGACAACTATATATCAGCTATGTACGTGCATGTTGTCTTCTTGACTGTTATTAGCATGGGCTTTTCCTCCCAGCCACTGTATGAATAACCCATGGTTATTCAAAGTAATACATCCTTGAAGTTTATCCATTTTCCTGTAGGTAGTCCTGGGAGTTATGGTAGGAAAATGCTCCTGGACCTAGCCTTCCATATCATAATTTATAGCTGATAATTTTAAATTTCACTCCTGTTGCCTCACCAACTTGAAAAATTCAGTACATATAAACCATAGTGCCTGCTTCCAAGGTAATGTTCATTGCATATCCATACCTTTTCCTGATAGTTAGTAGGAATTACTTTCTGTTTTCAGCTACACACCATCTGTCCATTTAGAAAAAGAGAATATCCTCCCTACAATGGTCTGGTCCTCATGAGATCAGTAGTTCAATTTTATATTCTCTTTTCCTGTAGGAATATTCAAATGTGTACTAAGCAAGATGCTGATCTTCACTTCTTTTTTAATATACTTTTCACATCCTCCTCAGAATTCCATTTTCCCTGATTTACTTAATTTTACCTTCACTCCCCTATTTCTCATAATCTTATGATGACATTTTCTTTGACAAGGGGCTGGATACTCCTTCACTTGGAGACCAGCTGAGAATGTTTAATGACAGGAAAGGTTTTCTGAGAGTTCTCATAAGGCTGCCAGCACTGAAGGGATGGTTAGCATAAGCACCACTGTATTCAGCTGAAGAAGTCACAAAACAGTCATCTCTGTTAAAGATTTATTTTGTGTGGTGAATACCGAAGCTAAATCCTTTGTTATTATCTTGATCATAAAATGTTCACAGGCACATTACTTATGTTTACACAGTTTCCCTATAAAAGAAGAATATCTGCTTTCCTAAAAGACCTTCCTTCTTTCTAAAGGTCAAAAGGAGTCACTATCATTCTGACACTGTGCACTGAAAAAATAGATCAGAAAAGGCTGTTATTAATTTCTGTGCATAAATCTGTGCACATTTTAAAAAGTGCTAGTGGCTAAAGCTTATTTGTAGCAAGAGCCACAGTCATGTAAATGCTGAAAAAGTACCTTTCATTAAAATCACAGGAAGGAATCAAGAATATGATTTCTTTATCCTTTTGCAACAGTGCAAATGCCAAACTGCCAGTCTGAATCCAGGCAGTCCTACATTCTGGAATAAGTTCATTTTTGCAGTTCAGTCTTTCCACACCTTCTACAAAAGACTGCAGGAGATCTCAGCATCCAACTATCTCTGTTGTTTTTTTCCTTCTCTTTGTATATATTTTTAAAATTTTGTTTCTTCTTAGTTACTATCTCATGATTCCCAACTTATGATGCAATGCCATAATCCTGTGCATTTGACATTACAGTCATTTTTGGGAAGATGAATTGTCATGAAATAGTGAGATGTAATGTAACAAAAAAAATCTGGCAGGCATAGTATTATCCTTAAAAGAAGACTTACTTTTGTGGTATTTATATGTATATATTGGGGTAATTAGCAAGCATAAAAGAGGAATTCAGATAGTCAAAGAACATGTTATTTTCATGCTTCAAAAAATACTGTACTGCTCCATTCAGTTTAAGAGACATTTGCTGAGATACTTTGGTGCCCAAACATCCCAGGGGTCTGCAAACCTCTAAAAGCATTTTTAGAAGTACCTATACAAATGAGGCATTGATGTCCCCCAGAAAATAATGGGAATTTGGACGCATGCATGCATACTTTTGAATTGAACTACCTAGTTGAATCCCTGAGCACTACAAACACCTTTGAAAATTGGTCATTTTGAGCCTTCTCTATCTTTGTTTGTTAAAATCTTCATCTTGCAACTACTTATGCCTGAGCAGATACCTACTGATTTCAGTGGAGCTTTCTACACTGGGGTTCACAAGGGTCTGTCAATGTGCAGCAGACTGCAGGAATTGAAGATACCATTTAGAGACATTCAGTCTCTGGGAAGTTCTCACAAAGGAAATTGAATTGAGGGGGTAAAAATTTGGGCTGATTTAGTTCAACAATTTTAAAAGGTATAAAATCAATATGGAGCAATAATAAATAAAACTTGGTGAGAATTATGCTCTTGCTTGGTTTATAAAAGTTAGTATGGGTATAACTAAGTCTTGAATGCTTGAAAATGAATTATCAGTAAAAAGAAAATGTTGCAGTGTAGAGAGCACATCAGAAAAGATGTGGAAACACCCAGGGAAACTTGACTGAGCAAAAGAGATTTTATTCATCCCCCCCAAAGAACAGGTAACTTTAACTGACACATTTTCTCCTACCTCTTGCATAAATGCTCAGAAAAAGACCGTGGCACGAATTCAGTAAAATGCTTAAACATGCACTAAAACTTAAAGCATGTATGTTGCCTCATTGACCTTGCTGAAGCTGCTCATGAGTCTAAAGTTCCTCTCTCTATCGGGGCCAACAAACACTGCAGTCGAAGGGCAGATTAAAGATAAAGGTTTTGGGAAGTGCAGTCTTCAGTTCTGGGGGCAGTGAGGATAACTATATTCATCAATGGTGGTTAAGCTCCTGGATGTTCCAATTTCTCCAAGCTTCTTTTTTTCATAACAAGAAATATTTAAGTCCCAGTAGTACAGCCAGAAGAGTGTGTAAGACCTCTGTGCCCAGTATTTCAAGATTTTTTTTTTTTTTAAACCTTTGCTTGGAATATTATTTAAAAAAAAAAAAGATAATTGTTAATATACCACCAAAATTATAAATAGAATAAATTATGAGATATAACAGTTGTAAGCATTAAATCCTCTTTGATATTATGCTCACATCTGTATCTGATCATGAAACTGTTAAAATTAAACACAATTACCTGTAAGACAGCTAGGTTACTTTATAAAATTTAACCTCATTAGTACATGCTTTTTGAATTGTATGTCTCTACATCTGTGTTATGGACTGTCTCTAAAGTCCTTGTGAGTGTGTGTTCAGCAAGGACTATGAAGTGTTGAGGTGTTCTTCACAAAAAGAACCCCAAAACCAAAAGTGTCACAACGTTTTCCAGTGTTCTTTCTGATGGCGAAGTAAATTGTAAAGCTTTACATTACCATCATGTTCCATTAACAGCAGTATAATACATTTTCCAATAATTGAAATAAAAAAGTCTTAACATCTTCTAGCATGCAGTCCCTGAACACGGGTAGCCTAAAGGTCTCTCGTGAAGAGTCAGCTTCTATGTGTTAGGCTCTGTGAGGAACAAAAGGCAGCCTATACTGCCTTGCTAAGAAATGAACTACTCAGTGTTGGATTGCTACACATCTGTTATGGAAGGTGGCTGAGCCAGTGTTTTGGTAAGACACACTTTCACCATTCTTACAGCTACTGTGGTTTTGTTTCAGTACATTTAAAAAAAATAGGGTTCAGTCCTCTTTTGCTTTTGAAAGCAAGCTACTCCTTTTTTGAAGGAGCAGTGAGTGTAAATTTTCACTTTCACCTATTCCTAACCGCTTTTGAAATGTTTATGCACTGAAATCCAGAATCCCAGTGAACATATATTGTAAGCATTACCTAAGAAAACTAGTCTTTTAACATTTTTAAATTAGGTGTCTTTTATTTCTGAGAAGCTAATATCCAAACTAGCAACAGTAAAGATGTCCAGGTTTCAATGAAATATATTTCATAAATTAGCTTATCATTGCACTGATTTAGCATGCCTAGCAGGTGAAAGACAAAAACATGTGTTATCTTCCCTAGGGAACCTTCAATGAATGTCATTCTAGCTTCATATGTCTTTCTTCTCTCCCCTTCTTGAACTGATATAAAATTCTAATGTGTGCCCTCTGGTTCCATCTTCATTGAAATCTAGCAAAACCGCTGAAGGTAAGATAGTGGCAATGGTGCATGAAAAAAGGGAAAAGGAATACAGTGATTCATAGCATACTTGAAGAAAGTTGCAGTTGTTAACAGCACTACTTTTGTATGTAGACAGGTTAAAATGTGTCATATATCAGTGTTAAAAATAAAGTTATTCATCTTGGCTATTTTCTCAAAGTTCAGGAAAAAAGGCAGTAAAACCTATGCCATGTGTACCTTTAAAAATTATTTCACAAGTCTCTGAAAACAAACCAATTCAATTGCTCCCAATGGTAAGAATAGTAAAGGCAGCATTTTTACATGGATTTGCTTCTGTATTTTCTGTAGTTTTGAATAGTGATTGCTCTTTGTTGAAAAGCTTCCACACGTTTTCAATCCTTTTTTGTCCATGGACCTCCGAGTTACTAACATATGGTGACTTTTTTTATTTCACATTTTCCTTGGAAATCATCATTAAAAGTAGACATGGAAAACACCTAATAAATCATCAGTGTCAGAATTTTAATTTATAGGCACCACATGGTCAAAGGTTCTTCTATAATTCAATAAATTTGCACAATAAAATAGAAAATGTAACCAAATAAGGCAAAATGATCCTGTTAAATATTGAGCAAATCAATAGGAGAAAATTAAATGAAAAGAACGTAATACTCTGTTTCCCACTTTCACAGTAATGAAAATGAAAGCAGCCATAAAAGAGTAACTTAGAAATAAAATGCAATGACCAAGATCTTTAGTCCTTCTCTGAAAGGCGACAGGAATATGTTGTGGCATTGGGTATATCAAAGAAGCAGAATCTTGACCAAAAGATTTGACAGGCCTTGCTGCCTTCACTGGAACAGTATCTAGTCTGTGAAAGTTCATGGGTCCAACTTTACCATTCCCTTTCACAGCTACAGTGAAAAGCATTAACAGCCTTACCCTGCAAACCTATACGTGTGGAAATGAGTAATCGCTGGAGTAGCTGCCATGAATTCGGAAAGAGTGCTATATGAATAAAGTTCCTGCATGAGCGCATGTTTGCAGGAAGGAGTCTGACTTGGTGTGCTGGCTACTGGACTCACACTGATGTCATGGAAAGCTGCATGAGTAAAACCACGTGCAGCGCTTTGAAAATGTAACAATGAGCGCATCAGGGGAGTGGAACATCTACTGACTTCAGACGGGCAGCATCATGCTACACAATTCATCTTCTTCAGCCCCTCAAATTAAATCTTCTGCAGCTCACAAATGCAGAAGCTGGTTTGGGGTTTTTTTCGCTTGCTTTTTGCAGTTATTTGTTAAAACGCAGGGATGACTTTTAGACAGTAAATCATTGGAAAGACATTTAAGCCACCCCATTCTTAAATGGCTCATGACTGTACACAAGCCACTGTCACCTAACCGTATTTCAGACTCACATGACATTTTAAAATAACTGTGAAGAAATGGAGTTCGGGAGACAAATATTTTGATTAAGGATATTTTCATTGATTCATTGGGCTGTGAATCAGGCTATGAAATTTTTCTTCATTAAACACTTGAAGAAAGAGGGGAGAAATATAAATTGTACTGACTGCATAAAATAGATCATTAATGTGTTTTTGACAAGCCTGAGAGTCCAGTGTCTTATCTGTCTGCAGAGGAGAGCTTGCTTCTTTTTCAGACTAGAAATGACATAACCTACTGCAATTGGTCTTTCTGTAACAGTGAGGTTTTTCTTAGGTTTTTGACCCCATATTTATGTAGTATTCAATTCGCAAGTAAATAACACAAAAGGAACAAATATGTAGGTGTGAAGGTCTTGAGTCTCCAAAACCTTTAAGCAAGTCCACAACTTGTGGTGGTAACTGTGGGAGTAATCCTATTGCCCTTTGATGGGACAGATGATGTGCTTGAAGTTAAGCATGTATTTTACAGAATTAGGGCTTTAGTTAGTGGGTTTGCATTTTTATTATCAAAGTATTGTCACTTTCCATATAGAATATTCTAGATCAAATGTTTTAGAGCTAGCAAGTGGTAACAAAATGTGCTTTTTATAAGACCACAACATATCTTTATTTGGTATTGAAAAGATACAAACCAGTTTGATTTAAATCTCCTTTATACTTAAGAAAAAAAGTAGGTTATTCAGTGGATCAGTGGCTCATGAAGAAAGCAAATTTTGGATGTAAGACAATAGGGTATGAAAACAGTGAAATATTCACACATTTATGTGCACAAAACTAGGTAGATAAATTTGCAATTAATACTTAAAATTAGTGTTCCTTTCTAATATTTGTTTGCTGATTATAAATGGAACTGAATGCTTTTTTCAGTAGTACGTACTGTATGTTAAATCATTTGCAAAAGGATCCCAGCCCATACTGAAAGCATTTCTGGACACACTGCAGAGAGTTTGGTTAATGTCAGTAACAATAAATCCAACATATTTGGAGGCACACACTCCATATTTGTTAGATTAGAGATTCTAAATGACTGGTAATGGATTCAAGTGTACAGCCAAATAAAGCTGCATTACTCATAAGCATATGTATCCTCATATTCAAATGTAGAAAATCCAGTTACGCTCCAGCCCTTCTTAGTTCTTCATTCATGAGATGATACCTTTACAGCAAAAGCAAATAAGTAAAAAGTTTCTTTTACCCCAAATTAAAAAAAAAACAACATTTTTTAAATATAAGTTTGAAGTTAGTCTTCCACAGATAGCCAATTAAATTATGCTAAAAATGACATTTTTAATTAAACACCAAGGTAAGCATAAATGGATTTCAAAATAATTAATCAAACATCAAAAAATTGAAACCTTTTTCTGCTTGAGCAGCAGAAATGAAAGAACCAGTCTTCAGGTCTCATAGAGATTCAATCTAATTTAATTCTC
Source organism: Harpia harpyja (assembly GCF_026419915.1). Lineage (NCBI taxonomy): Eukaryota > Metazoa > Chordata > Aves > Accipitriformes > Accipitridae > Harpia > Harpia harpyja. Next base: position 53,097,328 of record NC_068942.1, read on the forward strand.
TGTCTTCTCTAAATAAACATTCCTAAAACCTTTTTTTCATCTGGGGGAATAAGGATGAGAGGGGTAATCAATATTTCTAGCATTTTAATTAAAACCGTTAGTGGAATAAATCCATTTAATTATCAGTTAATGAAATACAAGGTCATTTACCTGACAGGAACTTTGAAGGTGGATTACTAGCTGGAATAAAGTAGAAGAACCCAATGTCACAGCCATTTAGCTTCTGTCAAATTTAAGGTTAAAATCCTTTTAGACTGTTTAACCTATTCTCTACCATTTTCTATTATGTATGTCAATTGGCAAGAAGAAATAAATGATCAAAACTTACCTACCTTTAATTTTTCTCCAAAGTTTCTCCTAAGTTTCTATAATTTCTTTTCCATTTTTTTTTTGTCTAAAGAGATGCAAAATGCAAATGAATCCTGGGGTATTTCCACTTATTGCAGAAGGTCTTCTCCTTGAATGAAGTTAGCATACTGTGCTTGAACTTTGTTAGGAAATTATTAACAATAAAACAAACTAAACACAAATGTAGCCAGTAAATATGTTTGTTGATGAGAAATATTGAGCTTCTCTATTTTTTATCTGTAGTGAAGAAAAATATATAACTTGATTACAGAGGATTTTTAAAGCTGATGTTGTGTAAGAAGGAAAAGAGAAACAGAAAGGGTTCTCTCTCTGAGTACGGAAGCAAAATTCCCATGCTCCTGGTAATGTCTCAATAGGACAGCAAATCAAGTGGTGAACAAAAGTTCTGCCAGAGACACAAATAGTCAATGTCAGTATTGGCAAGTAGGAAAACCAACAGAGAAAGAAAAACTCTTTCCAGGATTCCAGGACAACCATGCAAGCACAGGAAAAAAAATCAACATTTAAGTGGACTGTTCCTACTTTATGGTAGGATTTTAAGTTCAGGGTTGATTTTATGTAATTAGAAATAGGTTATATCAGACTGAAATGGATACTAATTGGAATTATAAGCTCACACTAAAAGTATATACTGCCATTTGGGAACATGCTAAGGTGCACTGCTCTACTATCTTTTAAAAAAATAGTGGCTCTGTAAATGACATGCCATGTAATATAGTGCCTATCAAAGTGACTGTTTCTAATGTTCCAGTGTCTTTTATATTATGGCATTTTAAATGTAGAAAAATAAAATGTAAGTTTTCAAGATTGGTTTAGTGAGTTAACTTCAAAGTTGCAGTCTCATATTCATTGTGGCTTTTGTAAGTATAAGTTGCCAAATTACTCATAAACCTCCACGAGGCAAAAATACTAGTTATGATTCCCGTTCATACAAGATGTTAGCCATGTATTTTCATAGCCTAAGAAAAGTCATTGTTCTTAACATAAGGACATCAGGTGCTGTGTATCATACACATTTTGCTTTTAGTGATTACAGAAGTGTTCCAGGTGTGTTTAAAGTAGTGCTTCAGAACATGTCAAACTCTATATGGTGCAAGACTGCTCATAACTTTAGTGTGTAAGGACAAGTTATGAACTATAAACAAGGGAGGCAAAGTTTAATATCTTTTAGTAGACCATCTATTAGAGTCAGAAAAAGAACAGAAAGCTTAAGGGATGGCTCTCAGCACAATGCAAGGTAGGCAGTTATCTATGGTAGCCATGACCCTGCTGTCTGCAGTTGTTTGTGTCTAAGTCATGGGAAATGTATAGCTGCTAATGAAGAAGTTGGTGTAGAAAGAGTGGCAGCTAGTACAGGAAGGCAAAATCCACTTCCCTCAGTGAGCAAAACAGATTTGGTGTCCTCAGCCCTTTCTTCCTGCAGTAGTATTGGAGAAGCAAGGTTGACATTTCAAGTTCCAGCCCAAGTTATTAACCGAACCCCATATTGTCCTGTTTTCCTCATGATAAAAGGGGGCTGCATTATTCTTAGAGCAGTAAAATTCAGTTTTTCCTGTAACTGCTGAAAAACATTGACTCCTCTGCACTTGCTTTCAAACTTGTCTTTGCTTGCGACCCCATATCATGATAGTTACACTACAGTATGCATACCCTATCTTAAAAATATGTAGAATATTGGTGTCAGGAATCCATATCTTTGAAGTTATGAGTTTGTATAATTTTTTGTTACATGACTTGTTTTTCTTGCTTGAAATAATAATGAGAAAATTGCCATGGACTTTGACAGAATACAACCCGCCCTTCATTTTCTCTGTTTAGCCTATTTTGCTAGAGGTGCTAGAAGATTTTGAACGGTAGCACTTTAAAGACCTCACTGGGGGGGGGGGGGGGGGAAAGAAACCTTTCAAAATGTCATGAGTGCAATGCACTTCATTCTCTTTTATGTTCATAATTCTTGTGTTACTGGAAGTCCTGAAACTTCTTTTACACAATTGTTTACTCAAGAAAAACACTGCACTGAAGAAGGACATCATACCTACTACACTGACCAGTTTGAGAAGTCAATTTTCATATTTCAAAACGGATAGTTTTAGCAGATTTGGAAGTTGCTTATTTATAATATTGTATGACATGTTTTTACTATGTTAGGACTCTTTAAGCCATTCATTTTTAATAAGAGTCTGAACAAGTTTACATAAGGAAACAGAAACAGTGCCACAGATGAATGAAGAACTGATTTTAATATGGTAGAATTTCTGGGCCAGTTATTCCCAACTTTTAGTTTGGTATTAAAAGGGAAGCATGTCTATTTTAACTTTGTGGTATCAGGACTAATGAAGAGTGTTTGTAAAATCCATCACCCTAACTTCAGGCTCATGTAGGTAGTACAGCCAGCTGTGAAAGGAATCAGAAACTCTTTGTCACCCGAACCCAGCTACATTTGCAGAAGATTACTGCAATCAAAACTGAAGTTTCTCATTGTATCCTTCTGTTGTCCCTCATTGCTCAACAATAGGGTGGATTCCTCTGAAACAGTGAAAGAGTGGTAGGTAAAGCCCAGCTATTTCATTATGTTGCAATGATGACCTGAGGATCATTTTCCAATGGGGCTATAGAAGAGCTGGCCTTTTGTAGTTATTGCATGTTCTACAGAGGAACAGGGGTTTCTGTGGCTCCTTGATTATTGTGTGGACAATACACTGTGGGTTCTCTACCTCAGGATGAGACTACCTTGATTCTCAAGATGCTGCTTAGAATTTTTTTAAGCGCTTTCTTTACACATTTTATTCTTGTTTCTTTGTTACTTCCCATGGTAAGAAAATATGTAGTTAAATTCAGCCAAGTAAATAAGACAAAAGAAATATTTTTGTGGATTCATTCAGTATCACATGTAAATCTGAATATATGCAGACCTCGAATGGCTCTTGTTCTGTATTGTGAATATCACTGTTTTAAAAGTATTGTCACATTACTTTACAGAAAACAATAGTTTCCTGATCTCTGTGGGTTACTCAGATGCAAGTCAGGACAGATTTTGACTATTTGTGTTGGTTTCAGTCTAGCTGTGGTTTTGCAGGATATAAAATATGGTGAATACAACAGCACGCCATGAAAAGCACTCAGCAAAGTATTCTTTTAGCTGTAACGCTCTTTTAATTTCAGGGAGAACTGTCAAAATTCCACAAAATGTCCTGCAGAATTCCACAAAATCTGGCAATTTGCACAAAAGAGATCTAGCTTTTTTTTAGCTGGAAGCATTGTAGATTCAGTGTCTGGAAAGCCTTACATTTGAGATGTGTGTGTGTGTGCGCGCGTGTGTTACGAATATGAAACACAATGTAGGATTTACTCCCATGGAGAAAAAGTGCTTAAAATTGATTAAGTGAATCTTTCCAGTTTTAAAGCATTTTTTCGTCTTCATGTTTCTTTCATGAAAGTTCTTTCCCATTTAACAAAAAGAAACAAAGAGAACCCTGATGTGACATTGATGTGGTACTTCTAGGAGCTTCAGAAAGGACATACTCTTTTCTCTGCACATGTACATGCTGTCTTTGAGATCTGCAGATATTTGGATGCAATATGAATAGAGTATATAGTCCTTTAACATCATCCATTCCTTTGACTGCCAAGTGTAGTGGAGGTTCAGAACGTGCAGAAATTGTAGAAACAGATCTAGGTTTCAGCTGACAGTATTATTCAAGCCAACACATCCAACATCTTGCTGTGAGAACTGTATAATAATAATTAATACACATTCCACCTCTACGTATTGAGAAAGGAAACACAGGAAATAAAGTGAGTGGATCAGAAATCTTCTTTGTGGTAATAATGAGATTGTAGAAATGGAACTTAACGTATTTAAAGCAAAGCTGTCAGGATCATATGGGTAAACGCATAACAGAAGGAAAGGATTAGGAAGACAAAGGTATCTTTGCATTGTTTGGAAATGTATTTTGAAAGATACTGATGTTAAATTGTATTTAAAGAAGGATTTTTAGGCTGGAGCTCTGCGCCATTTAATTTCACAGGCTTGGATGGGGTTCCTTATGTTAGATATGCTTCTAAATAAGAATTTTAACTTCAGATGCAAAATAAAACACAGTCATAAAGACCTTGTCTGTATCAAAGAAATATTCCTGTATTTGGTTTGAAAGCATAAGTGTAACTGCACTTGTTCAATTTCCCTTGCTTATAGAACTTTTACAACTGTAAATGGGACCTGCTGGGCAGAAAGGCTGATCTTGAACCAGCTCAGTTGTATCACTACAGCTCCCCAATGACTTGAGCTCCCAGAGGTGATGATGCTCAGCAGTGGGCTTTGTGACACAGTAGGGCAAAAAGTTTTGGAGCAACAGGCTAGTTCTTGAGGATGCTGTTTAAGGCTCTGAGCAAACTCAAGAAGACGTTCAGTTCATGTTTGCAAACATGTGTTTGCAGTCATAGGCTTACTTACTCTGGGGAGCAGCATGATGTTAAAATGTTACGTGTTAAAACAAGCATGATGGGAAACAAAGCTAGTACTGTTGATAGGACATTTATTTTTAAAATGCCAGCTCTGGAAAATACTGTCTTGGACTCTGCCATAAAATTAACAGTGAGCAATGGATCTGATTACAGCTGAATTATTTTGATTTATAAAGCAACTATTTAGATACACACACACACATATATATAATATACATATTTATAAATTTTAGACAGAAGTTTCAAAGTATTATGTGAGCTTTCTTCATATTTTAGATATTCTTAAGAAATCTTTCCCACTATTTTAAATGTTCAGTTAAACAAGATGTACATTTTATATGTATATTTCTCTTTTTTAAAATATTATGATGTATTTAAAGAAAGTAAGAATTGATATGTTGTATGATTTACAGTCTTCGAAAAAAATAACATAGTCATAACTTTGCAGTTTTTGTGATGCATGAAGATCAGATTTTTTAATGTTGGTTAATGCTTTACTAATTAAAGTGTGCATGTTAATTAAAGCAGAGGCTAATGTTAATTACCTATATTAATGGAATCTCATGTAGCACCTGCCTGAAGCAATGGGTTCAATTTTCAAAATATCTCAATTAAGGCTGAAACTTTTGATTTGCATCTAGTAGGGTTTCAATTAACTGCATTGCAAACTTAAATAACACACTTAAAGGGATAATATCACCAATCACATGCAGCACAGTGGAATTGGTCGGTTCAATTATTGACTACAGCTATGAGAGCTTTCACAGTTGGTAGGTAAGTACTATGGTATTGGCAAGTGATTATTGTCTAGGGCTGTCATCACTTCTGTGGCTGTTGTAAGAGAGATGTTAAATTGCTGTACTTGGGTCTCACTGCAATTCCATTGTTGAGGGAGACAAAAATAGAATGATGTTTGCTCACATCCAGTGTTTAATGGTGAAGATTCAGCTTGTTCCTCTGAAATAAATGACCACTGTTCCATGACATGGTAAGGCATTTTATCAAATGGGAAAGCAGCATTTGTGATAAAGTGTGCAATGTTGCAGTGTACTTCTTAGCCAAGCCAAGAGATGTGATTGTATTCCCAATCTCTGTTTCAGCCACCACAGCACTATGTGTTGACATAGGAGCTTTTAATGAGCAGCTTCAGGAAGCGATTAACAAAGCACTAGAAATAGATGCAATCATGCTGATTGGAAATTCTACCTAAGCTCCATAAACAAGACCGTAATGTCCTGCTACCATACAACTTTCTATGGTAATTATTCCTGATAGCTCCAAGACTTGAACTTTTAATCTGAGCCTACTCCAATAAGACATTGATGGTTCAGTTATAATGAAACCAAGATCCAAAAAAAGCACACTAACTTTTGTCGGTTTGGACACACAGTTGAAGAATGGATGTAGGGTTCTGTGGTAGGATCCAAATTTTGGTCGAACATGTAATGCAAAAGTATCTCCAAGCATAATTCCTATGTGGCCTTTGTGGAAACAGACCACTGGAGGCTCAGTTTTCAATGATGCTCAGCAAAGAAGACCTGGAGCACAAGGTTAGCCTGTGGCTATATTATCAGGATCTCTCACCTGTACCCATATATTTTCCTGCTAAAAATGTCCTTAGGCCTTAGACCATCCCACTACAGTGGGTGCTGACTATCTGTATAATAGATTGCCTGTGCCTGTTAATAAAAGCTGTAATAGTCTATTGTAACACTCTAGGCTTAATGCCTCCATTTTAATTAATGCTATGACAAAAGCAAAAAAATCTTCACAGTATCAATCAATCTGTTTAAGGAATTTGTGAGATTAGAATAAAACCCTTTTACCAAACTGCATTTAAAATACTTGTTTTAAAATATTGTAGTGACCCTTGACTTATGGGTTATCAGTTTGTGACCTCTCTTTGGTCTAGATTAATCAGTGTGTAATGATTTTTGTTGCTATTTTCACTTCTAAGGAGCCCACGTCATGTTGTAAGGTCATTAGATGGTTTAGAACTCACACTTTTTTTGTCTCCAGAAACAGATTAAGGTCTATCATAATCTGAGTGCCCAGAATCCACGTGTAGTAATACTCAACTTCTTTAACAGTATAATGTTTTTTTACATGTACTCTATGGGCACAAAGTATTGTCTTATTTATGGTTACTGGAAATGTGCATCCTTTAATTAAAGCTTTCCCTTGACAGATATTTCTTGTAGTACTTGAACTTCAGTTTTCCTGAGTCAATATGCATCTTATTTTAGCTGCGGAAAAGTCACATTTTCATGGGTCAGGTGTTAAAATAAAAAGATGCAGCAGGCATGCATATGATACTGTGATATGTTATTGTCATCTCAGTTATACTTCCTAATACTGTTTGAAGGAAAAAGATTAAATTATGCAGTTGTATAGTCACAAGAATATTTGTTACACACATATGTCATCTTTGGACATCTACATGTTGAGGAGTGATTTTGCTATTCTCAGTATGCTTTGGACCTGGCTCCTTTTCCTTGTGAAATGAAAATGTTTGTTTGTATCCATTTAAATATCTGTCTAAACTTAAGTAATAATAGCCAAATGTCTCCTGTTTGTTGGACTCTTGGTAGCACAGAATACTGTAACAGTAAATCTTGTATTAATTCAGGAATTTTAACTACATTTTGAATGAGAAATAATACAGCACCAAACTGGCAGTATCTTGTGTAATGGTCATGTCTTTGATGAATATCTGTTGAAATCATTGTATTTACAAGATTACAGAGTTTAGGTCTCTCTGGGTATTAGTTGGCCCAAAGGCACTTAGCCAATTAAGGCTATTGGAAAAAATGAAAGCAATCCAACCTTAAGCTTTCTGAAAGGAATCTTTAACACCATTTACTTCTCTTGCTGTATAGGGACTATAGCACTTTCAATACCTTGGCTATATTTGGTTTGGTTTTATTTAGCTGGGGTGTTTTTGTTAGATATGAGAGAGAGAAAAATGTTTAATTCATTGTTCAAATTATGAAACAATATTACATAAAAAGCACCCTGAACAAGTGATTCTACAGTATCATTTTATTAGGGAGCAAGGAAGAAGGCAGCCATGCAAATTTGGATGGATTTTTGTCAATGGTGATTTGAAAGGCACACCTGTACAGTTCTTATTCTTACATTTTGGCATATGTACTCCTCCAGGAATGTTTGCTTTATGAGTAAGTGAAGACCTTAGGTGCTTTAGCCAAATCAGCAGATTTGGGCCTGGAGTCATGACAGGTTTGTAATGGAGGTCTTGGGGAAGAGTAAAACAACTACAAGTACACAGAAAGCAGTCAGTTATACTGTGGTGTTTTCAACAAAAATGGAAAGAGCAAATAGATTGAGTTGCATTGGGTAGTCATGGGCTAGAATGTGTGGTATATTTTTTAAAGGGTTCACATAAGACCAAACTGTGCAGTTTTTACCCCGGCAAAATTCCCTTTTACACTGTGGAAAGCTTTCCTAAATACAGTATCTAAAGAATTTGAGTGCTGGATATTGTTTTTTCTTTTAAAGTTATTTTTGGAGTTTTGACACACATAACATAGATGTGAATCAAAATCTACCTTAAAGTGCTAAGATAAAAGGTTTCCACTAAATTTTGTCTTGGTAATGCAATAAAGTGTTATCACATTAGAATCTTGTCAAAGTAAGGTGTCTAACATGTTTCTGAAAAGGCAGTATTCATGAAAAAAAGAAGTTTTTATTGTTAGAAAAGAGATGTCACTTTTGTTACATTTTAGGGCTTTAATTGTTCTGTTACTTTGTCTTAGCCTTGAACAGTCTCTCTACATGAGTGGATCGTATCTTAATATTTTATATGTATATATAAACTGAGGTTTTTAAAAATAATTTTATATCACATCTGTTTTTACTGCATGTTGCTGCATGTCTCTAGAGGCATACAGCATTTTTATTTTCAAGTAAATTTATATTAGTTACAGTCTCCAGCTGTTTTAGATATAGAATCATTTCCTGTTGGTACAGTTTCCAGGACAATTCCCTTTTTTTCTTCTCAGAAGAATGAGAAATTTAATTTAACAAAGACATCCTATAATTGCCTTTGTATCTAGCAAGGTATCTAGCAATCTAAATATTTTATTTTATTTAAAACATCTGTCTACATAATATCATACGACTATGCAAGCCTATATCAGCCTTCTGAAAGACAGCTGCTGCCACTTTTATTTAATTTATAAGAGACCAACAAAATTGCTCCTTAAGATAAAGCCTGTCTGCCACTGAGTCATATATAAAAAAATTTTGCAAGATGAAAATTGCTTGCATTTACAGTTCTTGTTAAACTAATCTAGGTCTTTTTCAAATTTAGAAGCATCGTTTTTCCTTTTCCCTCTGCCCCCCACCCCCCACAAATCACTATGGAAACATAGGAACTTTAAATACACATTTTTTAGAAGCTCATTTTATTAAGATTGAAGGTACATTTCTGTTTAAGATGAAATGCAAACTGGAGTTGCATCTTAATTGCTCACTTGTGGGATCTATTTATCTCCTGCTATCTTCATTTTCACAAACATTTGGTGGAAATTATACTGGTCAGAATTTTCATGCAGTTTTTCAGAAAATACATAGGGGAACTGATAATGTCAATATAGATCTTTATCTGTTTTGTGTTACTAAGCTTTGTTTGCAATGATTGTAAACTGTTTCTTCGTATGAAGCAACTCATACTGAAAAGAAAATATATAATAGATAGTATCAATTTAGGTACCGCAGCAGTCCTAGAAAAATAGATATAGGCATTCTACAGTATGTCTAAATAAGACAAGTTTACCTTTTCCAGGGAAGTAATCAAAATACTCCTTTTTGGACAACTAAGAGTATGAAAGGAAAATGTTTATAGTTCCCTACTGGCACACAGTTATGATTGACAGGAAAAACCAACATGTATGCCACATGAGACATCTTGTTCAGGAACTTTCAGGAGGGTAGTAAATTGGTGTTGGCACAAACACAAAAAAATAAAATGACTTGATTCAGCAGTTTTCAATTCTAAATCCCCAGGCTCCAAAGAAAGAAGTAAATATTCATCAAATGATCAAAATTTATATTGATTTTTATTCTGCATTAGCAGCTCAAAGTCAAGATTCTTGACAGGGTGGATGTCGGTTTGAATGATTCTCTTTGAAATAAGGATACAGGCACCGGGCTGAGTGCTACTGTGCATTCCTGAACCATAGGAAAAGACTATTAGAACCCTAGGAAGCTAAATTTTTTAAAGCACAGTATAAAGGCATTCTTGTTCTGTACTGTTTTGATAACTAAATTGTTGTTATTAATATGTAAAGTAATTCTTGTTGTTCCTGCTTTACTCCATCCTTTCCATTATCATCTAAGGACAACTTTTTTATAGTACTTCACAGGGGAACAGTAGTTCATGTACAATAGTAACCCAGTTAATATCAGTTCTTCCCAAAGTGTATTTTAGAGTGAAGTGCTAGTCTGGCAGAGCAAAGGAAGCAAATATTGTACCTGCACATTATACATCTTTAATTTTGCAGTTTCTGCCAGGGAGTAAATAAAGATCTTGGGGGAGGGGGTGGGGGAAGGAGGGTGGAAATCCAGGGGAAGAGAATGTGAGCATGAATGCAGCACTGAAACACAAATGTGATGACTGTGATTACCGAGCTGTGAGATTTAATGAGAAAGCCTGTATTAGAGTGAAGTAGAAAATCATAACCATCACCTCTAGTCTATAGGAGTATAATTGGATCTCAGCCCCCAGCAAAAAGTAAATAAGTTAGTGACACTTTTAACAAACTTAAATATATTGAGAATAAAAGGGGAAGTTATCTCCATTACTGTACTGTTGCAGTATACTGGGGTTTTTTTAAGTATCTCATCTTGCATTAAAATGAGATTCATTGTCGTAAAATGGAAAAAGAGAATAGTAAGTGTGTGGTTGGGGGGGAGGGTTAAATAAAAAGCAAAGTGAGGCAGAAATACTATCAAAGTGTTAACAAATTTCCCAAATGTCCTTGGTGTTTACAATTCAGCAAACATCTTTAACAGCATAGCTTTAAAATTAAATTTTACAAACATTATGGGTAATGCTTTAATAGTATGCAAATTGCAATGAAGTCAGCAGCGGCAAAGCTGACCTCTCAGCAATACAAATATTTTATGTTTAAAACAGTTATCTTTTCACAGTTTCCTCTACCTTAGTAGGTGTCAGGTGCTTCAAGAGGGTCCTCGTCTGAGGATCATAAATAAACTCAAGGGAGCAGCAATCTGTGCCTGCTTTTTATACACAACAAGGCAGTTGTACAAATCAACATATTCAGGTATATGTTTTGCTGTTGCTACAATAATTACTAATATTCTACTAAAAATATTTTTTAAAATTCCCTCAAAATTCTTTTTTGAATTTTCTGTTTCTAATTTTCCTCAAAACCCGTATATATATCTCTCACATATATATGGATAGGAAAAATAATGTACAGAGAAAAATACCTAGTCTACATTTCCTTGCTGTTATTAAATAAATTCATTAAGTTAATATGTAGTTTTTATCCTCCTTCTTACTCTTCCTATTCTTATTTAATCTTGCAGTGGAGACAGAGTCCGGTGTTCACATCTGCACAGTTTTATATCATTAATAGTTAAATATCTAAAAAGTTGTTGAAAAAAAAAATTCTCCCAGTAAGAGGGTAAAGAGTGATCTTAATTTAAAAAACAAACAAACAAGCAAAACCACTTACATTTTATAGTATGAAAACATTCCCATATCTAGGGGTAATATAACATCAAATAGACTATCTAGGCATGGAAAGGATCTACTTCAATTTCAGAACAAGCAAATAAGCATTCAATGAGAGTCTTTGTGGTACGCTCAGTGTAGGAGTTTGGACTTGAAAATGCTTGATACTATTGAGCCACTCAAAATATTGAATCAAAAGGAGTCTTTAGCCCAAAACTGCAATTTTGTGAGTGGGTACATATAGGAAATTGTGGAACTAGTTGTTATATATATACATATTTGTAATGATTAGGTTAATAAATATGAAACATTTCTCAAGCATATAGAAGTTTAAAATGGAGCTACTTGGAAAAAAAAATCGAACTCTTTATGCAGTATTTAAAATAATTACTATGTAACATGCACACAAATGATGTAGTATTACAGAAAAAAAGATTTCACATTTTTTCTGTATTATGGCATCATTTACTAGTCATTTCTACATTTTATGTATGTTCCTTTCAGCATAAGTAACAGAATTACACAAAAATCTCTGCTCATTAAAAGATACCAAAACATAAACCAGGAATACTATTACAGTACAGTAAAATTAATTAACAGTCAACGTGTATTACCAAAGTAACTTCAGATTCATACATTGCAAGTTTAAAGAAGTAAATAATTACCTTATATTTACTTCCAAATGAGATTTTTCATTATAATAAATTCAGATAACTTGGAAGCCACTTTCTACAAATAAGTCATCAGGTTTCATTTCACTGTAAGGCAGTACAGCTCCCAACGGTGAGAAAAGAGATTTCTCTAAAATATGCACAAAGTAGATCTCTGAGCAAAATTTCCAAGAAAAAGGCCATAACATTTTTATATTAGTTCAGTCATGCCTTCTTGGGATGTGTTGGGTAGTTTTTCCTAGGAGGTATTGGTTTTGCAAGACCTACCTTCCCTCATTATTTTTAAATAGAAATGTACATGTCAATCTGCTGCAGAGTTGGGGGCGGAGGAATGCGCACCATCACTCTGGAATTTCTCTTGCACACGTGTACTGTCCTGAATTCTGAACATTGGTAACTTTAACCTTAAGGCCATGGCCATTTTGAATGCCCAGCCCTACAGACCGAGTTAGGTGTGTTGCCTGTCCATATGGTTTGGTACACAAGCCTTTTAGAGGAGCATGACTTTTAGAAATATCAGTGCTTTGGATGATAGGCAGACTCTTTAACAATCTCTTTTTAAGCCACTTCATTGCTCTAAAAGTGCAAACAGAGGGAATGGTAGGAACAATCAGACCTGTGCAAATAATGGAGGTTTTAATTAAGTAAGATTAAGTTTACAATTTTAGCACATTGAGGAAAGACTTTCTGTGTTTGACTAGTCTTTCTTCTTCTTGACTACTTGGGCATCTTGAGGCTGCCGTGGAAAGGTATTCAACCTTGTGTTTAAGTACAACATATCTGTGTTCTGACCTGTCATAACAAATTGTTTTCTTTGCCAGACAGGAAAGAAACCAAGACAAAAGGTTGTGTTGATGAATTGCTACTTTAATAGGACAGATTCTTCTGGGTTTGTAAGAATGGGACTATTTGGGCTTACAGTCCTTGTTTTTGGCAAGGGAAGTGTCACTGAAGGAGCTGGAAGGCATGTGGCAGTTTCGATGAAGTGCACTCTAACTGTTACGTTGATGGGTTCGGCTGGATCTGCATCCTTGTTAATTTGTGTATTCTGCCTGGTTTTAGCAAGCGCTGTTCTGTCATCCCAGCCCTTTCTGTTGTCAGAGCAAGCCTGTTCCCCACCTGGCCCCTGGTTGTTACAATCCCTTTTTTGCATCCTGCCTGTCACTCTCTTGTTCTGCAGGCTGGAGGTGCAGACCTGGAAGACAAGAAAAGTAGCAAAAGATACTGGCCATTGTTGAATTCCCACTCTTACAAAGACTTTTTTTTACCCTGCAATTTCTGGATGCTATTGTCAGAAACTATCCACAGTCTTGGAAGTCTCTGGAGGGACTTTCATCCTTTCATACTTGTCTTCAATGCTTTTTTGGTATTTGTGATATAGGGAATTTCTCTGGGTACATAGCTGAGATCTGTTTGATGCACAGGGCAGGCCATGCTCTTGTGTTGTATTTAGTGTTACACTGAACAGAACCAAAGGCAGGGGGACAGTCAGGAATTAGACACCAGAGGTCCAGATTTTAAATTAACAGCAGGATCAGGACACCTCCATGGATTTGCTCAGACAATGCTGCTGAGGCCACGCTACTGATTGCATTTGTACTCCACAGTCCTGAAGTCACAGGTCATGTTCCTAATCTTTATAACAAAACAGAAAAAAAAAAAAAGTATTTCTGAAAGCCAAGGGAAACCCTGCAAAAAGATGTTGCCCCCCGTTATTTCTGATGGCTCTTGGAATTGCCTGAAGCTCTACTTATTATAACACAGCCCTACTATCTAAAATTTCATTTTATGGCTCCTGTGGACAGGCTTAAAATTCACTGTGCTGTTACTGCTGTTACTTAAACTCTACAATGAGTTTAAGTACCTTGATAAGTAAGAATGTTGTTGCCTAGTAATTTTGCTCGTTCTATGTGGAGGTTTCACATTGTTGTGATGGTTTTAGTACACTGAAAAACAAAGTGATAAAGTTATTACTACTATAAAAGCATTTTTGAGATTTATGATGATAAAAACACTTTGCTAAGATTTTAACTGGTAACAAGCATGCCCTGATTAACAGAATTAATTTCCTGCATGATCAAAACACAGCATGCCCTTTATAATAGGACTATCAAATGTTCAACTCTCAGTAAACACATTTTACGCTGTAGGATTATTTTTTAATCTGATTCAGTCCTGAAGAGAGTGTGCAAGATGAAGGATGGAAGAGGCAGGAGAGCCAAAAGCAGGAAGGGTAACAGACTAAGAAAGAAGTCAACTGCAGCAATGTCCCTGTTTTAATTATGCAGAAGGAGGGGGGGGAAAGAGAAAAGAAAAAAACCAACAGAAGATAAGAGTTACCATCCTGCTTCAACAACAAAAACAAATGCCTACACTTAGGGTAGAAGCAGTACTTCTAAGAAGTCACTTGAAGTCCAAAAAGCCTAACATTGCCAAGTGGTGGACTCGATGACCTTAAAGGTCTTTTCCAACCTAAATGATCCTATGATTCTGTTATACAATGCCATTTTATATGTTGGGGTGACTTCTTGGAAGTACTGCTTCTACCCTAAATGTTTTCAGCAACAGACTTGTTGGCTGGCTGTGGGGATGGAGTGGTGGATGATCAAGTCTGTCTGTATAGAGTCTTTGGTCAAACTCCGGCCTGCCAAAGAACTCTTCCTGTAAGCTACATCTCCATGGAAGATATTTTGAGCTGTGTACTCCTCAACATAATTTTATTCAGTAGCTGCATCTGTGACAGAGCCAGGGTCTGTTTCATGTCCTGTAATAAAGCTTTCTCCACAACTTTATCATGTGGAGAAATAGACAGAATATTGTGAACAGAAAACAACAAAAAATGCTTGAGGGCACAGATATGACCACATAAGTGCGACTGTGATCAACTTAATTCTGTTAAGGAATTACTCCCAATTTTATCTCTCAAGAAATTCACCAATTACAAAGATATAAAGAGTGCCAAGCTGGGATGCGCATCCTTTTACAATAGTGCAGCTGAGTTTGCACTTCTATAAAATATACATATAGGTGTATAGACTTCTAAGTCTACATGCTGCATGATGCCATCTGACCACCTCCTTGTTTGGTGGAAACTGGAATTTATGCTTTAATTAAAGAGACAATGTTTTTACCCAGCTTAAGTTCAGATAATGGCAGTGGAATTGAACTATGTCTGTATTTCATATGTAATTTTATAGTAATTACAGTCTAGTGTGGCAGTGGTATAGCTTTTCTACAGCACTGTAGAGAAAGAATAATGCAAGATAGGATACTTTCATAATTCACATTCAACTGAATGTATTATAATTTGTATATTTAAAACACAGAATAGTTTGCTTACAGTAACATAGTTTTTAACAAAAGACTTGTGCTCCCTAGGAAACACTGTCTGAAAATACTTTCCTTTCAATACTGTGCTGGTTTTGGCTGGGATAGAGTTAATTTTCTTCCCAGTAGCTAGTATGGGGCTAAGTTTTGGATTTGTGCTGGAAACAGTGCTGATAACACAGGGATGTTTTTGTTCTGGCCAAGCAGTGCTTACCCAGCACCAAGGCCTTTTCTGCTCCTCACCCCACCCCACCAGCGAGCAGGCTGGGGGTGCACAAGGAGTTGGGAGGGGACACAGCCGGGACAGCTGGCCCCAACTGACCCAAGGGGTATTCCAGACCACATGATGTCATGCTCAGTATATAAAACTGGGGGAAGAAGAAGGAAAGGGGGGGGACGTTCAGAGTGATGGCGTTTGTCTTCCCAAGTAACCCTTACGTGTGATGGACCCCTGCTTTCCCGGAGATGGCTGAACACCTGCCTGCCTGCGGGAAGTGGTGAATGAATTCCCTGTTTTGCTTTGCTCGCATGTGTGGCTTTTGCTTTGCCTATTAAACTGTCTTTATCTCAACCCACGAGTTTTCTCACTTTCACCCTTCTGATTCTCTCCCCCATCTCACTGTGAGGGAGGTGAGTGAGCGGTTGTGTGGTGCTTAGTTGCTGGCTGGGGTTGAACCATGACAAACACCAATTCAGTGATATTTATTCTAGTACATTCAATATAAAAAAAAAATTTGCAGCAGAACAACACTAGCTCTGAGTTCTCATCTCCAATTTATGTTGGTGTAAAATCTGAGTCTCTCATTTGACACTGTATACAATATAACCTTTCAATCTCCTTCCTCCCACAGTAACAGCCATTATCCCTTGTCTTGTCTTTCTCCACTTCAGAATAAGGTCATTCTAACATTAGGTCTAACAAGAAATACAATGTATTTTCATTGATTTGTATTGTCACTGATACCCCTTCATGTTATATAGTAATCTGTATAGTAAAGGACATTCTATGTTGTCATGCAAAGCCAGTCTTAAGGAACAGATTCTGCACCCCAGGCTCCCTCAGTTTATTTATAAGGTCTTGCTTTTTAGAAAATGAGCTTTCTGACAATAGCCTTGAAAATATTTACCATAATTAATCAATCACTAGAACTGAATATTTGACACTGGTATAGAATTTTTTCCCTGTTTTTCCACAGAGACTAGTGTTTTTTCATAGTCTTGTTTAGAGATTAGATCCTCCAGGGTCAGGAAAATGAGACCATTTTGTCATTTGATTATTGGAAATATCTCAGTTTAATTTACAACAGAATATTGTAAACTCATTCCATCCTGGTAGGACAGTGACTGTTAGAGAATCTCTACAAGTGTGTAACCAGACCATCACCGGCATATTTATTGTGGTTTTACTGCAAAAATTGTCAATTAGAAGAGGACCATGAAGTGGAAAACAACTGCTAAGTATCATTCCTTGGTGGTTTTTTTCCATGTTCAATTTTTCAGATTCTGACTTGCTACATCCTCTGAAAAAAAGAAGAAACTGAATTCCACTTCTAAGATGGGGCACTAAGAGTAAATGAATGATTGCCTCCCACCCACTTTCTATTACATATATTTGGGATGATGCATATCTCAGTAGACTTTCTCAGGATTTGCTAGATATTCATGTCCATAGAGGTGTGTTTGTGATAGAGATTAAGTTCTTATAGCTGTGTTAAGTAACAAGAAAGCGCATGTAGGGCAATCTGAAAATGCACACTTCAAATAAGCTAGAAGGTAAAGCAAGTCACTTTTCTATATTTGATTAGCAATTAATAAAGTTGCTACCTTATTCTGCCAGAATACTTCAAAACTAGTCCTTCATTATCACTAAAGATTTTAACTTGAAAATTAACTGCAGTAGATTTATTGCATATCTGTGCTGTGTACTATTTTCTAGATTGTGCCTTGTGCCTGTTAGTTCAGCTTCTGCAGAATGTAGGTTTTTGAGACTTAAACTGATCAATACCTACTCGAGGTCTTCAAAGCCTCTTTGGATTTGCAGTTGATATCAGTGGAACAGGGACAAAAAAATGCTTAAGTACAGCAGCGAGATAGATGAATTCATACAGAAAAGAAATCAGAGAGATCCATCTGAAACTCTGTGCTGCCTGAGTTTGAGTTGCTGTAAGTATTCACAATCGTTGAAGACAGAAATCGGGTTTAAAAACAAAAATAGTTGATTTATAGAGGGATCATACTTCTGAGGTACAAGAACTGGGACACAATTGCTTGTATTCAGGAGTCGTAGAGTATGACATTGATGGAGTTCATAATCCTCAGTACAAGAGGGCCTTATACCTGTGAGGAAGAAATAGTGGTTTCTCATTCATCCCTCTCCATATATTTATTTGCTCTTTCCATCCTGTTTTTCCTTTCACCCCACTATTCTATTTCATCCTCCTTTTTCTTCTCCCATTTTCCATATACATTAATGATTTGCCTGTTTACAAATATTTTTGCAAGTGAACAGAGAATGAAAGATCTGTATCAAGCTGCTTGCTTTATTTTTCTTGTTTCTTATTTTAAAATACAGAGGAAATTATAGAGTAGGGAATTAGAAAATGCCAGAAAAATGTGTATCTCAAGCATTGGGATAGTTGTGCTCTTTGAGAAATAGCATGTGTTCATATAGTTAAGAGCTGAGTTTTAATTCATATGTGTGAGGTTCCAGAGTTTAGGCTACATATGAATTCCCTTCTTTTGGAGTACTGGGGCGGGGTGGGGGGAGGAGGGGGTTGTATACATAATTTCAACGACAGCCACCCCCCCCCCCCCAGCCCCCCCCAACCCCCACCCTAAAAACCACCCAAAACCCACAGGAAAAAAGCAAGAATTACTTATCTTGTTTTCCAAACCCATCCTGAAAATCAGGGAAATGGTTTGCTTAAAGTTTTCCACAAGATTTCACCTCTAGGTTTCAAACAATCATGAAGATTTTAATTGATAATGTAATTGTTTTAGAAAGTTGCTGGTCACTCACAACAGGGCTTTAGACTGAAAGTGTCATGTCAACCATAACTAAAATAAAAACAACTGGTGAATAACCTCTTTCTGGTAAGAATAAATTAAAAGAACAAATTCATACCCTTATGTGGACAATACAAAATACTCAGCTGGAAGATTATCCTCACTGGTGAAGAATCCTTCCAAAAAAGAAACTTGATCAGGAACCCCTGTATACTATGGAAGTGGATTGTTTATCAACCTAAAGGAAAATGTACTTGGGGGTGGACGGGGAACAAGAAGGTGGTGATGTTTGGGAAGGTGATGATGTTTGTTTATTTGCTGCTTTTGGTCATTTCTGAGTTATATAAAAAGCAGTTTTAATTATAGTTTCTGAAAGAGCATGTTTTATAGCTCTCTCAGACCTTAACATTTTACTCTAACTGGACAGTCTCAACTCGTTAGTCTTGTATTCAGATAATGTTTCTTCATTGGTGACACTGTGTGGTTTAATTTTCCACTATTTTAGACTAGGTATGAAAGCCTTGTATTTCATTTATGTACACACTAAGAGACCTGCATGGTTTACTTGGAATTTTTGTCTTCTATGTCCTTGGAAATTTGCTAATATTTTTTGTTGTTTTTTTTTTTAATTTCTCAAAAACATATTGGGGTTTACTGCCAAACATAACAAATCTCACTGTAAGAAGCAACTGAGAGAGAAAGCTGTAAATGTTTGAAAGAGAAATTTTAAAAGGAAATGGAATTTCCAAATCAGCTACATTATTACTCAGCAAAAATTGCACCAAGGCAAGGCATAAGCAAATATACATGTAACCGTTATTACCACAAGCTTATAAAGACATTCCAACCTTCCTTCAGACTTTCCCTACTGACATTCTTCAGTGCCTATTTCCCTTCACTTGCCTGCATTTTTCCCAGTTTTTGCAGATTTCCTCCTCTCTAGCCCTTTCACTGCTTTCTCTTCACAGCTGCCATTGTTCCATAGATTGGTAACTCTGTCGTGCTGTCGGCAGCCAAGCAAACTCTTCACTTCCTTGCCTCCTGCAGTAGAAAATGTGAGAGTCCTTATACAAAATTTCCTCCATGCTTGTTGCATTTACTTACCATAGCACCAAACAGTTAAGCAGGCCTTCCCCTCCTAATGGAAGTAAGAGTATGTAGTTACGCAGAAGTAGCAGGTCTTGAAGCATTATCAGAATTTGTAATGCGTTTTTCTTTCAGTGAAGCATATTAAAAGAAAACAATGGCATATTGGTCCCAAAGTGCTTTTGAACTTACTCTACCCTCTGTTCTTTGTCCTGTTCCTAGGGGCAAGTGTGGCAAACAGCAGATTTCATCCTTTTATCATCTGGTTCTCTGAGCCTCAGAATAGAACTGATCACCACAGCTGCAATAAATAAAGTGTCTATTCAATAAGTTATGATGCCAAATATTATTCAACATTCTTCTGGCCGGGCACAGAGTCTGATGGAAAACAGCACATCTCACTTATTGCCTTTTTCCTTGCAATTAAAATTGCTGAGTAATCAGTGGATGCCAGATATGGGAAAGCAGAATGTGAATAATGCCAATTTGCTTGGTTTTGTTTACACTTACTATTTAAAACAAAAATTCCTATAGCAATATGGCTTTCATTAATTATGAAGCACAGGCAACGTGTTAACAATATCAGTCTTGAAGCCTGTGAGAAATATGATTTTATGTATCTACCTGTTCTGTCATAGTGCATGATTTCTAATACCTCTTTTGTTCATGTCCAGACATTTTTATGCAGCATTTGATTCGATATACATCTCATGGAATATATAGCACATTCTCTGATAGAAACCTAAATAGTTCAGTTCTAGCATTTGGGGATACACTGTACTTTTCTCTGACTTAATGGTTCAGCCTTTTTGACTATCATGCAAGGAGAAAAATGATAGTGTGAATCATTTGGTTAAAATTGTTGCAGTCCAAAAGTACTTGTTTTAAATGCATTCTTTCTGAATTTTTTTTTTTAAAGTTCTGTTGTGGTTTTTTTTCTCTTTGTTTTCTTTTTCTAGGCTGAGGTTCAGCTATGCTATCTGGAAGCACAAAGAGATGCTGTTGAACAGATGTCCTTAAAGCTGTACAGTGAGCAGTACAACACTAGTAGCAAGCGAAAGGAAGAGTTTGCTGATATGTCAAAAGTTCACACAGTGGGAAGTAATGGGTAGGGAACTATTCTTTTTGTTGTTTTATTCTCACTGATCTGTATTTTTTTTTACATGATATACTTTTTCTTACTTCTAGTTAACCAGGATTTTTCTTCCTAGGCCAAGAGGCAGGGGAAAACTCTCTCTATATATTTATTTTTTTCATATATGAATGCAAAAAATATTGGGTTCTGGATAATTTATCCAAATCGTGGTTTGTTCATAGGACTACTTAACATTATTTAATAGCAATCCATCGTTTTGATTTAAAAAAATGTAATGTGTCCTTTTGCTTCAGGCTTTTATCCTTCAATGGCTTCATATCTTTTGATTTCTTAGCATCTTCCAAGGTAGCATCTTTATAATGTATTTATACCCCTGCAAGACAATTCTCTGTAATCGTTATTCTACTAGTGACTAGGAAATATGAATATGAAGCCATTTGCTTATAGTTCACCATTTCAAATATCCCAGTTTTGTACTTTTCTAGAAAGCTTTAATTTTAACTGTTTTCCCTTGACTTGGTCTTCTCAGTCTGTTTTTTAATAAATGTAAACATACATAGCCCCACACATACATATTTTATATATGTAAGTGTATATATAAAAGCACTCTTTTTTAATAGTTTGAGCAAAGAATCTTGGACAAATTAATCACTGGACTATGCTAAAGTGAAATCTTGCTGCCTGTCCCTTTTTCACAGCCAAGAAAACTTGTAGTTCTGATTTAAGGCTTTTTCTTGAAGGTATTTTGAAAACTGTATCTTCCCAACTGCTAGCTCCCCTGAGTGAACATAAGAACGTACCTGTGAGTTCATAATAGTGTGGGGCAAAAGCAGTACAAAGGAGCCAACTATTGTTCATTGTTTGGGTACACCCTCACCCTGATAGAAGTTTTCTTGTAACCAGTAAACACAGTAGAACTTTTGCCTGCAGTTTCCTATGCAAGGAAAGTCATTGACCAAGGTGTTCATGAGTTCTTTTTCTCCAGAACTTCCTTTTCCAATTGTTAACTCAATGTCAAGGTCTTGGAAACACAGTTTTATTAAATTACCGACTGTAAAGATAAATGAACCTTGTAAACATCCCCTCTTATTATATGGAAGGATGACTGTTTTAGAAAAGTTGATGTGGGCTAATTATGTAGGATTACTGAGATCTTGATTACATATGCAGAAATCTGTCAGATTCTCAAACACGCCAGTGCAGCTAGTGCCAACCATAAAAATAATTTGTTCAGAATTGGTGTGTATATGTATATAAAGGTGCACTGGGAGCTACATATTCAAAAACAGCTTCTAATTTTGCAGCCGCAGTTGAATGTGAGCAAGACTTAAGGTTGGAATTTTGTGGGGGACGTAAGAGAGTAAGGCATCAACAAACATTTGATTTTATTGAGGGTAGGGGACATAAAGCTTTAAGCCTCATGAAAAAAAAAACAGTTTATAACTCTACATACCATACATGTAAAGCAAATAGGCTCTTAAATGTACTTGTTTGCACTCATAATTACATGCTTATTACTGGGAATGGTAACCTACTAGTGTTCCCTACCTTTTCTGTGCCGTGGCCACCTTTCTGGGCCCTTATAGCCATCCCAGCCCTTAGAGGCTCAACAGTGGCTTAAGGGCCCCAAGGACCTGAAGGAGACAAATACAATACCATGTATTTAGCCATTACAGAAACCAGGGTGGGCTGAATTCAGATGGAAAACTTCCAGTTGAACCAGTCTGAGGTATTGTATTGAACATAGTGGAAATGCCTTTCAGCTATATGAAAATACAGTTGATACATTTCCCTACTACATAAAAACTGTGGACCAAAAAACTGTGGACAGAAATTCCGCAGTAGGATGACCTAGCTAGAGACCGAGATCTCTACAGAGAAGGGGCCATTTACATAACTGGGAAAATTAGGGTATCTATCCATTAGCTGTTGTGGAAGTCTGGCCTAAGAGAAAGAAGAGTGAGAACAAGAGTTATTGTAGATGGAGAATTGTTTATATAGCGGGGGGAAATACTTGGGAGGTAGCTTTGTGCAGGTAGCTAAACTGAGATAGGTAAAGTAGTATCTGCAGATAGGGTGATATAAGTGGGTGTGTAAAGAACAGATTTCCTGCAGAACGACACTCCTGTTACAACAGTGATAGAGCAGGCTTACATGTATCTGCATAAAAATGGCTAAAGTGAAAGAGAAGAGAATGAATATCCACTGCAGGAGAACACCAGCTAGCCAGGCAGCAAGTGGTAACCGAGAGTAGTTGAGAGCAGCTGCAAAATATTACAGCAAGTCTGGCTGGAAATATTGCATCCCCTCAAAACTGGGGAGAAGTTTATACAGGTACTATTGGGAGATATGGATACGATATTTACACAACATGAAGGCCAGATCCTGGGATCCTGTCATCACCTAGTATCGGGCCTTCATGAATGAGGCTTTGAGATAAATGCATTAGAGGTGGCTTCAAGTATGCACCGAATATAAGGCAATTTTAAAGCTGTTAAGGTCAGAACTCTGATTTCACCTATATCCTCCTAATAAAAACCTATGAAAGGAGTTCCAAAAAATGATGACCCAGAAACTTGGAAGAATTTTTTGTCTGGCTGAATTTTTTTGGTAGGCATACCAGTGTGTTTACAGTACTTCTAAATACCATGTGAGTTATGCCATCAAAGAAATAACACAAACTGGAAGTGTGTGTTAAACATGGGGAAAAAGGCTGATGGAAATAGCTTCACATTCCTTTTTATTTATTAATGCCACAGACGAACTGGTTTTCTCATGAGAAAGGTGCTCATGAATTTTCATTCAAAATAATAAATTGATGTCCACATTTTAAGAAATATGTTTAGGGTTCAAGGGATTAGACATGCAACTCTGCATATCTGATTCCCTGTTTACCAAGATGAAATATACTTCTTAATGTCATTTTAGTTATTATGTAGCTAATGGTTTTAGCTTATTAACCAACAAACCTATATTAAGGAAGCTATAGTTACCTGCCCTTTAACTAATATTACAGCATTCTTGTTGGCAATGTTTGGGTACTTTTAATGGTGGAATATTTTTTTGCAATAAACAGATGACCTAATTTATTCTTTTTTTAGCGGTTGGTGGATTTGGATAATCAACCAAAATTAAATCTTTTCTATAGTTCTTGCATCTGTGACACATCAGTATTTCAGAAGTTATGCTTTCCCCAATTCTGCCTGTGGCAATATGAAAAAAAAAAGATCTGCTAAGCCCAGAAAAAATAGAATCTGAATAAAAAAGCAATATTCAATATACTACAGAAATACTGACAGGTACATTTGAGTCTTAACCTGTCACTGATCGTACAATTGCTGGGTTTCCTGAATATTTTTTTAACAGCTTAGTAACTTACGTACTCTTCCAAACAGTAATTCGATAGTAATCAGTAGATCCATCCATTAGATGTGAGGCATACATTTTAAAAACAAAGCTTTTTTTTTTTTCCTTTCTAATATCAGAGTTATTTTAGAACAATTTAAAATATTGCAATCAAATTTTTTTACAAAATTGATGATGCTTTGTAGGCTGACTTCACTATCTTTAGGCTCAGGCAAATAACTGCCATAGACAGTTTGCTTAGAAATGCTCCCAGATGACTTTATTTTACAGCAGAAAACCAAAAAAGAGAATAGACACAGTATGTAAACTATGGGGGTAAAAAAAATTACATCTTGCATCCCTTCCTGGTCTTTTTCCAGTGAATCCCGTTTCTCTCACTCTTCGTTTTGGCTTGAGTTCCTGCTTAGAACTTAGCTAGAAATCAAAATGTTTAGCTGTTTCCTAGTGCTTATCTGGGTTTTATAAAGGTCAGGGAAAAGTGCTTTTATGCATCATTAAAAGATCGTTTCATTCTATTACACCAATAAATGGACCAGTTTGGACTGTAACTAAGATGTGGTTCTATAGACGCAAAGCAGGTGTTTGAATCCAGCACATCTTCTGTTTCCCATCATCTTCATATCTTAATTTAGATTTTTCACTGGTGCAAACCATCCAAGTCCAACTGAATTTGTACCAATTTATAGGACATGAAATCTAGCCTCTTATATCATAAAATATATGTTTTAATAACTGCCTGTCAGTTTTATGACTTTGGATAATATTTGGATAAGATGGAAGGGAAAAAAACGAGCAGTAGATACTGAAGATTTAGAATGGTTATACTGCTTTCTGAGGAAGGGATAATGATTCAGTATCACTGCAAATATACCATTCAAAATGGAGTTTAGTTTTATTTTAGTTTCAAAATGATATCTGAGTCAAATACCTCCTGAAACAGGAGAAAAGCCCTGAACTCCAAATGAAACTTTATATTTCAACAATAGTAACTTTCCCTTTTATGCTTGCTCTTCTTTATAATAGCATCATTGCTTACGTTCTCAGGGCAGCAGGCAATTTTAAGTAAGTGCACCTCATAAATTATTGAGTAAAAGTATACTAAGTACAGTGGATTAAACTAAAGAGTTACTTCAGAAGCAGGAATCAACACTTGTGCATTATACAAGACATCCTTTGTTGTCAACTCATTGAAAATAATACCACAGAAGGAAAATGCTTTCTTCTCTCTTGCATGCTTTCTTGCAGAAAGACAGTTCTACTTGTCACAACTTTATCTATAAGCTTTCAAAATTACCATGCATATGGTACTCTAGCTAATAACAACTGAAACTGCAATAGTATTAATAACATTAAAAACATGTTTAGTTTATTGTTTCTCTGTTGAAATACTGCTAATTTTTTTAATGGCGTTGCTAAAAAAGTTGCTAATAATTGGAGAAATTAGCTTTAGTGGAACATGCGCTATTGTTTCATCAATATGGGGTTTTTTGATACTACTGACAAGGCTTTTGTTAGTTCCAGTTTTGCAAGTTTGAAGATCCCTTTTCAAGGGGTATCTTTTCGATGAATGTGCAGTTTTTCAGCATGTACCTTCTGTCTTGTATCACAGTGTTTTAGAAGAATCTATGCTTTACTTATTCACTAGGCTTTCAATAGAGAATCACATTAATCCTTTTAAGCTCCTTATTCTAATGATTTATTTTGTTGAAAACCGTAGTGATCCTCCTTTGAATTTTAATGATTGCTGGCTATTCAAGGATTCATTGTTTTGACTTCCTGTCCTTACCTTTGTTTCTTACATGTCTGTAGGGAACACCTGTCTAATACTGTATCTGGCCTTAGTTCTCACTGGCTTACCATATTCACTCAAGCCTATCTTAAGGCGTTAAGTTGAAATGCTAGCTACTCATCCATGAAAATAAATGTAGGATATTTACAGAGATAGGCAGATAGACAGCAGAGGGATGGCTGAATGGATTGAATCATTTTTCGATGAAAATAATATTTTTATATGAATTATATCAAGATGATTGTTGCAAACTTTGCTCAATATAAAATCAGCACTTTAAAAACCATTAAACAACAACATCTATCGGGGATTTCTATTTCAAAATTTTTGAAGCAAATGCAGTATGCCAACAGTTGTCAGGATTTGGCATCAGCCGCTGAATTTAGGTCATGGCACTGGCTTAAACTGGATTTCAGTTTTCATTTTCATCCACTCTGTATAAATACAGAATGTCTCTTTAGAAATATAACTAGGAACATCATGAGTTTTCAAGAATATATTATTCTAATACAAGATTTTAACAACTACACAGTATTTATGCATAATACATTTTGTTCCTTATCTACAGCCTTTTGGACTTTGATTCAGAATACCAGGAGCTCTGGGATTGGCTGATTGACATGGAATCCATCGTGATGGACAGCCATGACCTGATGATGTCAGAGGAGCAGCAGCAGCATCTTTACAAGGTTAGCGCTAGCGTTACTGCCTTTACCTAGCTATAGAAGATCTGATTAGCTTGACAAGTCTTTCTCTCACAGGATATCGCTGCGTTCATTGTATGTATCATGGTGTCTATTAGAATTCCCTTCCCTGTCCCCAACCTCATTTCCATCCCCTGTGCGCTGACAGGCTGCACCGACATCATAATTGCAAGAAAGTTCCCTTTATCACATTCTATTTGGTGTAATTCTATAGAAGGACAAAGATTTGTCTTCAAGATGAATAGAAATAAATGAAACTGCATTAATAAATAGACTGAAACAAAATGAAGGAAAAAAATGAAATGGTAGCATTTAACAAAATGTGTTTTGATTGGAGCTTTCAGCTGGATTTTTATCCACCTTTCAGACCTCATCTGGGAAGAAAGAAATTTGCCTTGATTTTGGTTCGCTGCTGCCAGGATACAGGACTCTTCCAATTTAATTTTTATTAGTTATACATAAAGCAGACATTGTCATGTTAAGTCATCACCCTTGCTTGTGATTTCAGCAAAGTGATTTTGAACTTGCATATTGATTATAGGGTCTTCCTCTAACATATACATATATATATACACACATGCATATGGTTTCTCTTATTTGTTATAGCAGCCTTAGCCCAGAAGCTTTATCACTTATTTAGATAGACAATACTTTTAAGAAGTTCCCCAAAACGTGTGATTTGATCCTAAAATTGATTCAGGCTTCACTGTGTGTCTGAGAAGCTGTAGTCTGCGGGTCTGAGGGGTGGTGGGGGAAAGAAAGGAGGGGCTTTTGACAGAAATATCAGGCTGCAGTAAATCTTCCTCATTTAGGCAATTTTTATTGGAGTAATTCTGACAGTTGTCATCCTTGAATTGCTTTGAGCATATGGCATATTTCAAAGAGCAGATTGTGAATCATAAAAAATAAAATTAATAACTAACCACAGAATCAGCAACAGTATAATGACAAGAAACAACTACCCTCTAGCTTTTTTTATTTCTTACCAAATAAATGGTACATTCAAGGTCAAATAGAAGTTGTTTTCTTTCTTCTGTGATTGCATGATTTGATAATTTCTGAAATATAATTTATTTCTTCTTGCTTTGGCATCCTAATTTCTTGATGGTCTTCTTGCATTTTATTCTTTCTAATTTTAGTCCTTTTATTTAAAATACCCAGTGAGAAAGGGTTGTCACATGAGTTAAAATATGTTTATAAATGGAAATATGGTTCAGATCCAAACTATTTTAGGCTGCAAGTGAGTTTAATTCAGTGGCCTCCATTTCTTGCTTTGACAGTAATTTCTTATTTTTGCTAATGTCTTTCTCCTAACTTTCTAAATACTTAATCAGACTTAATCACACATTAACACTCCTGGCCTTGGCTAGGCTCAGAAATAAACAATGTCACAAATGGGTAAAAAGTTTCTTGTGAATCTAAAATAAGGTGTTTTGGTAGTGCCTGTCCATGTAAGACCAGCTTGTACCATGCCTAATATAACCACTAGTTTTAGTCATAGACTAAAAAAATCAATAAACATAAATTTTAAGGAAACAATCCATCCATCAATATGAAAAGGAGCAAAGCTTAAGCAGCCAGCCCAATTATTTTAGGTGCTATTTAGGATACTTCCCTTTCTGATATCGAAATGTAACCATTAAGAATAATTATAGATGGTAAGGCTGGGATAATAATGCATGGTGAGAAGAATAAAAGAGGGCAGCAATTTAAGAATTAGTTTGCATTACAGTATGGCGGCAAAATGAGGAATACTGTAGATTCAAAATGGGAAGTAATAGTTTCTTAATATTATGAAATTCTGTATTATGATAGGCATGACACTTCTGAAAGCAGAAAGTTTGTGCCAGAGAGAGTAGCTGAGTCGGTAGTCTGTGCAACACAGACAAGCCAGCACTGCTCCCAAAGCACAGGCAGCTTATTTGTTCTGCAGTTTCCGCAGGGAGGTCATCTGCTAATTAATAGACCCCCCCATCTCAAAAGTACCTGTCTGGTCACTGCAAAACCACTTGAAGAAGGGTAGAAACAGACTGCCTGCCCTCCCACAGTGAATATTGTCTGCATATACCTTTCTAGTGAAAGCAGCAAGCAAATTGTTAAGGATTGAAGGAAAGACTTAGCTAGAAATGTGGAGTTGGGTTAAGAGATAACTAAGCGCGTGTCCATATAAAGCAGAAGGAGTATTTGCAGGTGATGTAAAAAGCTTGAGTGCATAGAATTAAGATGTTAGCCTTTCAAAAAAACCGAAAAAAACCCCAAACCCCAACCCCAAAACCGCCTCCCGAAGAAGTGTTGAAAGCCCCATAATTTCAGACATTTAAAAGTAGACAAAAGAAAACGTTAGCAAATGTAATTGAGGGAACAATTCTGCACTAGCAAAGGAGAGATCAGATAAATCACTCGGTCTTTATCATCCTTAATTGCAGAGATTTGTGTAACAATGAATCATGCCCTCAAAACCAGTATTAATAGTTTTATAAAACTAGCCTAGTAAACCTCTCATCTAATCGATAGTGACACCCTTTTTATTTGGAGGCTCTTATACAGAGTCGTGGATGGTCTAGTGCTCACAGCTAAGGGGCAGGAACACTGCCTATGCTTCACAGGGAGCACAGCCATTCTGGTCTGTAGGGAGAGAAATCGTAAAGAGAAATTCAGGCAGCTATTATTAGCACAATTCCTCAATGATGTGGGGTGTTACGAAAACACAGGTCTTGCTTTAGTTACTCTTTATCAGTTACAACTTCCAATGTGAACCTGCTAATTGCACTCTCTGCATTTTGGTGGCTTCTCCTAAACCCACAGATCCTTCTTCTCAGTTATTGAGCTGACAAGTAATTGCACCTCTGAGCCGGCTCAGCAAGCCGCCTCTGCCAGGGAGCCTGCTGTGGTATCACTATTACCAACAGTAATCATTGCCCCTAAGGAGTCTATGAATGGGCAGGAGCAATGATAAAACAGGTAAATCGGAAGGGAAAAGCATACATTAAAGCAGCATAACGTAATATATAAATGCTAAAATTGCATATGGGAAAATAAAGTGTATTTTCATGGTTAGACTATTTTCCCAGTACTCTATTTTCAGATTTAATATAAATTTAAGTCAACTCTCAATTTTGTTTTGTAATATTCTGGGAGCTTCATAGTTTTTTATTAGGATCCTTATTATCTCTCTTTAACTAGGTTTTATTTTGCCCTTAATATAACAGGAGCAGCACAGCCGTATTTTTTTTAAACTCTGAATATGTATGTATGACTTTCTCTGGATTTCCTAGATTTTAGTGCAAAGATTTACAAAAAAGGAAGACTATTCTTCCTCACTATGCTCCCCCATAGCCCTAAATGATTTCAGCTTTACAGTCTTAAACTAGCTAATGATTTTGAAAATCAACTAGTGTTTGATAAAATGGCAGTTACGGAATGAATTGCTGACAGTTTATTTGTCCTCTAATGCTTTATCTATTAACTAAGAAAAAATTAAAAGGAGCATTTCCATGTTTTTGGACTCTCGCTTCTTTGTACTGCTGTAATAGCTCAGTTTAATGCCAAATGTATCATGTTTATTTCATTTTAATCTACTGCATGTGAGCCTGATCTCATAAGCTCTAAGTACACAGAACTTGCATTGACTTCAGCTGTATTCATATGCCGTTACTGGAGGATCAAACCCAAAGAATTTAAACTCTGCTAATTAGCCCTTTAGTGGGAACTTGAGTAATTCTGTACCTTGAATGTTCAAAAATGAAGCAAATCAGTATTTACTGGAACTGTGGAGATTAGAAATGAGTATACTAGGCAGAAACGTTAATGATAATTCTTTCCATTTTCCTCAGAAGATTAATTGCAAAACTTAATTGTGTTAGATTAAAACCCCATTTAAATAAGTACAGTATGATTGTTAAAATTGTTAGTATGTTCAGAATAAAATTAACTAAACTTTTTAAAATATCAAATAAAAGAAATTATATTTTTCTGTCTGATTACAAGTGATGTATGGTGTTTTTAATAGAAACTGCATAAGCCCTAAGTCTTGCACTAGTAAGTCTTCAGCAATGATGGTCATGATAGATGGAAAAAGACCCTTATGTAGTAGTGCAAAGACTTCGAAAACATTTCGTTGGCACGCCTTTTGAACAGGTTAACTGCTAAACTATTCATCAAAGGGAAGCGATGCACTGTATTAAATAGCATGGAAATGCACATCAAAAGCTAAGGCTACCTTTAAAAAAAAGTTGAGGGGAAAAAACTCTCCTGGCAGTTTTTGCTTCCCTCCTGGAAGCTATCCCTCCTCGGAAGGTGCAGTTCGTTTTCTCCTCTGGGTGTGCTGCTGCTCCATTGTGCCTCTTGCTCTGGCTCAGTGTGCTCTGGCCCTGAGTGGATCAAACAAACCGTGGTGAAAGTTTCCCTCATTTGCATCACTTCTAGACAGCCTTGTCGTACTCTTTGCTGACAGGAAATCACTGTCTTTGTCACCTTTTTTCAGTGATCTCCTTTTGGCAGAGATTGGCCATGTGACCAGGATTAATCACAACAACAGTTCTGGCTCAGAACTCAATGACATGTTTTCCTCAGCACTTCAATAATGGTGTAGAGGAGTCAGTAGGAAATGACTACATTAATTTCAGATTGAAAAGATAATTAACACTTAAGGACTAGTGCTATAACCTATGGAGCTATTATTCAAATTAAAACTAATTTATTGCAAACTTGTGGGAAAAAAAAAAAACCAACACAAAAAAAACCCCAAACCAAACTAAAAAACCCGGTCCTTTAATGCAACTGTTAAAATAATCTTACAAGAGTCCTCCAGTTTAAAAAGAAGCTCAAACTATATTTAACGCGGTAATATAAATACATAAAAACTTAGACATTTGAAACTGGAGGCTGAAGTATGTAAAGTGCTTACTTAGATGATATGAATAGGATACTGGCAAACAAAAGCAGCAGTGTGCTCCTAGAATGCTGTGCTTCAAGGAGTTTCCTTGGCAACAGAAATGCAGTTCCAAAAGTAGACAGAACTTTCCTCGGAAAACATACTATTAATAACAACCTTCCGGAACAACTTGGAACAATTTGACTACTTGGCAATAATAATGCCAAGTGTTCTGCAAATTAATCTAACACATAACAGTTATATGTTTCTCTTGCCCATAATTCTCCTGAACTGGGGGACTGAGTTCTCTGCTGTTAGAGGATACAAATGTGCAAAGCGGTTTCAAATGCTGCACAGAGAGAGGGCTCAAATAGCAGCAGCCTATAAGGATCAATTAATGTGCTTCATATCATTTTAACTTGTAAAACAGATTAGTTTAATTGGATTACTTTGTTCTATTTAAAACAAGTCCTGCGTACCTACTGAAGCCACATTGTAGTTCAGTCTTTATTTCAAGCAGATTTTCCATACAAAGAAAACTTATTAAAAGATTAACAGCCTGTAGAGTGATATATTTGGACAATATGCTTAGGGGATTGGTTATAAACTGGAAAACGTGAAGATTTTTGCTCCTGCGCTGCATATTCTGCACGGTCCGGGATGCCTTCTGCCTGTCTGGTAATCTGTCAGTGCCTGCATGGAACAGCTAAAACAGTGAGTGGGAGATGATCATCATCACTTCGGAGAAAGCTCTCAGCACACTGCAGGACTGAGCCCCTTGTAGGTAGTAACTACTAATCTGCTATGCATGCAGTATTTTTAGATATGTCATCATTTCTGTATGAGCCAGGAGAGTAAACTAATTTCAGATTTGCCTTGCCAATAGGAATCATTAGAATTCCACTAAAGGCCATAAGTTTACCAGACAGGAAAGGTAGGCTGTGCTACTACCTCGGCTTTTCCTGAATTCTTAGATCTAAAGGTTAAAAGTAATCAATATCTCATTGTGCAGCCTGATAATAAGTAATAACCATGATGTTAAAATCTAAATGATTGCAGATAGCACTTAGGTGTGTTGACCCATTTGGAAGGGCTTTTTAATTGTAATCAGAATAGTCATTATAGTTTGCTAATAAACTTTTAGGCTACCTTGCAAAAATCACCACCTTTTTGAAATATGACTTTAATGCTATTAGCAGATTATGTCCCAAATTATGTCCCAAAGTGAAAGCTTTTAGTTTATCTGAAAAAGCATATGTAACACTTAAAAAATAAAAGAGAAAGATTATTCTGCTAAATAATATCAATGGAGATATTCATTAGTAATAGTAAATTACCTCACTTACTTATGTCTACATGCATGGATTGGTACATGCCTCAATGGAAGTTATTTGCCTTTGACATTGTAGTATGTTTTTAACTGTCATGTATAGTAAAATGACTGAGCTAAGTTTTGCACAAAGTTCTGACTTCATTTACAGTTCTTCACAAAATTTAGTAATTTCCATGTGCTAGGCTGTTGGGTTTTTTTTTTCCCCAACAGATTAAGAACCTCTATGACTTTCCACAGTAGGTAGGAAAATCAGCTATTTTGTATGAGAGATCTCAGAAACGCCTGATACCCCAAGCAGCAGTAAAAATCTGACTGCTATTAGTACATCAACTAAATGAGTTCAGGACCTGACACAGCGAAGTTTCCTAGTCTCTTCTTGCAGGGGGTGATGAAATCGGTTTTTCCACACAAGTATTTTCGTTTCACTTGCACAGGAGAACAGAGTGAAAACTCCATTGTGACACATCCTATAACAACCAGCTCATTCTTCCGTGGTCCATATGTTTAGCTTTGTAATATGATTAAATTCCTTGCTACTCCTGGCAAATTTTATGTTTTAAAAAGCAGAAAAGAAAATAATTGTTGGTAAAAAGTCTTACTTAAAGCAGAGAAATGTTAAGTTTTAATGTCTTATATAATTACAACAGGAAAACACTGATTACCATGTCTACAAAATTACAAAGTAAGTCTAGAGAATGGATAAAGAAAGAATGTAAAAAATATTTTTACATTTTCTTGGTTGCTTCCATAATATATGTCAAATGTAAATGTGCATTTTTAAAGGCAGTGTTGTAATTTCTGTGGAGCAGACTCCCCATATTTCTGCAAGAAGTGGCTTCATGCATTTCACAAGAGTAAGTGGGTTTCTCCCATTTCTTCCCAGCATGACATTGAAGATGAACTTCACATTGTAGCAAAGCAGTATTTACTGAGCTTGTAGCAAAAGCCAGCACAGCTTTTGGGAGATTAAAGCAGTGTGTCTAGAATGAAAGAGGCATTCGACTTCAAAACAAAAGTAAATGTGTACCACATAGCTGTCATCACCATTCCTTACTACAGCT
Organism: Harpia harpyja; assembly: GCF_026419915.1. Lineage (NCBI taxonomy): Eukaryota > Metazoa > Chordata > Aves > Accipitriformes > Accipitridae > Harpia > Harpia harpyja. Next base: position 53,131,197 of record NC_068942.1, read on the forward strand.
ACAAAACGTGGACAATTTACAGTCATCACGTCAAGCATCTTAGTCAACTCCACATGCTCTGTCTTTGTGCCCTTGGTGGTATGAAATGGCAGGATAAGGTCCCAAGCAGTGTGACCTTAAAGCATTTTCAAATACTTAGCACTGAAGCAATGGTCTGGCACGCTCAGCTGTGGTGGTTTGAGTGCATATGTCCAGCAGTAAATTAACCAGAGCCATTTTCTGTTTATCAAGCATTTTTAGTTTTTAAAAAATGGAAATGGCACCTTAATTCACCCCAAAGGATGATGAAAATTACAACCTTCATTGCTTTCTATATGCTAGGACTGCCTAGTGTCCAAACAAGGTAGAAGGGGCTCAAGATTAGGCTCAGATATACTAAATTATTCACATTCTCTAATGAACAAGTAAGAATAGCTGAAGTATAGCAGCACTCTGGCCTAATCATTGGACCAAGAGTCCCTAAGAAAAGGTGTTATACTTGTGCTGTTACACATGCAGTCAAACACAAGGGACAACAATACTGGTGCTGCAATGTTCTTCAATGCCCTGAACCGAGTAAAGAGGCCATATGAGGCTACAAAACATGGGTGTGTTCTGACTTACATTGTTCTTAGCACAACCTTTCAAAATTTTATCCTTTCGTCTAAAGGAGTTTAGGTTATCTGTATTCTCTTGTTTCCTGACACAGTGGATCACATGCAGACCACATGTAAGCAGTGCAGAGTCCTAGGAGCTGCCTACTCTGAGGCTAGTATTTAATGTATTACGGCAGATTTTATGAAAGTTCATATGAATCAGCTGACTAAAAACATCTCGTGAAGTGGTTTGTGAATTTGCACTCACAATTCACTCTTAAAGTCTCATATATACAGTGATGCCAAATAACAGTGATCAGCCCTCTATAAAAATAAAGACATTCAGAGAAGCCAGGACTGGTTTCTCTTTATCACACTGCATCTCAGAACATTTACGCTAATATTTCACAGCCTTTGTTCTGGGTTGTGAAACCACGTACTACCTTTACAATCTTATACAATGACTATATAACACAAAAATGGCTCCATCAGGTCAGACAATAGTGTGTTCTATGCAGTTCTCCAGATATTTTTCCTCCATGAAGTTGTCCAGTAATCCTGAGCCCACATAACCTTACAGAAGCCATAGCATCCTGCCTCAAGGAGTCCCACAGGTTTAGCCCCACGCTGTGACAAACCACCTTCTGTGCAGTGTGTCTGTGTGTGTATCTGCTCTAAAGCTGCCTCCCACCGGTCTCACCAAATAATATATTGAAGTAAGATGAAATTAGGGGTGTTAGTAACACAATGACAACATAATTCTTGAAGTTGTATGTGGACATGTTCTTGGGTTTTTAGAAGCTTGGTAGATTAGGCTGTTTTAGAGGCATGCAGACAAAAAAATCACTAGCAAAAAATACACGGGGCAATAATATTACCCTATTCCTCAAGTTAGTTGCCAATTTTTAATTCACTTTCCTATTTTTTCACCTCATACTCCAGGAGAAAATATATTTTTTTCTAAACTCAGAGGGATTACGTGCTTTATCCATGATGATGTGCTTCATAAAAATAATACAGGAAATACTATTTTCTTTCCCAATTACTCCTCATCAGTCTACCTCATAAATAATCAATACTGTAATGTTACTTTTTAAAAAATAAACAAAAAACAAATGACCACAGAAAACCTTTTTAGCAGGTTTTCTATATGAAACGCAAATTCACTAAATCTCAATAAAATTGCAGTGGCAGTACATTCAATGCATACCTACCTAAATTATAAAAAATAAGTTGCAGTGAAATACACTAGTTTGTAATCTCCTGAATTTTTATTTGTATGTGTTTTATTTGTATTTTTATTTATATATATAATATATTATATTTATATACTGAAAATATGTAAAATATCAATATAAAATATTTGTTTGTATACATTTGTAACCAATCAAATCTGTCATTATCTTGAACCCTTCGTGTCCCACGTTGGGTGCCAAAAAGGACTGTCATGGTTTAACCCCAGCCGGCAACTAAGCACCACACAACCGCTCACTCACCTCCCTCACAGTGAGATGGGGGAGAGAATCAGAAGGGTAAAAGTGAGGAAACTCGTGGGTTGAGATAAAGACAGTTTAATAGGCAAAGCAAAAGCCACACATGCGAGCAAAGCAAAACAGGGAATTCATTCACCACTTCCCGTGGGCAGGCAGGTGTTCAGCCATCTCCGGGAAAGCAGGGGTCCATCACACGTAACGGTCACTTGGGAAGACAAATGCCATCACTCTGAACGTCCCCCCCCTTTCCTTCTTCTTCCTCCATGCTTGAGCATGGTGTCATATGGTCTGGAATATCCCTTGGGTCAGTTGGGGCCAGCTGTCCCGGCTGTGTCCCCTCCCAACTCCTTGTGCACCCCCAGCCTGCTCGCTGGTGGGGTGGGGTGAGGAGCAGAAAAGGCCTTGGCTCTGGGTAAGCACTGCTCAGCAGTAACGAAAACATCCCTGTGTTATCAGCACTGTTTCCAGCACAAATCCAAAACTTAGCCCCATACTAGCTACTGGGAAGAAAATTAACTATATCCCAGCCAAAACCAGCACAGTATACATTTTTAATACATTGTACTAAAAATAGCTACAGCATTTTGTGCTAACTTCTCTTTCAAACAAGGTAAAATAAGCGATCGCTGTAATTTCATTCATAGTTGTTGCATTGGTGGTTGCATGAGGTCCAATGGTGTCCTAGGGTAGGCTCCAGCCAACTCCTGTGGCCAGCGAGAAATGCCTGTGGTTCTTCTTAACTTCTTGTGGGTGCTGATATTTTAGCATCGCAGAAAACATGGTTGCTATAGAATCCCAGTGATCATGAACTGTAAATGTTAAAGTTGGCTCTATGGAGAGATGCTTTTGGGGGAGGACAGCAGCTGAACCCTTCACATCCCATTGTTGCAGAATGACGGGTGCTGTTACAGATGTGCAGGGCATAATCCAGCTGTGTCACTGAGTAGACCAGCAACATGCTGTGACAGGCTGCAGGGAAGGCTATGGAGAGGTTATAGTTTGAATAAGTGATACACTGGGAGAAGGTGTCATCTGTGAAGACTAATTTAGGCTACTAAGGGAGCTAAGCAGAGCAGCCTCTATCATGAGAAGGTTCCTCTAACGGGAGATTCAGAGCAGACGCTTAAGTTAAGCGCTCTGAAATAGTTTAAGAAGAAACCTTTTCTTTCTTATTTCTCTCTCCACTGATTGTATAAAGAGGTTATGAAGATCAGCCTCACTTGGCGTTACCTCTCACTGACTCTCAGTTATCATGAAAAAAGGGGTTTTTTAGTACCATTGTGTCATGTCTATGCAATATTCCAGTTTGAAACCCTGCTGTGATGCATCCAGATTTTGACAGACATTGCACTGGAGTTTGATCATCTGTGCTTTACCAATTGATTTTTCTTAGAAATGGGAGATGATAGATACAGAATTGCTGTTAGAATTTTTCAGTTGGTAACTGTCTGAAGATGAACATTCGCCTTTTTGAATGAGGTATTGAGACTGACATAGTTTTTGCTGGCCTTCATCAAGGACTATGTGTCTGCTATGCAGGTGGAAGAACAATAATTCCCAAGATTTCTTACTTTGTTATCATGTATGGAGAGATCGAATCAACACCATCAGAGGTGAGAAGCAGTTAGTCGTATGATCCCACTTTGCTGTCTCAAAAGGTTCATCTCTACCATTTTGGTTTTTCAGTAAGCATATGTAATTCATAGTCAGGGTTCATTTTTCTCCAACAAGTCAATAATCAAATGCCTTGCAGTGTGAGTATGGAAGACTTTTACCTTTTTTCCCCAGGTCCCAGGAAAAAAAAAAAAAAAGAAAAAGGAATAACTTGCTTTCTGAAAATATTTAGTTTCCTTATGGCTTCAGCTTGGGTCAAAGAAAAATTCTGCTCTTAGAACTTCTACCTGATTTAGTCTTCAGTTATGGTTTTTAAGTGTCTCTTTTTTGTTAGCTATCTAGTAGAATATGTAAGGTGTTTATGCCAGAGGCTGAAACATGCAATAGTTAAAATAAACAAATAAACAAATAAAAAGAGAGACAATAAAGCAGGTGATGAAAATCACCGCTCTTTTCCACCTTTGCCTCTGTGTGCCAAGCTAGGGACCTTTCTATCTATTCCTTTTGCTAACAGTGATGGTTAAATGCTATGGCCATTGTGCTGCATGAGCCTTATAGTCTCTTTGTGCAGTTAGTTTCCTTGCTAAGTGGAGAGTAAAATTCACAAGATGCTTACTAAAAATTAGAATGGGTATGAAGATACATATTTGATTCAGTTTTAATAAGCATACGGGATTACTTTTTTGTAAATATGGCCAAAGAGCAGTTCCTCACCAACCCATGAATACACCTGGTAGATTGGTAGCTAACTTATGGTGCCCAGAGGATTAGACACAAGGGAGCAGGTTTCATTGCAGATGAAGACTATCGCTCTGGGCTCCCTGGGCCTGCCAAAGTTCAAGACTCAATCAAGGGAGTAAATAAAGAGCCAGTTTAAGACTAGAACTATTAAATTCTTCCATCTTATTTCCCTGAATGCAGCATATGAGATCTGGGACAACAGTCACATTAGAAAGGAAGGAAATATCTGTGACTACCCAGATAAAACACACCTAAAAATCATAGGACATAAATAGCAGTAACTCTGAGCACCAGGAAAACTGGAACCCTGGACAAAAAAGGCTTTGCTTTGAGGCAATAGAAACAATGTTTTAGTCTCTAAAAAGAATTGATCAGAATTATACAAATAATTCTAAGTAAATTTAAAGCTATGTGTCGTGGTTTAACCCCAGCCAGCAACTAAACACCACGCAGCCGCTCACTCACTCCTCCCCACTCAGTGGGATGGGGGAGAAAATCGGGAAAAGAAGCAAAACCCATGGGTTGAGATAAGAACGGTTTAATAGAACAGAAAAGAAGAAACTAATAATGATAATGATAACACTAATAAAATGACAACAGCAATAATGAAAGGATTGGAATATACAAATGATGCACAGTGCAATTGCTCACCACCCGCCGACCGACACCCAGCCAGTCCCTGAGCGGTGAATCCCTGCCCCCCCCCACTTCCCCGTTCCTAAACTGGATGGGACGTCCCATGGTATGGAATACACCGTTGGCCAGTTTGGGTCAGGTGCCCTGGCTGTGTCCTGTGCCAACTTCTTGTGCCCCTCCAGCTTTCTCACTGGCTGGGCATGAGAAGCTGAAAAATCCTTGACATTAGTCTAAACACTACTGAGCAACAACTGAAAACATCAGTGTTATCAACATTCTTCACATACTGAACTCAAAACATAGCACTGTACCAGCTACTAGGAAGACAGTTAACTCTATCCCAGCTGAAACCAGGACACTATGAAAAGGTTTTCTTAACTAATACCAGAAAGAGAAAAGGGGATATGGTATGGTGCCAGAAACTAGAGCGCCCATGTGTAACTGGAGACACAAAACATTTCTTAATTGTATCTCTTCCCTAGGATCACTTGTGAAATACACAGTTCTCATTCACAGAGAAGACATTAACGTAAAGCCAATGTAATACATGCCTCCAAACAGTGGCTGGACTATCCAGAGAAGTGCCAAAACAGAAACAGCAGAACACACGCATAGATGTAAGTCAAAAGAACCCATGAAGCAGGGCAGATGCAGACTGGCTGAAAATGTATGCGTTTTAATGCAATGTATGTAGTGTAACAGACAACATGAAAAGTAGAAGGAAAAATGTTCTTGAGAAAAAGAGCTAGGCAGACAGATTCAATATTGCAGTTACCTTTAAAATTAAAATATAGTGTCTGAAACCATTGAGAATTTAAGGTTTTAATGAAGAAGGAGATATCTGTAATGTGACTTAAGCAGATCTAAAGATTCTTAGTGTTCTGGCAATGCAGAATGCTGCCAGGCATTCAACTGCTATATTTGCAACTATGCTATTAGATCAATGACTAATTTGATACCAGCTGGATTGTGGAGCCAGCTGCAGTGCAACACTGATAAGGAGCAAAATTAGACTGGAGAGATGCAACCAAGCACTGCAGATGTGCAATGAAATCATTATGAGACCAGTGGATAAATGCAGTCAGTCAACAAGGAACCCCTGAAATAAGAGATGTCATCACTTAAACTTTACTGTACACACCCGTAACCATGGGTCTCTGGTTTCAACTGGAAGGCAATATTCAAAGCAGTACCTGAAAGAAACAAGCAAGTTGCTGTGATTGCTCCCTAGCATTCTAGCTGAATATAACATATTTGAAGAAGGTGAGCACTTAGATGTTAAATTGAAGTTATCACAAAACCCCACAAATCACCCTAGAGTCCACCAAAACAGAATTCTGTTAGTCTAGTAAAACTGCTGAAAAAGGCAATGTGGCAAAGCAGAGACCATGCACTCACAGAAAGTAGTGCAGTGGATAAATGACCTACTAACAGTCAGAAAATGTTGGAGTAAACTGATTCCAAAATCCTTGAACAAAATGCTGAAAGCCTGGGACATGTTACAATTTTTTTTCAGGGCAACGGTGTTCACTGTGATGTCAAAAACACATTCTGGTATATCGATCTGAATCAACAACAGAGCCACTGTTTTGCTGCATATTTTCTCAGGTATCTGTAGGCTTTTATGCTGATCAGTCTTAGCTTCTAGAGGCATTCCAGTATAATATGGACTAGGCACCCTTTCCCTAGTGAGTAGCTGATGGCAATCTAAACATAGGAAACAGCAACTCCTAAACAGAAACCTGGAAAGGAGCATTAATCTAAATGCAGAAAACTTGAAAGAATCTGAGTCACCTGTGAGTGGCACCTGTTGATTTTTGAAGGATTTTGCTGCTGGCTGTGAGAAACCAGGAGCCCCTCAGGAAACAGGCAGAACGCTTGACAAAAGGACAGTCCAGTCTTTCACAGAGGTGAAGAAACGTTTGTACAAATTTTTTGCACACTTGGCAAAAGCCTGTGGATTTTTGCCATGGTCAATACAGAGTGACTCAAAAAAAAAGTTAAAGGACCAAGAGCAAATAAAAGGGGGGGCAGGAAGGACGGAAGCAAGATACCAGTCCTTAAATAGTAAGACTATTTGAAGGGATTAAGCTTCACGAAAATCTCCTGGTGATAAAGAGCTTCTGGAGCGGTTCCTCTATAATTTTTCCCCACACCATGGTAGAAGCAGTGAATGGGTGTAGGGGTAAGTTAGAATGAAAATAGCGTTCCTTCCAACAGAGATGCCCAGAGAGCCCTGGTTTCTGAAATCGGTGAAACTAGGAATTTCTGTCTTGCCCAGAAGCAACAACACAACTTGCTCCCTTCACATGCACAATGCACTTGTCCTGCAGGAGAGGTAATGTACCCTGAGTTACCTGATAGGCAATATTTCACCTTTAAGATACCACCTGCTGCCTCCAGCTGCAGACAGACCCACACCCCACCTTTTTTTAATCTCAGTTCAAGTGCTGGATGTATCTCTACAAATTCATCAACAGTACTGAGTCCTCCATAAAAGCAGATTAACATGGTTAGGAACTTAGTATAGATGCAAAGCAAAGAGAATATAGTTATTTAAAGACAAATATCTTCATTTAGTTCAGTTGTCTGTAAGATACATATCTATATACATGTATTTTGTCTAACAGCACAAACGCTAAATAAGTGAGCTTTGCTATTCCTGGCAGATTTCAAAGCTACTCAGAGTATTAAAATGTTAAGCAATAAAATGTGTATTTCATGGAAAATGTTTCTGTTTGGCTCACATTAATTAAAATTCAACTCTTCCTGTTAGAAGCCAGAGAGGTAAAAAAAGAGGCAGAATATTACTGGCCAACTACAACAGGCAACAGCAAGCAGAATTGCTTATTGTGAGGGATAGGTGGGATATATGTGAGGAGCTTTTTGCATCTCTTTTAAAAGCCATGCGTCCCACAGGCTATTTCTTGGCTGAGCAACAGGGTATTCTCTCTCTGTGGACTAACCATTTCCACAGACAGTGCTCTTCATTGCCATGATAAACCAGCAGGTAGAAAATGCTGACTTTGGTGCTGAGGCATGCTCAAACGATAGCTAAAATTTTCTGGTTTGTCCCTGCATGTTTAAACAGTGAGGAAATATATTTCCTGCACTTCACCCAAGTGAATTCATGCCAGAAAATGAATCTTCTACAGATTTCCCCTGTTTTCTTCCCTTCAGGCCAGTCACTAGAAATATACTACCATAATAACTTGCACAACATTTAAAAGCTGTTATGCTCATGGATACCTATATATGTTCTGAACATCTCTTCACTGTCTGAGCAGCCTCCAAACACGGAGACCTAGAGTGATGGGAGATCTGATGGTTTAGGCATTTGGTTTCACTAAAATCAGCATAGACCATTTGGATCATGCATATGATTTGTTTGTGAATTTGATGTAGGTCTTATAAGAAAAGGCTTTTATTTTGATATTTATGGTTTTATAAGACTAAAAATAGCACAGAACACCCACCGTTTCCAGTCACACGCATACTGCTTTGCTCTCTGGTGCTTTCTAAATTTTTCCCTCCTGAAGCATATGGTCCCTTTTCCAGGTTCTTCAGAGACTGCTGCATCTCTGAATTCTTTTTGTAGCTGTATCTTTTAGCTTGCTGACTTTATCTGCCAGGGCCAGGATTTGCTACCCTAGCACTACAGATTTTAACACCAGCAGACTCTGATTGAGAAAATCTCAAAACCAGGCACTGTCCCATGTTCTGATCCCTAGTTGTCAGATCATCCAACAGTTAAGGATCTTTCTGAAGTTTTGACCTTAACTTATCTGTTCAGGCATCTCAGCTACTTGTCAGTAGTCAGCAGTGACCTTACATTTCATATCCACTTCTTTTGAGAGTCTGAATGTACAGCATCAGCAATACCTTGCACTGATGCCCGTCGTCATTGCTTTGTATGGCTATAAGATATTTGGACCCAGATCTGTGGACATAGTAGTCTTTGTTCCTACATCCTTTTAAGTAGTGATGCCGGCCAACATTTTTGTGTAGCCTGTGTTCAAGCTTCCCAGGGAAGCTGCTGGAAAACAGTTATGGATTGTTTTTTAATCCAGATTCCCTTCTGGTCTTTCCTAGGGACCTGAGGGGTATAGTGTGATAGACTGACCTGTTATGGAACCTTATTTTCTAAAGTGGCACGGAAAAGCCTCGGAACTTAGCTACTGTTCGTTTTTAACACAAGAAAACATTAATCAACCTTGGTATCCTGCCTCAAGCAGTGACCACTCCCAGAAAACCTAACAAAAGGTGAAGAAACACTCTCTTTTATACATGCTTACATTAGTTCCAATAGGCTTTTGTTGATAGGTTTTATGCATTTCTTTCGTGTTTATCTTTTCTTTGTACGGCCCTCTAATTTTTTGTTAGCTTAAAACAGAGAATGAGCTGATTTGACCACCAGGTGGCCTACTCCACTGTGTTGTTGGCGTACGCCCTCACTCCCGGCTGGAGAAGGGTGTACAATAATATTTATTAAAACTTCTATTGCTAGATGGTGTTATTCCATGAGTGCAAGTGTGGCATTTGTAATCTTAACTTGGTCCTTTTTGTTGTACCAATAAAATGTAAATGTATTCATACTAGTGGGACTTTTTCAGGCCTATGAAAGGTTCCAAAATTAAAAACATATATAATGTCCTTAAAGATTTTTACATGGTTTAAACATTCAAACCTTTTTCTTAGGTGCTTAATGGCTTTACCAAAGGACAGTTAACTTCTGCCTCTGCCATTTCTTCCACACTTTATTAAAGAGGCAAAGAATAAAATCAATGCAATGGCAATTCTTCAAACATCAGTACCAAATGCCAATCACCAATGAGCTGGAAAAATTACCTTTAATAGGGTTAATGTAGTGCTAGTGTAGTCACTTAATGTACAAAAGCTCTATGGCCTGTTCTAAAATATGTATTCATTACTTTAATTTATTTAAACTTCAGTTCTATAGCAACATATTATACCTCTAGCATAATAGCTAACAAAATGACCTAAAACAGTTGACCCAGATGTAGATTTGAAAAAAGTAACCTAGTACTGCTAGGAACATGGAGTATTCAACAAGGTATACTTTTTCTTATTTTTAGAATTGTCACCAATTTTAAAATGATTGTTAAGATAGGAAGTACAGCCACTTAAACTAAGAAGTGAAACCACTTTATTTATGTCACTGAAGTGCAGATACCATTCACAAAGGTTCTGACACCATAAAAATTGGAGTCACTTATTTTTGCTGATATTCTCAATAGAATGCATTGCTTAAAAAATCTGAAAAACACAGAATAAGCAAAGGGATCTTGTTCTTTACCCCTCGTCCTTTTCTCAATCTTTTTCTTACCTTTTTCCATCTTCATTTGGACTTACTAAGTTCCCTACATAGTATAACAAACATCTATTAACGAGGCAGATAACAGTTAAAGTTGAAGACATCAGCACACGTTACTTAAAGCATACCTCTTGCCTTAATGGGCATCTTTCCAATTTGTATTTGAACAGCCAGACAACTATCATGGCATGCATGGTTACCAGGATAGGCTTTCCACAAAGCAGGACCAGGATGTCTTGAGAGAATGCCAGAAAGACAAAAGTTCACGTCTTCCCTAGTGTTCGCTATAGCTGAAGTAGATTCAAATATTCTGAATTTGCTTCATATTACTTCACTACTGGTTTTGTGTCCTGATATTTCCTGCTGCTGCGGTCCTTTGAAGCATTTCTTTCTTTTTCAGATATATGCATATCTTTTCCAATTTTAAAGGCATGCCTTTTTCATCTTCTTTACGTAGAATTCAGACATTAAAACAGCAATAACTTACCAACCTCTAAATCCACTGACATTGCAAGTGTTATACAGATTTGAACATCGATGCTATAGTCACCAGTTTATCAGTTTGCTTAGAGCACAGAGATTAGCATTTCAGTGACGCAACATAAGTCAACATGAACTTGTGGTGTTTTTTTCTGAAACCAATTTCTACAGTTTCATTGCAGTATCTTTACAGAACTATTCTTTTTTTTAATTGCTGAAAGACAGGTTCTATTAATATACAGGCATTATGCTGTGTGCTGGTTTCAGAGAAGCTCATTACAAAATGCTAAACACAAAGGGGCAGATTCCCTGGTCTGTCAAGATCACTTCACTTTCAACTTTACAATTTCCGAAGTGAATATGGAGTAGTTGGTGGTGTGCACTAGAAAATACTCTCCTTGTGGGTGAAATTCTCATTGATATCATCCATTTCATCTGCTACTATGTTCTTTTTCTCCTGCTCCCCATCCTTCTTTCCAGCATGCATAGAAGCAGAAAAAAATCTTTAAGTGAAAGGAGAGCCTAACAATTAAAAGCCAAAATGTGAGTACAGGCAATATCATCCGTAAGCACAAATTAAATCCAAACCCGTTAGTTTTCATTTATATCAGGGCCAAGTTATTGAAAAGTTGCTTTCTGACAGCCCTAGGAAGAATCAAGTCTTAAGAACGTCCAAAGTGCCTGTATCTGCGTTCACCAACCTCTGCAAAAATTCTCTATATTTTGGTTCTATAAATTGTAATCCCAGAAACACCAAACAGAGTTTACCCAAGATCAGTGCATGTCACCTGGTTTCAGGTTTGATTCTTGTAGTAACGTCATGCTTTCACAGACATTCAAGCTATTGGAAAAGGTATAAGAAGATAAAAGAGCTGGAAGTTAAAATTAAATAAATTCAAACTAGAAACAAGCCATACAGTTTCTAACAGTGAAGGAAGCTAGTTATTTATCATCTTACCAAGGAATGCTGTGAATTTTCCATCATTTGCATCTTTAAATAAGGGCTGGATGCAATACTAAAAGTTTTTCTCCAAGCCAGAAAGTTGAAAGCTTAGTATAGGCAGAGAAGGTAAGACTAGGGCACATTTTATACAAGTGGTGAGGTAGATTATGACAATTTCTTGAACTTCAGAACTGTGAATCAGCCTGAGTTTTGTCAGAGAGTATTTTGGCAGAATGCCATTAGAGATGAGAAGAAGCTTTCAGCTTTCATCATGCCAGCAAATAACAGAGTTCACATTTAGCAGCAGCATAAATCCTTGAAAACAGACACCTGAAATCAGGGAAATAGAAAGAAACAGAGGAAAAGTTTCTTTTGTTTCTGTCTCGCTAGTTGTTCAGTCGACAAAATGAGTTCAGTGTCACTGCATTCATGTATTCTTTTAAAAGTAACTATTAGTGTTAGTTCCTAAATGTCTTGTAGAAATAAAGATGTATTGAGTTTAGAGCTGAGGTATTTTCTACTATGACTAAAATGTATCATAAGTGCAATAATTCTTTTTTTTTCAGTCTAGTGTGAACCAAAAAATGTTAAGTAGTTCTGAGCTCAGACAACATGTTCTGTTAGACAGAATGCTGGAGCGAATCTCGAAAGACTTGTGTTCCCACATCAAATAACTTCCCTGAGACTGGACATGGCATCCATTCGTATCTCAGTTTCCCATTTTAAACTGAGCATAATATTTCTCCACCTCACATGACTGTTGCAAGTCTGCAACTATTTGGAGCATAGGAATGGCAAGCTTGAGCCTGCCTCTAAAAGGCTGCATTAGGCATACCCTTGCTGGTGGCCATTTGGAAAGAGGCTAAGTATCTCTCCTAGGCACAGCAGCTGTTGGAGGTATAGAGAGACCGGCTTTCAGCATGTCCTGGATTGTTCCATTTCCAACATCTCTGGAGAGAACTGAAGTTCATAGTAACATATCACTCCATCACTTCACAGTATAACAGAGTGCATGTTTCTGTTCCTGGTGCTTCATGATCACGCTTCACATACTCCTCAGAAGTTACAAAGGTCTTAAAGAGCAAGCCCAATGCCATATGCAGGTGGCCAGAAGCAGGATTTTTTTTGTCTTTTTCCTTTTTCTTTTCCCATTATATGTGTGGCAGTTCCTCTCATTTTTATTGCTTAGGTTTTGTCTGTCTTAAATTATTTAAAATATTAAAATATTATTACATTCAGAAAGTCCATTTTTAGAAATGAACTCAGAGTCTAATTTTCTAAGACTCCAGAGGTTAAAAAAAAATCATATAATTTATCATAGAATCATAGAATCATAGAATCATTTCGGTTGGAAAAGACCTTCGAGATCATCAAGTCCAACCATTAACCATGCCCCCTAAACCATGCCCTGGAGTACCCTGTCCACTCGCTTTTTTAATACCTCCAGGGATGGTGACTCAACCACTTCCCTGGGCAGCCTGTTCCAATGCCTGACAACCCTCTCAGTAAAAAACTTTTTCCTAATATCTAACCTAAATCTCCCTTGCCTCAACTTGAGGCCATTTCCTCTTGTCCTATCTCCAGCCCCCTGACAGAAGAGACCAACACCCACCTCACTACAACCCCCTTTCAGGTAGTTGTAGAGAGCGATAAGGTCTCCCCTCAGCCTCCTCTTTTCTAGACTGAACAACCCCAGATCCCTCAGCCGCTCCTCATAAGACTTGTGCTCAAGGCCCCTCACCAACTTGGTTGCCCTTCTCTGGACACGCTCAAGCAGCTCAATGTCTTTCCCGTAGTGAGGGGCCCAAAACTGAACACAGTACTCGAGGTGCGGCCTCACCAGTGCCGAGTACAGGGGAACAACCACCTCCCTGTTCCTGCTGGCCACACTGTTCCTGATACAGGCCAGGATGCGATTGGCCTTCTTGGCCACCTGGGCACACTGCTGGCTCATATTCAGCCGGCTGTCAACCAGCACCCCCAGGTCTTTCTCTGACGGGCAGCTTTCCAGCCACTCTTCCCCAAGCCTGTAGCGCTGCATGGGGTTGCCGTGACCGAAGTGCAGGACCCGGCACTTGGCCGTGTTAAACTTCATACAATTGGCCTCAGCCCATCGATCCAGCCTGTCCAGATCTCTTTGTAGAGCCTCCCTACCCTCAAGCAGATCGACCCTGCCTCCCAACTTGGTGTCGTCTGCAAACTTGCTGAGGGTGCACTCAATCCCCTCATCCAAATCATCAATGTATGTTAGTTTTTAGAAACAATGGCCACGCTGATATAGTCCTTTAAATATCATTCACCAAATATAGTGGTGTTGTTAAGTGGTCTAGAATTGAAATACATCTTGGAAGAAGTCTTTCCACCTACAAGGTAGTCTGGCTCTTGCTGAAGAAGCTGCTCGGGCATAGCATTATCCTGTTTTGATCAGCAGTGAGGAAGAGGGAAAGCATCTGTGTTAAATACCCATAGGTCTGTCAGAGTGTAATCAGTCTTAGATATTCTGAAGAAGGCTAGTTGTTAGTTCTTGCTGTTCAGTCATCTTTATACGCTTAGTTTGTTTCAGGGACTATTGAACTTCCTATCGATAAGGCAAAAAAATGCTGTAGCATTTGCTATCAAAGCTGTTAATACTGTAAAAAATGAAATATTTTCTCCCATGTTAAAATAATTCAGTGATATTTGTGAGGTGTACAACTTCTTGCCAACTCTTCTAATTTAAAACATTATCTCTTTGAGGAAAACATATGTTAGAAATTTTTAATTCAGTGATAGGAAAGGCACTAATGAAATATGCATGTATGAATTTTATATTGCATAAGTTTCCTCTTTCTTGAAATGTGATTAGAAGCCAAACATCTGGATTATGTTTAAAAAGCTTGAATTTCCAGTTTTCAGAGAGATTCAATCTATTTTGACACTGTACACTTAGCCTTAACATTTTCAGCATGCTGTTAACATTACTTGCTATTGTAAAAAAATAAGTTCAGGTTTAAACAAAGTTGGACTTCTCCTAATGCTAAAAATGTTTTCTGAAATAGCTGTTTCTGCAGCATTCACACAACCATAGTTTAGGCTGTGTCAGCAGTTCCAATATAAATTTGCTCTTGAAAGCGGTTTGTAGTTGATCATAAAAATAACTTTTCAACTTGAGAGTATTTTTTCTTTTATTATAAAAGTGCTGTTTTTCTTAGGATAATATTAAAAATGAAATACTGAGTTCTTAAGAATTTATAAAATTCAGTATAAAATGAGATTAGCCCACTGTTCACACAGATAATGGCCAACTTTCTCCTTTTGTTTTAATAACATTAATGTGCACTGGAAAAGTGAATAGCTATTATCTGCTGCGTCTCTTGAAGGGTTCAGGTTATGTCTGTCTGGAGATGATAATAAGTAGTTAACTATATAACTTTCTTTTTAACATGTTTTAACAATAGTTTTGATGCAGGATGTTGTAATAGTATTGCTGTAAGAGGAATTACAGCGATTGCCAGTGTTTTAGATAGTCAGCGGAGATGTTTTAGCACTCTTAGTGGACCTGCTGCATGTGCCAACTTTGACATAACTCAAGGGAAATTATAAGGGACAAATCAAATAGCACATTATAAAAACTATTAGCTTTCACTTTACTTAATACACTACAGGATGTGCATTTAAAATAAAAATGACATTTTTCATTATAACTTCGGGGCAAATTGAGAAATCTGCTGTCAACACCCTTTCCAATCAGCACCTAGGTGGGCCCTCAAACAGGTGTAAGTTCTGTCATGTAGAAAAAAGTTCAAGTACTTTAAAGATCATGTTGTTACCCTAGATACTACAGGTAATGAGAGCTCAGATCCACATGTTCTGAGGTTAGAGACTGAGCAAGCTAGATGCAGAGTCTGTCTGGTCTTGACTCAAGGTCGCTCACCAGCCTGCAGAGATTGCAGGGCTATCACCACAGGCCAGGGATGATTTTCTTTTCTCACAGTTGACAAGGTCTAGTCATTTGGATTACTAAAGCCACTGTGCCTTAAATGGTGGGCGTACTGATCATTGTGGATTTTCCTGTCCTTTGGTGGAGACTTTGAGTTCTGCCTCTGTTGGTCTGAGGAGCTTAGATTTCCATTTGGCTCTTTTTGCAGTGGGGAACCTCTTCTCCCATTAAACAGTATAGCAAATAGGTAAGAGGAAGAGGATCCAGAGATATTCTACCCTCAAACATATCCCAGTAGGTATTGCTAGAAGAGGATAATTTATTTGTCAATTTTCAGTCAAACTTCACTCACAGAAGGCTATTACTGACCAGCATTCTGTCTGAGTAACAATGGAGTAAGGACTTCAGAAGGGCCACTCTGTGAAAGATAAATGCACAGGAACATCCATTTCAAAATAGAATGATGCCTGTAACACACAGCCTGACAATAGTCGGTGCATTTGGAATTAAATCTTTGTGTAGAGGAGTTCCAATTTTATGTTTCATGCATAGTGCAAAAGCAGGCACAGCTTAGCAGAAGGAAAACAGGTTATAAATTACTTTCTTTGATTATCTTCTTCAGAAAATCTCCATAATCTTACATTGTTGTATTTTATTTTGTAAAAATGTAAATGTAAAAATGTAGCTATATGAGATTTGGTATGTGTAGGGTCAGCATTTCAGAATATCCAGCAAAGGATGGAGCTGCAACTCCACCTTTTTGTTTCCAGGCCAAACAGTTTCCCTGCCATCAAATACATTTTCTGCTCAGTAATGGGCTAACTGCAGTCTATACCAGTATTTTGGAATCTCCTTTACTCTGTGTTTTTTTCCTCAATGAATACACCTGAGCACTAACCCAAAGGTATAGTAGTTATTAATTCCTAAAGAACAGCATTTTTTATTTATTTAATATCAATTATTCACCAGGCAACTAAATAAATGTCAATTAAGCTAAATTTGCATTTGATATGTTAAGCATGTCTGTTGGTTGCATCTATACTAGTCTGTACCAAAAGTCACACCTCTGGTGCAAGGTGTTGAAAAAACCTCAAAGCTCTAACAGCATCATTGCAAGCAATGCAAGACAAACCTCAGAAATTCCTTTGTATATCAGCCAAAGATCCCAGTAAAACACATAGTTTACGAGATCAATAGATTGTTATAACATGAAGTACACCAACTCTGTGGCCTTACCTGAACTGTGCTATAACCTGTATTGTGGGACCATGTTCTACCATCACCTGACAGGATTTGGCTTTATTTGTAGATGGGCGGCAGTTTCTAGATCTAGTGGAAGCTCATGCACCTGATACTTGATTACCCTTCCTATATGAATTCAAACTGCTGTATTTTGGCTATATGTTCTTAGCAATTTAATTATATTTAAAATCTGGTTAATAGTGTAGTAAATAACTGGTATTGCTACAAAATTGCGTTCTGAAGGTAATGGGATTGAATTTCAACACAAGTTGACACTCAATTAAAATTTCCATATATCTAGTGAATTAGCCAGTTCTTGGCTGCTATATTAAGGTGGATGTCTTCCTGCTTAACTGAACACTGAGCAAGACAGGCAAAATGCATAATAAAACCAAATCAAGACTTAATATACTCACTCAAATTTTTATTGTTTGTATCAAGTAGAAAGCCTGCAGAACAAACTCGGGGATGTGGATTTAAAAAATTACATAATCAGTATTTAAACAAAATTCCTCTGTATTTAGAGTAAGGAAGCTTAAAAAAAAGAGAAGCCCTTAAAACTTCTTACTGAATTACTGCCATCAGCTAGTAGATCCATGGGGCTTGTTCGGCTAAAAGCCACAACAGACTTTGTAATGCAATGATGTAATCTTGGCTTTGTGTCATTTATATTCAACCTAAAAAAAACAATTTTCCTGAATAGACAGCCTGACAACAATATTGTTCAGTGTTGGTTTTTATTTGGATTGTTTCCAAATGGTTCATATGCCTCCACAGCAACACCCCATGTCCGCTTAAGTTTTTACTCTGAATTCTGAAGTTTCCCCTTTTTCCTCACGTTTTATTTTGCTTTTAAAGTCCCAGTTATGTTTGTGAAACTAACCAGCTCGGCCACAAAATTAGGATGTATCTTGCAGAGTGCATTCATTTTACTTTTTGCATATTTTTCCCGAGGTCATGTCAAGGTTAGTTTGAATTCCATCCTACATTAAGACTTCTTTCACAGCTATTTAGCTCTGCAGCCTACTCCCCGCTGGGGTCTGCCCCTTGGGCACGTCAAAGCTTCAGACCTGACAAATCACACACAGATGAAGCTGTACAGTTTTTTAAACAGTTTCATCAGTAACGTGGTGGGCTTTTTTTTTTCCTTTACACTATACTTTTTTTTTTTTTCCACTGGAGTTTATTCTCTGAATTGCAATATCCTGAAGAGTGATTTCCGTATGGAAAATTCCCTTGCACGGGCGAGATGTAAACTAGAAATGGCGTTGTACAGTATGTGCCACTCACAGCCTCCCAGAAACTGAAAGTACTGCAGATCCTCTTAATTAGTAACAAGCTATAGCTCCTTGTCTAATAACTGTAATCGTACTGTTAACATCTATTTGCACAGAAGAGCCTAAAACTGTAAAGGCTGATAAATATTCAAAATTTATCATCCATACTCCAAACCCATTAGTTATCTAGGAGAGCTGTTAGTTGTTCACAGGAATAAACTTCTGTCATCCTTGGGATTACTCAGATGAGTAAATGTTCATCGGTGTCAAGAAATGACGCTGTGCTTTAGCAGCAATCCTTATGGGACTTGGGAAATTTTAAGTGGGTGTATATGTGTATATATATATAATTAGCTTCACCACTATATGCAGGGCTTTCACCACCTACATTCATGCGCAGACACAACCCCTGTGTATAGGTCGCTGCACAAGAACCGGTTGGAAGTGTATAATGCAGCTTGCAGGTGAAAATACATTTTCTGAAATTCTTAGCTGTAGACTGCTCTCTGTATTTTAGCATTTTGTGAAAGTAATGGTGCAACACCATTTCCCGTTTAATTGATGAAGTTAAAATGCTTGGCTGCTAATGAGTGTATTAGCAAACAATATACCCTTAACAAGCTTAAGCAGCTCAGGATTTTAAAAAGCAGCTTACTGTCCTCCTCATTTTTATAAGACAAAATGTACTGCCTTCTACAAATTGCTTGATCGACTGATGAAGTACTATAATTATAGTTGTATTGCAGTTTTGACAAAGCCACAATAACAGATTGTAGTTTAGTCCCCACTCTAGGCACACAACCCTTTGCATTACAAAACCCAGTTTTACTGGTCTAATTCTTACTGAGAACAAAAGGCACCTGGAGATGCTAACTATATACTAAAAGAAAACTTGGAATCTAGGAAATAATAATATTGAAGAATGACTTTTCTTCTCGCAGTTAGTTCATTGGGAATGGTATCTAATGAAGAGTTGTCTAAAGGCTTGCTTGTTTGGAACTAATTAAAGACAGATATCCTAAATAGAAAAAGGATCATGGGAATTACATTAGGTGTCTGGAGACTTGTTATTCTTTTGGTACTCTGAGTAGATTGTGGAAGTTGTTAGGGATTCGAGAAATAAGGCAAGCTAATAAAAAGTTCTATTTTTCTGGTTATTGGCCAACTATTGTATTTTTGTTTGCAATAAGATTTGTGCCAACAGGCTAGGGGCTTGAATAAAACATTTAAACATTTGTGCATTAACACATTATGGTGAAAAGAGAATCTTGTGCTTTCACTCAGTGCATTTCAGCCTTCAATTAATGTGAAAGCACTACAATGCCTATGCAACTTCTCTTGCCTAGTGGTGCACCATTTATCATTGCAGTTTTACATTGACCTTGACACCCACTTCATTAGAATAAAGATTGTCTACCATTTAGGTTACATTGTTCCTCTGCACAGAGACCCCATGCAAATTTCTGTTCAGATAGAAGAGCTGTGAGCCTGTCAGAGGTCATCTGCATTAAATGATTGCAGCTATTTTCCAACTGCTTCTTTTCATTCTACTCAATTCAGGCTAGGAGGATCAATCAAGCCCTCTGCCTGAAACAGTGGGACTGCTGGGAATATAACTGTTTTTGGTAGTAGTGGATATGCCCTAAACAGTATTAAATATTTAATATAAATTCATTAAAGGGCATACAAAGTCCTCAAAAAGATATTACATTTATAGTAAAATTTAAAGGGTTGGGATCACCTTCCTTAAAAAAAGGCAGAACAATGGGTACCGACTGCATAATTTTTTAATGTAGGCAAAATTTAGTTCACGAAGTTACTTAATATTTCTTTCAATGTGTTTATTTCTCTAGCTGCCACAGAAAGGAATGCGTAGCAGAAGTGTAATCCACACTTGCTACTTTCTGAAACAAAAAAGCAAGGTGTCTGCAAGGGTTTAAGACAAAAGTGCTGAGATTTGTTTTGTTTTACAGGCATGCACCCATATGCACATGCACTCTCATACAAATACGTATTGTATTATTGTGCTTATTTGTAGGGGAAAAAAGCAAACGGAAATAAGTTAGCGGTCTCCTCCTTGAGTTTTCTGAGTGATATAATTGGAATTAAATTATTAATGGGAGATACTTAAAAAAGATTGTTTTATGATCTTCTATTAGAGAATTTGCAATTCATTTTAATATTTGTAGTTTGATTTATATCAAAGATAATGCAATCTATGTCCAATTAACAATACATAGCCAATGTAATATGATTTCCAGATCATGCAAATGGAATAAGCTAGAAGAGGAAAAACTGATTCTTAACCTCAGATGTAATTTGCTGTGTGAGTTCTGGCAATTTTAAATGACATTGCACTTTTTAATTTTTCCAAAGGCTCAGCAGCAAATTTATCCCAATCAAGAAAGCCTATTATTAATTTACAAGGACAATTGTAGGAGTCTTTATAATTTCCCTGTGCAATTATTTGCCATAAATTGCTAATAGTGAAATACATGAAGTTTGCAAGAAACAGCAACTGCTATTTATCTAGACAGATCACTCAGCCCAGATCTTGAATGTTGTCCAGAGGTTCTCGTGCTATTGACAGCATAAGAAATATAACCAAGCTTCTGGACGGTTTCTAAAATGTTTCACACTGATAGTACCAAAAAGGTAGAAGCATTAAGAGCTGTTGTGAAGGGTAGGCTGGCCTCTAGCAGATTCCTTCACTTTGCTTGTATACAGCTGAGCTTTGGACCCTGGACTTTGGAATAAAAAGACTCTTTGTTCATCACTGAATGGCATTAGGCATGGGCTTCCTAAGGGGCCACCATGAAGCCTAGCATGAAGAGTGCAAACATTATCCAGAAAGCAAAGTGAGAATGTGTGTGAAGAGATGATGGACAAATATTGCTATATGTGCATTGCTATATGTTTATATATATTTATATTACACATTTGGTGAATTTGCTTGCAGAGTATTCTTTACTCAATTTTATGTATGCAGTGTATTTTGCAGATGTGTGCCAGTACTGACTATGCATGCACATACAGACACTGAACATATGTGTGTATGGTTTTGTGTCTGCAGCAGTCGAAACACCCTGAAATTTTTAAGTTTTTAAAATTTAAAGATCCAATCCAGGTAAAACTAAAATTGCAGGTCACCCAGTCCTGATCTCAGCTGTATATCATACAGTGCCATTTGACTGAAGATACTTTGTTAGTATGTGAATGATGGAATGCAGAACATCTACAAGTAGCATACCCTTATTCCAATAATGGAGAAAGTTCACTGGCTTAATTCTTCTGTACTTCGTAGCCATAGCTCCACTGTGTGTTCAGTATGTCTAGTCTCTTTTCACTATAACCAACAGAAGCACCATACAAAAGTCTTACAATGGATGTCTTAATCTCTCTGTGTGCTTTTAGAGCATTATTTTGAATTCCATCATGCAGGCTTTTTTTTCTTTCCTCTTCTGAAGTTTTATTACAACAACAGAATTCCCAGGGAGCTTTAGGGGCAAGGTTCACATAATATTGCCCTGAAGTTTTGCTCAAGGGGTGGAATCCGCACCCCAGTCCTGATCATCTTTTTGTGGTGTTTCTCCTTCTGAAAGATGCAGTGCGCAGTCTTACAGAGTTGTTAACTGTGTACAGATTTTTTTATTGTTTACCAGACAGTGCACATCTACAAACCTTTCATGATGATTTCTTTCTCTGACCTCTCAGTGACTAGGCATCTTGTTCCTTAACACTGAGGGAGGCTGAAAAATGCTTGAGTTGCTCAATGTGTGCCTTCTATACCAGTTTCAAAATGGCTTATTCTTCTGGTTTCCATGGTGACAATTAACACTGTTACAAGGCATTGTTCCAGTCTCCATTTGGGCAGAATTTTCGGGTGTGATTTTTCACACACAAAATGTTTTATATAATTTTTTTAAAGAAAAAAAAAAAAAAGGAAAAAAAAAAAGGCACAGTTTAGTTTAAAGTGTCAAAAAATGTGTCTCAATCAAGCCTGCCTGGATTTCTTAGATAATTTTTATCAGGGGAAGTAAGGTTTTAACTTGCTTTGTTTTAGAATTCAACTTCTTGTGGTTTAAATATTTTTGCCAAACTTATTCACAGATAAACGCTACTGCCTTTTTTAAAATTCCACTATTTGTCCTTTGAGAAATATTGATCATATTCAGTGAGGAGGAATAAAAAGCTAAAATTCTTTAACTTACATAACAATGTTTTGGATTTCTTTTGAGTGGCTTCAGGAACACAAAACCAGCCATGCATGCACACAGCTAATCATGCTGTAAATATTTTGCAGTTTTTCCAGTATGTTGTTGTTTGGGGTTTTTTCCCCAGTTTTTTAATATGACGGGTGTCGTGGGAAATTAAATATTACTCATTTATTTATTATTGTGGCTGTTGCGAGAAACCTGTGACTTTAACTTTCTTAATCTCATTTTTGGCTATTAAACAGTAATCTATATCATAGCATCCACAGACTGTCACAATGGAGCAGCCTTTGCTCACTTAAAGCTGAGGAAAGAATGAATGTGAATCTGAAGATTAAATTATCTTCTCACTGCAGGATTAAGTAGTCCTACCAGACTAGGGTTGTGCAGCACTGATAGAGATGGTAGCTAATTTTTCCATGCAACTGCTTAGAGCGTAGGTGTTTAATGGATTAAAAAATAGCATTAGCAATAGCATCTCGTGCTATCAGTTCTCAAACTCTACCTCCTGTACATTAAGCTCTTCCCTTAACTTAAAATACACACTGCATGTTAAATATCCAGGAGTGAAACAATACTGACTCTGTCACATAGCAATACATCTAATAATGAACTGAATTCTTTCATCTTTTACAGTTACAGTATAATGCATTTTCTATCAATCAGCACTTTCATCATGCTTGTTTATACAGTAGGTTACACGGTGACAAAGGCAGAGCGCGTACATAAAATCTAGCTTATTTATTTTTTAATGTAATAACCTTTTATAACATCTGTCACACTATTTGGATTATGCTGCACTGAATTATTTTATCTAGTCCAAAATTAAATGAAACGTCTTCTGTTTCTATGTTAACAAGAGCATTGTAGTTATGAAACATGCAACGTGTTTTACTTCTTCATCAGTCCTGCGCTGTCCGGGAGCATACCCAACCCCAGTCCAGGCAGCAGCAACTGCCAGCCTAGAACAGGTGATGAGTATTAACTAGCTGTGCCTGCACTAGTGTCACACAGCTAGAGGACTCCCTCAGTCTATTAATTCACTTGACAAAAGAAAGGGAGTCGCACGAACTGGAGTTCAGTGCCTAGCAAATTGGACTCTGGATTCCCCTTGATATTACATGTACTTATGGAAATAATTATGCAAATCCTTTTCAGCTATATCATCTTTAAATAGAAATCAGATTACATAAAGAAGATTGTAATCTCCTCCAGTAACCATTCTGGCTGAAAAGGCAATAATGCAGGACCAAGAAACATACTTGTTGAACATTTTAGTCCAATAAAATGGTGTTGCCTCTTGGCGGATGTGGTTCCCTAGTGCCAAACCTGGTTGATACCTACTGTTGTACATTTCTAAAACCTTAGCCGCAGCACACCAAGTATCAAAAGGCAAGTTCTTTATAAACAATTCCTTGGTTTTTATTATGCATATTCATGTAATTTTGGATACGCAGACACCTGATCAGTGTTCATTAATAATGAGAAATGGTTTAAATCACCTCATTTAAAACATTTGCTCTATGATCCACAAATGACTAATATTTGCTGAAGTTTACATAATACAAATGATGCGCATGTGTTGTGTAAATGAGAGATTAAAATATGAAACTAACAATATGCAAACATATGCATGGAAATGCTGAGGACCTGTTAGCTGAAACAGTGATTTCACACCTTTATTATTTTCTTTAAGCTGTCTCCAATTGTATTTTTGCTTTGTTTTCCTACAGAGCATGTTCTTGGATCTGGCAAAGGCACCCATGTTTTAAACGTTCCTTATTCTAGTTTATTTTTTTATACTTAGCCCAGTTATTAACATTTTCAGTATGAGCTGCTATAGCAGTTTTCTTGGCTGAATTTAAAGCAAAGCAAGCTTTATGTTTAGGATGCAATTTGCTAATAGCTATGCATATTTTATGTATGTCTTGTAAACACCTTTGTAAGAATATGTGCTGAACTCTCCTCTTTCAGTAAAAGGTGTATTTTTGGCTGTATCAGAAGTTCTATTTCTACGAGTGTTTTAGACAGAAGAGGGAGAGGGAATTAGCTTAACTATAAGTAGGGTATGTATATGAGTGGATGCCTGTGTGTTAAATTTTATTTTTTTGTTTACTGTACCAGCTACTTAAAACATAATTAATCATTATAGTAATGCTTATATTTAATACTTAATTCAGGTTTTCAGAGAATATAGGTTTTAAAGAGATTTATTTGCCAATGTGTCTGTAGATTAGAATACATTTTTGTAGAGTATATAAGTAATATACAGCTAAAATATTTAGAAAGTCAAAGTAATTTTGAAAGAAGCTTCTGCTTTTATTCCTGTTTTCTCTGCCCTTTTTTTTTTTAACAATAAATAACAGTGCAGGAAATAAAAGGTAGTTTCAGCTTGAAGAAACTATTGGACTGTATGAGCATTGTGGCTGTTCTCATTTGTGTGCCATTTCACTGCTCCTGTTGGTTGATGCAATAAAAATCAAGTTACTGGTATTGTGTTGTAAGGGAGTTATGTCTAATTGTTTTTCTAAGGTGAAACTGTCACGTTTTCACATGTAATAGCATTTCAGGCCCATATATGAGACAGAATCTACAATGAGGGAGAGAAGAAATAAACTGGACAGGAAACATAATTATGAAATTATTTCCTTGTTGGCATGGTTTGGGTTTTTTTCAGTGGAGAGCCTCAGTATTACTTGCTGAAGTAGCATATTTGAAAAATAAGGTACCACTGACTTGAATGAGACAAAGGCAGATCAAGCTTCAGATGAGAGAGTGTTAGTGAATATTACTGTACAAGCGAATATTGTGAGTGAGTGAATATTACTATATGTAATCAATTGCTAACTGCCTGCATAGATATGTCACCCAGAAGGCTACGTGCTTGGTACCTAAATCTCTTATGATATGTCATGAGAAGGTTGTGTGCTTAAAAAAAAAAAAAATTAAAAAATGGCATAGTGAACATGATTGTAATTGGGCACATATAATTAATGTTTAAATTTTTATAGAGAAAACTCTTTACAGGAGCTAATATTATCTACTTCTTTTCATTTTAGAGATATAATGTAGAAATGTCAATCAGGCACCCGAAAAAGATGGAACTGCTTAGTAAGGTTGAAGCTCTGAAGAAAAGTGGTGTTTTACTACCAAATGATCTCCTTGAAAAAGTGGATTCAATTAATGAAAAATGGGAACTGCTTGGGGTATTTGCATTTTTATTACTGTTTGTGGGTTATGTGTACATTTTTGTGTGTTGAAGTACGCTGTCTGTCTGATTTCTAATTTGAGGCACAAATATCTCTCTCTTTCAATTCACCACGTACATTTCAAACAAGCTACTCATGCTATTATAAAAACTCCATAGTATTTTCCTCTACTGTTGATTTTTTTTTTATTCCATGCTTGTCTCCTGTCTGACTTTAATAATTTTAGTTCTTTAATACATAAAAAATGTAAGTAAAATATGCCATGTATTACGGGTATGCACCAAGTCAACTATAATGCAGTATTTCTGATATACACTGACTGTCATGCTTGAGTGAATGTTAATAGAATTTATTCTGAAGGTACATGTTAGAGACATCTACTGTTTAACTATTTACTATACCCTTAAGATGAAAAGTGGGGTTGTCACTGCATATTTCAGGTCACACTGATGGCTCAAAAACAAATATGCAGATTCAGTACGAATCTGAATACCTGAAGCTAAGAATACAGCCAGGATATGTTTCATGCTGCTGTATTCAGCTCACTTTTGACAAAAGCCCAAAAAGTTTCATGTAATTCATTTCACGCTATGATGGGCTGGGTCTCAGCCAAAGAGTGAGATACAAGAATCTGGCAAAAAAAGCAATATAGTGATTCTGTTACCCAGAGACCAGTGATGGCACCGTGCAGGAGACACTATTGTCCTATTGTTGTAAAACAGCTGAGAGAGAGAGAGAGAGGTCAAATTATATATTTTTCCATCCACTTCTCTCCTTAATTGCCTTCACTTCAAATCAAGGGTAAGATAAATTTATAAATTACTTTAAATGATTAATTATAGATGTGTGATATTAGCAATACAGTTACATTGCATAATTTTGCATGCTATTATCGTAGTTTAAAAAACATTTCTAATATATTACGAGTAAGCTATACATGCAACCTGCCAACAGCATTTTAAATACTGACTTGTGTCACTTTAGCTTATTTGGTAATGCAATAGCCATTTTACAGAGGGTGGGGCTTTTTTAGTTCAGCACAGTTGTTTCTAATTGCTTGATTCTCTAAATGTGCAAATTGTCAGAAAGTGTTAAAAGTTGCCTTATGACTAGTGAGTTTATTACTTGTTAATTTTAATCTGCAGCATCACCACAAGCATTTTAAAACTATTTGAGCATTAATAAATTTACAGATAAAAATAAGACTTGTTAACCTATTCTTTTACATCTGATCATAACAAGTTGTATTTTTAAAATAATTTCAATTGTAAGCCTTACATTTATGACTTTCAATGTATTTAATCAGGGTAATTCAGTGGCACTGATTAGAGCTGGTAGGATACAAAACTATGAGATAAGTAACTGATCATAATTCTGAAAATCTAGAAAAACTCTGTCTTAAAAAAAATTTAAGACCCCCACTTCTCACAATGTTAAAATCAAAATATACCTCTAGATTAAGTTTTGCCATTAATTTCAGCATTTACAGAAAAATAAAATATAACTATTACAGTTTTCCTGCTAAATGCAATTTCATGAATAATAAGCAGAGTTTGATAGAGTTTTGTTTAATTTAATAAAAACCTCTGCAGAAAGTAACGGCACTAGGCATACTGTTTTAATTGGCATGATTACGTTTTAATTGGCATGAAAAAAATTAAAGACAAGGATTTTAACTTCTAACAATGGTAAAATAGAGGGATATGGTTTTTAATATTACTTTCATCTAAGGTGAACAGTGTGGAATGGAAATACATTAGAATGAAATGTCAGTGGTGCGTACAGTTTAATCTGTGAAATTTTGTCCCCTGTGCTGAATATTACTCTGTCTCAATTGCATATTAAACAACCCTATCAAGGCAGGCATTGGCATCTGCTGTGCTGACACAAATTGTGAATTAAATGAAATTGATGTCCTCTGTCGTATATTTATGAAGACGGACCATTCTCTGAAGTATTCTGTTTATGAAGAATTTATGATTGCAAACTGTTCCAGAACAAAAAAGTGGCAATAAATTCTTTTTTGTGACCCTACCCTCCAAGGGCATTGATTTCACCTCCTGCTGCTACTTTTGTTACAGCATAAAAACAATAGCTAGTGCTGGATTCCACTGAGGGTCTTCAAATTATCAATATTTGCACCATGAAAATAGAAAGGTGTTACCAAGAAAGCACGTTTTTCAGTTATGATCTCCTAAAGACGTTATTTACAGAATGCCACATAGTAGATTAATGTCTGTTGGTCTAATTTTATTCGTGTTTTAAAGCTTATTTTTGGAAGCTAACTTCATTGTTATAAATTATATTTCAGTAACTTTCTAAAGCATGTATTTTCAACAGACAGTGCTGGGACACCTAAAACTGTATCTTCATGTTACAACAATTAACCACTGCTAATTATCAGTTTAAAAGGTTATTGGATGTGATTGTCAGTGTATATTCAATATTCTACAATCAGTAACACAGATCTAGTGCTTAGAATAAGTGTCAGCCTGACAGCCTCTTATAGGTCAGATAAAACACTGCTTGGCATAGAAGCAGCAGGCAACAGCCTATCCCCCTTATGATGTTAAAGGGTTGTCTTTCAAAATACTGAAAAGGAAGGTAACTTTCTGTCCCTGGCCTCTTCAGAATATTCATTATGCTCACAGCGTCCACTATCAAAATGTTATTCAGTGGGTCTTTTATTAGAAATACTACTTTGAAAAGCTGTAGTAAATTAGTTTCATTAGTGATCAGAGGTGAATGTTTATTCTGGTCCATTATTTTTAAAGTGGATGCTTAAGATGGAGAACTTAAATCCAAATTTAGTTGCCTAAATAATTGGCCTGATGTTCAGGAACATTGAGGCTTTGCAATTTCTAGCTTATTGGTGTCTGAATGAGTTCATCCACTTTTAAAAGCAAACCAGCTGTTTTGTGACCTAACTGTTCTTGTTACAACCTCAGGGCTACAAGATTGAAAACGATGACCTGACAGTTCATACCTCAAAAAATATTTCAGTATTTCAGTGTTTCCCCCAAAACTTAGACGGTACCTTGGATAAGAGTTTGGTGAACTTAGTGCTTGTCATATTTTCTGTTGCTGCTTAGAAACCAGTAACTCTTATGGTCATAAGCGTCTGAAGCCATAGACAAATTCTGTAGAGTAACTACTTTAAAAAGTTATGTACCATTTTGTCGCCTCTGTCCATAGTTACTCTTAATAAACATTGATTTATCATGCTTCAAGCAAACTCAGTGACCCAGAGAGAACAGCGTAAGTGAGAAACAAGGATACAAAAAATGAAATTGATTGAAACAAGGAAACAAAGAATGAAATTGATTGATATTAGTTGTAATTATTAAAAAACCCACATCTCTAGTCATCTAACAGATGCTTCTTGTTGCACATTAACCTGTATATGTTTTGGTACATAAGCCTAATCTATGTTTTCTTTATCTGATGCATTAGAAAACCCTAGGAGAGAAGATCCAAGACACAATGGTAGGGCACAGTGGGTTAGGTCCACGTGACCTGCTCTCGCCTGAAAGCGGCAGCCTGGTAAGGCAGCTGGAGGTCAGGATCAAAGAGCTGAAAGGGTGGCTGAGAGATACAGAGCTTTTCATCTTCAATTCCTGTCTGAGACAAGAAAATGAAGGAACAATGAATGCTGAGAAACAACTGCAATATTTTAAGGTAATAAAAAAACAATCATAGTTTTCATAGAGAGACTCCTCTTTATGGTAGGATAAAATATTTGTCTTATACATAACATAATGCAGTGCATGTACATATGTAATCATATATTCATACTTTCACCTTCATTTATGTACTATGTGTTCATTCATGTTGATTTTATTGAATCTTTACAACAATATTTATTCCTTAGACTTTTTGCAAAAAAGAGCTTTAGAGGGCTAATCACAATGCAATTGGAAAAGCAATAGTATTCTTTCATTCTACTGAGTTTTGTCACGAAAAGCTTCACTCTGAATTTCACTCCCTACGTTGGTTAAATTAATTACTGTGTTATGTGACCATCAGTTTAATAGCCTATTTCTCTGCACATATGAGTCAAGAATAGCCTATTTGAGGTCACATTTGCAGAGGTATAAATTTAGCATACATGAGAAAACATTCAAGTTTGTGGTGAATAGATATGTGGAAAAAGACATACACACTATGAGATTTGCATTAATCTAGGCCACATCTTAAGCCTAAGCCTGAAGATTTATGGAAAGGAGGGAAAAGAATTGTAGTAACAATGCTATATTTAGATGGATGAGCTCCTTCAACTGAAGGCCAGCATTCAGCTTTGCAACTGACTTAATGGAGGTTTTATGTTTTGTTCCATTCCCCCAAAGTAGTGGGACCGTTTAGGAAAGAGGGCTATTAAGTTAGCAAACAAACCTGGCAGAACCATGCGATTTTCTTCTGTTCATAGCTATCACTTCTAAATAAACCCTCACCTAAGTCATCATTACAGGTCACTTTACTCTGCAAGTGATCTTTGACCAAAGAATAAGAAAGGAATCACGAGTAATTGTTGAGCTTTAGAGGTAAAGAGGTTTTTCTCTTCCACTAGTACATCAGGGTGTCTAGGGCAACAGCACTGTTAAGGTGATGGACAATTTATTAAATACTCACCTCAAAGGGCATGGTGCAAACACTTCTAAACATACTTTTTTATACAAGCGTTCAAGAAAACAACAGCAGAAAAATGACCGTCTTCCCAATTAGTCATTCCTTAACTCTTCCAATCATGAGGATTAGTGAGAAGGTCGTGTCAATGTAGGTAAAGTTGGTAGGGGTTTTTTCAGGTTCCTGAGCATGTCCATTTGAATGCAATTTTAAGTTTTCTTATGACATTTATATATTTTTTTTTTACTGATTTGTGGTCTTCTGCTAATGGGAAAAAAAAGTCACGCTGATTCTGTTTGTTCTATCAGCAAACTTCAAAGCTAGTGATTATCAAGGACTGTTGATAGACCTGCAAAACTTCACAGCAATAGATTCATGTTTTCCATAGGAAATGCTGGATGCTTTTTATTTCTGTGGAAAATTATGGCATTTATTCAAGCGCATAACTATGGATTTAAAAATCTAATTTCAGACAAAGTCATTCTTAAATACACATTTGTATATATATGGCTAAGACTTTTATATTTATATATGAACAGAAATTCCATAGCAATGTTACTTTTGTATTTGAAGTGTGCATAAATCTCTCAAATTAAATCTTTTAATATATATATGACATGATGTCATGCCAAGAGCTCTAGAGATGTTAAACAGGATAGTACCACCCACCATGATGTAACCAGAGTATTTCATTACTCGGTTGATTATCTATTAATTACATAAATAATACATTAATTATTTTTGAAATGGTAGCCATTAGAGTATAAAAAATAATTACCTATCAAATATGGTGAGAGCACATCACTTTGTCATATATATTAAACCATCTTTGTCTCATTAAATCTGAAATCCACTATAAGTAAGTTTTCCATTCTTCACTGATCTCCTGGGGAAGTGTATAAAAGAGAAAATGGATATAATTAACAATACTGCAATGTATAATACATATATTTGAGAAAGAACATTTAGAACATTTTCAAAAACATTAGCTATGCCACTAGTAGGAAACCTGCTGGGGTTTAGTTTGACTTACTTTCCACTTAACTTAAGAG
This sequence comes from Harpia harpyja, assembly GCF_026419915.1. Classification (NCBI taxonomy): domain Eukaryota; kingdom Metazoa; phylum Chordata; class Aves; order Accipitriformes; family Accipitridae; genus Harpia; species Harpia harpyja. The sequence continues at coordinate 53,162,550 of NC_068942.1, forward strand.
TTTAACCTTATTACTGCTTTCACTGTGGTAAGTGAATCATTGTTTCTTAATGGAAATTTATTGTGCTGCAGCGTCCCGATTATACACATAGCCACACTACACAGAGAAACATTGTTAATAAAATAAACTCAACAATGCTGTTGATTTTCATTCTGTAATGTTATATTTTAAATTACACTTATGCCTTAGGAACCACAGTTATTTAATTTTTCAGGTGTTTTCCTTTCATTTTGCAATTGGAGGATGGATTGAATGTATAGTTCACATGCAGTTGGGACCCAAGATGAGAACAATGTGGTGGGAGGAGGAGTTGTTAAATTCAGTAGTAGGAAATTATTTTTACTTCTTTGTTTTCTTTTATAAAAAATCATGCCATATTAATTTGAGTGTTCTTTTTATTAAAGAATGTGCTACTGTGTTACTTTTCTCTTGGGATATTGCTGTGCAATAATAATACTTAGCATTTCTATAGTACTATCTAGTCAAGGAGCTGTATATGCTGTACTAACATTAATGAACTAAGCCCCACTAAACCTGTAAGATAGATATTATTATCCCCTTTTTAGAAATGAGGGAAATAAAATCCATGGAAATTAAGTGACTTTTCCAGGTTTTCACAGAAAGTCAATGGCTGTGTTAGGGTAGAACCCAGCTACAGTGACCCTAATCTTTGGTGCTAACCACAAGGCAGCCCTTCCTTCCTTCCTCTGGGTTACTTCTCGGTATGTTCCATTTTCATATGTGATGAAAAGAGACTGCTTCCTTGCATTTACCACTGTTTCTTGTTTATTTTCAAAGTTCAAATCCTGTTGAGTATGTTTGGCTGGGTTTTTTTCCATTATTATTAGCTTATTTAGATATTAGAATTACTAAAATATTATTAGTTACGGTCATTACCCAGCTTATGTAAGATCCTGTATTTCTTGGTTTTGTGGAAACTCTGTGGTATACTTTGGTCAGCCCAGTGATCTCTGTGCAACACAACGTGCAGCCGGTCTGCAGAGCCATTTTGTTACTTGTTCCACCAGCTTTCAGTGCTCCTGGCTGCCTCAGACATTTTCATATTTAGTTACGAAGGACAGGCACGAACTTTGCTTCAGTCTATAGTGACACTTGCTGGCCATTCCACAGTAGCATTAAGTGAGCTTCCAAGTGTAGCCTAACCCAGGCTCCTGTCAAGAAGGCGGAAAGAATGAACACAAGTTACCCAGCTGTAAAGGGTGAAGCGTGGGTGTCTTCATCCTGGTTTGTTTTCTTCTGTTGCAATGTGAAAAACCCATGAATCTGGACTAAGAAAATCAAGAGATTGGCTTAAAATTCATGAAATCTTCATAACTACGAACATACATTTATTTTATTTATTCATCCTTTTTATTTCTGTTCTGCCTTTTGAGTCCCTTGAGTTCGTGTTTTCTAGCTTTTCACTGAAACGATGAGGACCAGAACCAGGAACATACTTTTAAAATGAAATACAAGATTCTCAGGTAAACACATAATTCTAACAGCTGAAAGACCTAATGTCATGAGACTAATAATTGACACAACTGATTTCCTAACCTAATGATGTATGGCAATTTTGTGGGTCAGGAGAGATTTGGAGCAGGAAAGAATGAGGAGCAATAATAAAAAGAATTCACATTCTTTCATGGAAGTTTTAGTAAATTTCATTTGAGTAAGGTCTAACCAGAATTTTGTGTGCTTGGTGGCTTCTAAGTAGAAGTATTCTGCCATATTTGCTTTTATGTGTTTGGGACTTCAAAAAGCATGCTGTTTTCTCTGCAAAATGCTCATCCAAAAGATAGTAAGGGAGCCTAAATAATTAGTCATATATTTCTGTCACTTGCAATAAAACTTTTGACTTTAAGTGTTCAATATAGAGAAATGACCCATCAGCATCAAAAGGGTAGCTGTTATGTCTTTGGCTCACAGACCAGCTACTCAAGAACAAGCTTAGACTTGCGAGTATCTGTCCATCTCAGAATCCCTTCTCAATCACGTAGAACTGGGAAAGCTTCTATTGCTTTCGCTAGCAAGATTTATAAAGGATCCTGTTCTCCTCCTCCTCCAAACTGAGTTTGGAGGGGGAACAAGATTTTCCTGTTCAGAACAGGATTTTAGCAGAGGTTTTCGGCTAAATGGTGTTCTTTGGCAACAATAGTGTTGCATTTCATGTAGTTTTCTGATCTGGTTTTATTTGAAGCGGTAAGCAACATGCTATATATATTGTCATACCTGTCTCCTAAATCTGTATTTTGGCCTTTAGAAAAGAGAGACCTGATTTTCATCAGTACTGAAAGCTTGTGGTTCTCATTGACTTTAATCAATGTGTACATTAAAGAAATCAGACTGCTTATTTGTACCAAAAAAATGTTGTAATCATAGAATGGTTTAGGTTGGAAGGGACCTTAAAGATCACCTAGTTCCAACCCTCCTGCCATGGGCAGGGACACCTTCCACTAGACCAGGTTGCTCAAAGTCACATCCAACCTGGCCTTGAACACTTCCAGGGATGGGGCATCCACAACCTTTCTGGGCAACCCGTTCCTGTGCCTCACCACCCTCACAGTGAAGAATTTGTTCCTTACATCTAATCTAAATCTACCCTCTTTCAGTTTAAAGCCATTACCCCATGTCCTACCACTACATGCCCTTGTAAAAAGTTCTTCTCCATCTTTCTTGTAGGCCCCCTTTAGGTACTGGAAGGCTGCTCTAAGGTCGAGCCGGAGCCTCCCGTTCTCCAGGCTGAACAACCCCCACTCTCTCAGCCGGTCTTCATAGGAGAGGTGCTCCAGCCCTCTGATCATCTTTGTGGCCCTCCTCTGGACTCGCTCCAACAAGTCTATGCCCTTCTTATGTTGGGGGCCCCAGAGCTGGATGCAGTACTGCAGGTGAGGTCTCACCAGAGCAGAGTAGAGGGGCAGAATCACCTCCCTTGACCTGCTGGTCACATTTCTTTTGATGTAGCCCAGGATACAGTTGGCTTTCTGGGCTGCAAATGCACATTGCTGGGTCATGTTGAGCTTCTCGTCAACCAACACCCCCAAGTCCTTCTCCTCAGGGCTGGTCTCAGTCCACTCATTGTCCAGCCTGTATTTGTGCTTGGGATTGCCCCGACCCACATTCAGGACCTTGCACTTGGCTTTGTTGACCTTCATGAGGTTCGCACGGGCCCACCTCTCAAGCCTGTCAAGGTCCCTCTGGATGGCATCCCTTCCCTCCAGTGTGTAGTCAGCACCACACAGCTTGGTGTTGTCGGCAATTCCTTATCCACTGAGTGGTCCATCCATCAAATCCATGTCTCTCCAATTTAGAGACTAGGATGTCGTGTGAGACAGTGTCAAATGCTGTGCACAAGTCCAGGTAGATGACATCAGTTGCTCTTCCCTTATCCACCAACACTGTAACCCTGCCGTAGAAAGCCACCAGATTTGTCAGGCACGATTTGCTCTTAGTGAAGCCATGTTGGCTGTCACCAATCACATCCTTAGTTTCCATGTGCCTTAGCATAGTTTCCAGGAGGATCTGCTCAATGATCTTGCTGGGCACAAAGGTGAGGCTGACTGGCCTGTAGTTCCCCAGGTCTTCCTTTTTTCCCTTTTTGAAAATGGGGGTTATGTTTCTACTTTTCCAGTCAGTGGGAACTTCCACGGACTGCCACAACTTCTCAAATATGATGGATAGTGGCTTAGCAACTTCATCCGCCAGTTCCCGCAGGACCCGCAGATGCATCTCATCAGGTCCCATGGACTTGTGCACCTTTTGGTTCCTTAGATGGTCTCGAACCTGATCTTCTCCTGCAGTGGGCAGTTCTTCATTCTCCCAGTCCCTGCCTTTGCCTTCTGTGGCTTGGGCGGTGTGGCTGGAGCACTTGCCAGTGAAGACTGAGGCAAAAAGGTCATTGAATACCTCAGCCTTCTCCATATCCTGGGTAACCAGGTCTCCTCTTTCCTTCTGGAGAGGGCCCACATTTTCCCTAGTCTTCCTTTTGTCACTGATGTACCAACAGAAGCTTTTGTTGTTGCCCTCGATGAATCTGACTTTTACTGTCTGGAGTGGCTGGAATTCCTTTGTGCTGCTCTTCAGGTGCTCTCCTGCTGACCTGTGATCCCTCTCCAGGCTCTGGGCATCTATTGCTGGCACTGCCATCAAACTGGTAGGAGTGGGATGGATTGAGGTTCCCCTCCCCTGGCAACTTTAGTTTAAAGCCCTCTTCACCAGCTTGGCAAGCCTATGACCGAAAATGTTCTCCCCTTTCTCTGACAGATGGACCTTATCAGCCCCCAGTGGACCAGGTTTCTTAAAGCGCGTCCCATGGTCTAAGTAGCCAAACCCCTGGCTGTGGCAGCAGTCCCGTAACCATTTGTTGATTCACCAGATTTGACTGGCCCTTTCAAACCGCTTCCCTTTGACTGGGAGGACGGATGAAAAAACTACCTGTGCTCCAGAGACCCCTACCACCACTTCCAGGGCTCTGTAATCCTTCTTGAGACTCCTCAGACTCGTCCGGCTATATCACTGGTGCCCCCCTAAAACAACAGCAGCGGATAATAGTCAGTGGACTGTACAAGGCTTGGTAGTCTCTTGGTAGTTTTGGAAATGTTTTCCCATTTAATATTTCTAAAAGTCAATGGTCTATTGAATTCCATAGCTAGTAATATTTGTAGACATTTCTGTTTGCCTTGTAAACAGTGTAAATTATCTGATGCTTGTAACTATTTCTAATAACTAGACTCACTTAGAACTGTATTTTTTCATCTTCCACTAAATTTGTGACTGAGAATACCAGATGATGCAATGTCATTTAAAAAAAAAGTATTTCTCAGTGCCATCTCTTATTTCTCCAATGCCTAAAGCAGCAAAACTTTCAGATTAAACAATATGGGTTGCATTAGTAATTAATAATCAATCAGTTAATCAGTAGTTCTTATGATGCTTTCCATTTTAACTGAAAAGTTTGCATAAGAGTCAGCACTGCGCCTGTTACCAACAATTCAGTTAAACATAATTCTATCAAATAAAACACAAGTGAGTTTGGGAGCAAATAAGATTATGGCCAAACTGAAATCAAAGAAAAGTATTAGCTTTGAGTAAGTGTTTAGAGACTCAGAGATTGGAGAAAAGTGCTGGCTGTTCCTACAGGTGCCAGGAATCGCTTTCACTACTGCATTTTGGATCCTTTACAATTTTTGGAATGATGTTCCTGGCAGAGCTGCAATCAAAGAATTACAGAAATTCAATATGCATGTAACAAAAGTATGCAAAACAGTTTCCAATAGAAAGTCCAAAAGAAGTCAAGCAGGATTTAATCCTTTTTATACCTCTAAGATGATAAAAAAAAAGTTGTGATAATTTTAATAAATTTCTCAAAAACAGTGTGACTTCAGAGCCCTAATTCTTCTCACAGATGAAGAAATGTTTACCCAAATTTTGTTTGGATTAAATTTTAACAAACAGGAAGGCATACAGTATTAAATCTTATGCAAAACAGGTAGCATTCCAAAGTCAAATGTAGCCTGCTGCCACTTACAATGGTTTGAAGCAAACTCAGACTAGATTTACATGACCTACCATCCCAAAGCAGCGCTTCTGTAGACCACTTAAATGAGAAGCCACGTCTTTATAGTAAAGCAGCTCTGCATATTTTTTGCCAAAAATGAAGTATTTTGGCCCTAATACAATATGTAATTTTATAGCCCTAATTTGATTTTAATATACTCAAATATCAATGCTGAATACTATATATATATATATATATACACGCACACACACACAGAGACACATACACGGTACTCAAATACTCAATATACTCAAATGTATCTCAAATTTTGATTTAATATACTTATTACTTACTGAAAGAAAGTTCAGTTTGTGTTTCAAAAAGCTCTCCTTATTTAAGAGAACACTAATACAATTTACAGTTCCCATTTAGTCTTAAATATTTCATCTGAGATAGCAGCTTTAATTCCATCATCCCATTTGGACTGTGAAGCTTAAGCTGTGAATTCTCCGAGTTTTTTTTACATTCTTACTTAGTTTTTAATTAATCAAAATCTCAAAAGTAATCATAAACACTATCTGGTTGTCTAAAACCATTTTGCCCCACAAGTGATCCCTTTGCTGGGGGAAAGGAAGGGACGCAGAAAATCTAGCCACCAGGGATGGTTAGATCCAACATGCTGCAGGGTTCCACAGAGGTATCATGAAGTATCTGCATGCAGTTCTAATTCAGCAGTGGCAGTGGGCTTCTGGACTAAGATTGGGGTGTGGGATGGAGGTTACTGTAGTAACAGGAAGAACCCTGAGCTCAGCAGAGCCCAAATACAGCAATACACTGCATCCTTTGTTGGGAGAATAGCCTAGTAGCTATTTTTAGGTTACTAATTCATATTTTGCTTCCTCCTACCTCTATTTTATGTACTGTCCCCTTATTTCTGGTGTACCAAGATGATTACCCTGCAGACAGCATAGCCATTTGGTAGAGGTATGTTAAAACAGGCTAGCTTTAGATACCTACATTGCAGAGATCTTGTCTGAACTTCTTTTATAGTAATTGGGGGGGGAAGCACTTTTGGGATGCAATTAATCTGTTCTGTTATAGGCATCTGGCTACAGAGGAGATGTACTGTACCTCAGAATACCTACTTCTAAATGACTTGCTCAGGCGTCAAGTTCTCCATTAGCTCAGAAGAATCCCATTCAAGGAAACATGAGGAACGTCTTTAAGACTTGAGGGACTTGAAGATGTTGAGGCAACTGCAATCCCAGCTCAGAAAGATTTACTGCTAATATCTGTGAGGTTCTCCCACGCTAACTACAGGCTTATTTCTTTTCCAGAAAAGTTGAGCCCAAATTTCTGTCAGCTCTCCCAAATGTGCAATAGGGTGCTTATTTGAACCAGTGCCTTCTTGTTAACTGGAGCTGGTGAGAAAGAGGCAATGGGCCTCTTGTCCCTGTCTTTCTTACTGTACTGGGATGGTCTGCATTTAATTGTCATGTCATGAGTAGTCTTGTAACACTTGAGGTCTGACTCAAGCTGACTAACACAGAAGACACCCTGGCTTACAGAGAAAGCTGTCCCAGTCTGGCCATTACAAAGTAAACCTTGCAATTTCATAGTGACAACTTATAGTTCCTTTCCCAAACCCTTTGCATCAGTGACATCTGCAGACTTTGGGCTATATTTCCCCTCTCAGTCATGGCCTCTTGAAGAGTCAGATGTGGAGAAGTGAAAATAGCTGACTTGGCTCCTTTTGAGAGAACATTCTCAGTTCCATCCCTTATTATTGTCATTATCATTGAAGATATAATTGATTTTCTTCTTTTGACCAACCCAAATGACTCCTTGAAAATGTGACTGCTTATTGTCCTGCTATTGCCTTGAAGTTCTATTTACTGCAAAAACAGAAACTTTCTCCTCTGTTACTATCAACCTGGAAAGGGAAAAGGAAAATGAGAAGAAAGCCAAAGATGACAAAAGAAAAAGACAAAGAAATATGTCCCCTAAAAATAAGCCAAGATTGACTTGCACTAATTTACAGTGAGGGTTGGTACTTTGGTTGGCCTCTAAGCTTTATTTCCTTTGTTAATGCTAACATATGGAAAAACAAATACAATGTGGACTCAAAGTATAAAAGAATTAACAAAAATGCACTGTATTGTCTCCATTAAGGTCCACTTTGTACTACTGCATGTGATTATACAATTTATTCGATTGTCTATAACTGCCCCTTTGGAGCCATAGCACTGCATTTTCAGGTGCAAATCTCTCCGATATTAGTGGATTATTGATTGAATAGTGTTCTCTGGAGCCATTAAGTCCTACTAATGAGGTTTTTCTTTAATTGGTGGATCATTGACCTAGTAGACGATTGCCTAATTTTGGTTTCAGTACTGGACAGGTTTCCCGAGTTTCATCTTTGCATGCAAGTTAATAGATCATAGTCCCAATAGGGAATAGTATTATAGACTGTATTAGTACCTTTACTCACACTAAAAATAATTTCATACTGCCAGGAAACCCATTGATTTTAGTAGAATTATTTGCAGGGTAAAGTGTAATTCAGTATGAGTAAGAATAGGAGTGTAAAAAGAACGGGCCTTCAGTATACATTCTGAAGTGTTATTGCAATCCTTATCAGGTATATGATGTATCACAAGTACGAGATGTCAGTCAGAAATGGGATTTGCAGACTGGCCACGTATTACTAGAGACAGCAGAGCAGCTTAGATTATGCTTGCTGCATAAAGTCAATGGAAAAAAAAGATGTACATGGATTCCTGTCCTTTGCAGGATGATTCCCTTACTGGTCTGTTAGGAAAGTGCTGCATTTCCTCACCTCAGAATAAAACTGAAGGCCTGGCCTGTAATCTGATGGATTTTCTGTGCATTTCGCCAACAGCTGATGATGCTATACCATTTATAGTGCACCACCTTTCCCTTTATCACAGTGATGCTTATTTTCGTGTTTTGGTCACAATAAGAAGAACCTCATTACATTCTCTAGTCTAAGCTTTAGTGAAGGAAAGAAAGCCTGTTTTGTGCCCTCTTTGCTTTCATCCTGTCTAGTCTTTTTACCCCAATCCTGTTGTCCAGGCAATGGAAGAACGCTGAGCCTCTAAGACCATCATATACAAACAGTCATCTCATCCAGACTTTTGGCTTCTGACAACACTTAGCTTTTTGACTGCCGTTCACAGTTCATCTTGACCACATCACCTGCTTCTGTCCTCACCTCTAATTCTGGCCTTCTCATAGCCCTGGGACTAAACGGTGCATGTCAAAGTCATGTCTGCCTACCTTGTTGTCCTGGTTTCAGCTGGGGTAGAGTTAACTGTCTTCCCAGTAGCTGGTACGGTGCTATGTTTTGAGTTCAGTATGCGAAGAATGTTGATAACACTGATGTTTTCAGTTGTTGCTAAGTAGTGTTTAGACTAAAGTCAAGGATTTTTCAGCTTCTCATGCCCAGCCAGCGAGAAAGCTGGTGGGGCACAAGAAGTTGGGAGGGGACACAGCCAGGGCAGCTGACCCAAACTGGCCAAAGGGGTATTCCATACCACGTGACGTCCCGTCTAGTATAGGAACTGGGGAGTGGGGGTGGGGAATAGCCACTCGGGGACTAGCTGGGTGTCGATCGGCAGGTGGTGAGCAATTGCACTGCGCATCAATTGTACGTTCCAATCCTTTTATTATTGCTGTTGTCATTTTATTAGTGTTATCATTATCATTATTAGTTTCTTCTTTTCTGTTCTATTAAACCGTTCTTATCTCAACCCACAAGTTTTACTTCTTTTCCCAATTTTCTCCCCCATCCCACTGGGTGGGGGGGGAGTGAGTGAGTGGCTGCGTGGTGTCTAGTTGCTGGCTGGGGTTAAACCACGACGCTTGTACAAGAGGCAAGTTAATGGTAATTTAAAATTTGACATATTTATGCGAACACTTGCCTAAAACTTATTTATGCAAGTAAGATACTGGGGTAGGCTAGCCTCCTTCAGATACGAGTGAGCCTATGTCATCGCAGTGCTGCCTGGCCCTGGTTGATTCTGCTGCAAGTAGCTTCTCTTGGGGACTGCTAGTTTTGTCTTGAGCTGAAACCAAAAAATATGTGTCTGTGTGTATGTTTATGACTAAGATATGGCAAAAGAATGATAATAACGTTTTTATGTTTTAATGACATATCCATTCTGAGGATGCGTTGCTTTTTTGAAATAAAAGGAGGAACATCATTTCTAGAAAAGCCTGCTTGTTGTCCTTGTGCATATACAGATACACATGAAAGCATCATAATATATTTTCCTCTGTTTACCCCAGAGCAGCTCAAGCTGTACATTTTTGAATCCAGGCTAAATTTGCTTCACTGACACAAAAAAAAAGCCAAAGGAAATCTCTTTTTCCTTACTCATTAGATGTGTTTATTTTCCCTTTCCTATCATCCTGCCTGTCCTGAAGTCTCCAAAAGATTAGTCTAATTTATTTTATGTTCACTGCTTTCCCATAAAAAGGTAATACCAATGCACTGCAGGATGTTTTTTTCCTGTAATTCAGAATAGGGTAAACTCTCACTACATTTCAGAATATACCAGGCCCATTGCACAGGGACAGCAAAAATGCATGTATACCAGCTGTGGGGGAACTAGATTAAGAAAGGGAGTAAGTATAATATTAGCATCTGAACCTCAGCCTGAGGGTTACAGGTATTAATGTACAGCCATGCAAGGAAGTTTTTCGTCTAAAACCTCTTATTTAGCTCTGAGGCAGGATACAAAGTTTTAACAGTTTTAACTGTTCATTAAAGATGGCTGAAATTCTGATACCTAAAGTTTTTAGGCAATTGGAGGGGGTTTCTTGGCATCTAATGTGTGATGTATGTTAAGAAACATCTTGATTTCTTTAAAGCTGTAATTCTAAGTGAACTCCAACAACTGGAAGTAAAGTTCAGCCTAACTTATGCCTTACTTGATTTTGTAAAGTTTCCACCTGTACCTCAAGTCATTTAATCTCTTGAATTTCCACACACATTCATTTGAAACTCTGCCCAGTGTGGTGATCTAGCAAAAATTTCAAGTTTGTAATGTCCACTATAGGCAAATGAATTTTGGGGTAGTGTGATTCAGGACTCATTACAAAAGCAAAACATAGCACTGAGATTTATCCTACCTGTCTGATGCTTTCCCTACTTTTATTTTAGTGTTTTCTAGGGACAAAAAAGAAACCCTAGCAAATTGTGCTACTTCTTTCAATATTTCTCCTTTGGATCTTTTTTTGCTGGAAGGAGAACTTCTCAAACTGAATTAAAAGAGGGCACAAACCGAAGGCATTTATAAACACAAACAGTGCCAGACTAGAAAAATGGATCCTCCTGCCATCATGTCTGGCTCCTCTGTCTGAATGACTTGGCTTATCCCCTGGAACCAAGTTAACCCCAGCTTTGCAGTGTGTAGTAAATAGCTCTAAAATATTTCAGTGTGAAAATGAATCTAATTAGTGCGCTGTATGAAACATCATTAAAATAAGGCTTGGAAAGGCTATGTTGTATTTCAGTAGGGAAGATGCATTTACATCCAACACTGTTTTTCTTTTATTTTTAAAAGTTACCCTCCTGTAATTGCACACTAGTTTAGAGCTAAGATAGGAGCATCTTAACAATAATGGGCACTTTTTTACAGATTATTGCCAAAAGTGCATTCTTTATTCCAGGGAGACACTGTAATAGATACCAGCGCTTTAGTAATGATACAAGCAATCTGTAAGCTATTATAGTTTCTTTTATAGTAACTTAATCTTCATATTGTTTTATACGTCTGGAATTTTAATAGTGTTCTTAATTTATGAAGAGAAGTATATTACATATTACTAGTTACATGGGAATATGAGCTAAATAACAGACCATGGAACTATATTCTTACAAACAAATATTTTGAAGTACTTAAATGAGCATAAGGAATAGAACAAAGAAATTAAAGAATGTCATACAGATATAATAGCAGCTTTTATGGAATGAGCCCAGAAGCATCTATTCTGGATTGTTACTGGTGTTAATGCATATATTGTACTTCTAGAGAAAAATGGGGAAGAACACAGGTACTTTCAGAATGCTATTTAAAAATAAATATTTTATTTAAAATAAATATATTTACCTAATTAATACAATTTTTTGCATTAGTGATTGCAAATAAACACAAATTCTCATGTAATTTTTTAATGCTAGTGAAATGAATGAATGAATATAAGCACTTGATTATATGTAGAATGTAAGCTCCTATGTAGATTCTTGAAGCCAGTGCAAAAAATGAAGTATTTTTTCCTATTATTTCATTGCCATTTTTAATATGTATAGAAACAAGGAGTATAGTGAACTGTGCTCAGACTTGTAAGAGAGATATCGTAACACTTTGCTAAACAGTGAGTTACAGAGATATGATCAGCGTAGCAATTTAGTAGTTGTAATGCTATTAAAAGTAGGGCTTTTAAATAAAGAGAACCAGTTCGCTGTTTTGAAAGAAGTCGTATTCTACTTTAAACTGTCATTCTGTATTTCTGACTTGCAATTAGATCATATTTCTAAAATGTCAGTCCCAGATTCTGTTGTGACTGTCATCGTAATAAAATGTGACAGCAAAAATATTATATCAATACTTTTTCCATGATTAGCATTAAAGATCTCTCAAGGGTTAAGTACAAAGGTTTTCCACTGAACGGTCTGCAAGCCTTGTGCCTTTAAAATCTTTTAATATAGGCAAGACTGGTGACAACCAGGAGACAAATCTATGAACAAACCCGTTTGGAGAGAATAGTTTTGTGGTGTGTGATGTATGTTACGTAAATGAGCTTATTAGGACTCTCATCTATTTTATTATTGGTGCCCAATTTAATAGAGGCATTTAAAAAACAATATTTCTGCCTGACTCCTTGAAATGAAGAAGATACATTGATATAATTGAGAGCAAATGATTGCATGTTGTGCCATTTAATCATGTCATTTTTCAATTGCTGTTTTTTGCACTTCACTGCATACTTATAGAATATTTAGCTTCAGTATAGATTAAGTCCCACAGTATGCAACTGAGTAGAGTTCCCATATTAGGTGACATTTTCTTTTAACCTTGAAATCAGCAAAAGCACATGGGTTTGGCAGTATTTTTCTAAAAGAAGACAAGTCATCATTCATTTCCTATCTTTGTCATTTAGCTTTTTTGTTTTGAGGAATTACTTTCTTAGTAATATTTTTTGAGGAATTACTGGGCTGCTTTTTCATTCAGAAACAGAAATTCTTATTTTCACCATGTGTCCTGTAAGAATGGAATTTGAAATACAGGGATGCATCACCCTGACAAGAGAAGTTGCAACAGGCATTGCCATTTCACAGAAAACACTGAAAACTACATTTTACCCAACATTTGTGAGCATATTGTTTCCTGTTTTCCCTTTATTGATGTATTAGTGCTGTGAGCCATGATACTTAGAAGTTTTACATTAGCACTTTTGAAAACTGAAGTGCTGCACTAGCCAAAAATCAGATGTAAAAAGGCAAATTACACTTTTTTAAGAGTTGCAGTTTGATTGTTGTACTCAGAAGGGTAGCTTCCATTCTCACATTTTGCCTTAATTTCTGCATATGGTTCTTGTACTAAAAACCAACAGTTCCGTCTTCATTTCGTCTTCCATCAGGCAACAACTGATGCAATCAGAAGGGTATCATTCCCTCCCTCACATACCCACAGCCTGTAACAAGGAGAAGGAGTAAGCCTTTAACAGACCAAGGTTAGACAGAAACTTCCTCTTAGATCTGGTCATTCCAGATTTATCTGCAGTCAAGCTTCTCTCGTTTTCCTAAATACACCCAGTGTTGCCCATATATGGAAACACAACGTAAGCCTAGAAATAGCATTTGTCTCAGTGTACCTTGGCATTTCTTCTGAACCTGAAAGCACAAAGAAAATCCATCTGTGTAAGTTACCATTGTCATCTCCCAACTATTTTCAAAGCTCTGGGCATCCCTGCATGGACCTTTATTATTCCTAATCGTAGAGTGAAAGCTAGAAAGACGGAAATGGTTGAAAGTACTTCAGATCCCATAAAAGTGAATTCCCCAAACAATATGTAATAAATGATGCTACAGAAATCATATCTCAACATTTTATGTAGTGATTATATGTGGATTATCTGGATTTAAGTAAACTAAACTAATCTTAAACTGACTTTTAAACTATTTTTAAGCACAAGTAGTCCCACTGAATTCACTGAGAATCTTAGCACTTTTAAGTGGTTAATATTAAACACCTGCTGAAGAACCCTGATGTCACAGTGCTTCAGTGGCCAACTCATGTACCGTGTTGTGTGAGAAAGCCGACTTCCCATCCATGTCCTTCAGTCGTGCAGAGCAGCCGGCGGTGCGGCACAGCTCAGGCGCTGATACTCTGCAGGAAGGCTGAGGGATGAAGGGGGACTGGGGCTTGAGGGTCTCTAATATTCCTCAACTTCCCACCTTTCTATGCCTCCCATATGCTCTGGCACTGCCTAAAGCTGCACACGTGTTTCTGGTCATATGCCATTCACTTAGGAGTCACGCAGCTATGCAGAGCACCTTCTGTTCAGATCATGGCTACTTCTATCCCCATAGATAGTGCCATTAGCCCATGGCTTGGAAAGAGTGTTTGATGTCATTCGGCTCAGCAGGGGCTTTTCCAGATGATTTAAGGCATGGTATTAACAAGCTGTGAAAGTAGTTTCAGCTAGCCCTTTTTAGCTATGCGGGTGATAACTTCAAAGCACTGAAAATAGGAGTAGGCAGAGGGAAGAAAAATCTTCTGAGATTCTAGCAGCACGGACAGGAATCCTCAGTATGGGAAACCATGACTCGTAATAACATTATAATGAATAGCACCTCAGTGTTATCAGGGTATCTGTTGTGAAGCAAAGGACTCGGACACAAAGTCAAGTTCATACGCAGCAGCTGCAGTTACTGTGTATACTCTTAGCCTGCAGCAAAAAAGTCAAATACATTAATTTAAGTCTCACTGCAAATGATTTAAGTGAATGTGTTTCTCCCACATTTGCAAAGGTTTGGATTCTATTTACAGTTACCACAGCTCAATGGACACATGATAGTGTGAGGAGCCACAATCGAAAGTGTCTGATCTCTTAATCTATACTTCAGCAAATCTTCTGCACACACAGGAGACTAAGTGAGCCTAAACGATGCTTCTCAGTCTACTGTTAGATCATTTCCTAATTTTCTGAACTGTCAAGCACCCAGTAGCTTACTATAGCAGCTGTAGAACATCAGGCCCAAGCCTCAGTAGAGATACTCATTGTCTTTCTTTCCTTTTTTTTTCTTATTAATCATGAATTATAGCTGTTAATTCACAATGTAGAATGTACCTTGCAAATAATTGACGTAACCGTGGTCCTGGAAGCATACTTCGCCTGTACAGTTGCCATACTGACAGGTTTTTATGCAAGCATGCCATTTTAACCATAGCAGAACATGGATGGATATACAACACTGCGAGATGTCCTGTCACAGGATACAGGCAATTATTGTGTCCCTTTAGGACACTATATACCAGACTGTAATACTGCTTAAATTCATTATTGCCAGTGCTATTATATAGGGTTTAAAGATGTCTTCACATGATTAAGTTCTCTGGCTTTTAAAGTAGTGTTACTATAGCCAACTCTTTCAACACAGTTAGATACAAGCACTTCATTCTTCTCCTGTTTAATATTAACCATAATATCATGTAATAAAATTGAAACAAAAGTGCCATAGGCCTAATTGTACTGTCACAGCCATGTAAATCAGAAATAGCTTCAGTAAAGCTACTGTTATTATGCTGGTGTAAAATTGATGTAAATTAGAAATGACTTGGATGCTGTAGCTCTGCTTTCGGGTAACACAACTTAAAGGCTTCACTTAAACTCCCATATAATGGCTTATGAATGAAATAGTCCTTGCCTCATCATATTATATGGTATAGTATCAAAAAAAGAACAATATTTATAAGGGATGACATAATCAGATAGATTAAAGTAAGTTAATGTTATGGGGCCAGATTCTGAGCTGTATTGACTTCCATGAAGTTAATGTATACCTACATAGATTTGACGGCCATCAGTATATAACTTACCATTACTTCCATAAAACTGAATTGCTTAGCTGTTATAAAATGTAAAATAAGAACCCAGACTTTATCTTTAGGTAGGTTTTTTGGTTTGGTTCGGTTTGGTTTTTTTCTGATGTGACATTAGGCTAATGAGCAGCATCAGAAAGGAAGTGTGCCAGACGTGGTGGTTACATCAAGAACTATGAAGGAAACTAGTAATGAACTCTAGGAGAATAAATAAGGGCAAGTTCAGGAAACGTAAGTGAAAATGCAGCTCTGGTATAAATTGAATAATAAAATTCCTGGTCATATTTTGCCATAAATAGTGGTTTGGGAATTTGTCATTCACCTTATTTAAAATTCAGAAATATTAAAGGTACAGGGTTCTCTCATTATAGAAGTAATAGAATTCTAGCTATTACAGAGTTAGGGTAATTTAAATAGCTATAGAATGCATTATATCAATAAGTGGAACATCTGTATGAAATGTCCACCTGCTAATATACTACTCAGTGTACTTTACAATGAAACGTACTTAATCATTTTAAGACGTCTTCTAATGAAGCCTTATCGGGATTAACATCTTGAACACAAATACTTTTAGGCATTAAAACTTCCACTTTAAATGAGATTGCATTGTCTTGTTTACCCTTGTTGATTAATAAGCAATCTGTTAACTGTTAGAACGGCCCAATTGTGCCAGTGAAAGTAGATTAGTAATTCAGCTATGTTTGTGGGTTTAATCGTCATTTCTCTTGAAAGCTTCGAATAAAAAAAATTGCTTGCACACTATCCAAGGCAAAGAAAAGATATATATTTTTAGATGTGTATACCAAGGTTTTGCTTTAGACTTTCAGCTTAGTATTATTGATCAAGCACACAGTTCCAGCAGCAAAATACTCCTTTGAGGTACAACATTTCTAAGTATAAATTCCAATTTTTAAAGGAAAAGTGATATGAAAATCTGGAACTTGAATTCACTTTCTATAGAATGTTATTGTTTTGCTAATAAAATGCAGGAGGGCAGGTCCTGATTTTTTATCAGTTCACGCTTGTGAACAGCTTTGAGAGATGCAGTGGCTTTTTTTGTTTGCTTATTATGACTAACTGGAAGCTTAAAGGCAAATACCCTGTCTTCAAAAAAGATGATAGTTCAGATTTTCTCATGGGGTCATGCACTTTCATCTGTGGCATCCCACAGAGGGAAACAGATGTTGGCAAGTTACAATTTAAATTATCTGGAAAGCTCCCACGTGTGGAGCATAGTCCTGTTAAATTCAGGAGTAGCACAGGCCTATGATAATAGTCGAATACTTGAACCATGCAATGCTATAAAAGTATAGGGTCTCAGAAGCTGGGCTGAAGCAGTCATCCTCAGATGCATTTGTGCCTTCTGGACCCCAGCTTTATAGATATTATTACTAAAACACATTATGAGTTAATAAAACCCTGAATTGATGTTGAATGACAGTAGAGTGTGATTGTGAATAAAACCATGCTCGAAAGCATCCCATGCCATTAACTGCTTCCGGGTGGTAGATCTCTCTTCAGTTTTGGCATGTAGGATGCATTATTTATACTGCTGTTCAATGAGATTCTCAGTGTAGTTACTTGGGTTTCTGGCATAGAACCAACATATTCTGGCTCCCATCAATATTCAGCAATTTTAGGGCTTAGCAATTGTCTCCCATGATGCAGTTCACATCAGACCGCATTCTTGGTAGCACTGGAATCAGTATGATGAAATAAATGCAGTGAATTACTCATCTTTAAGAAGTATACAGTTATCACAGTATTCCTACATTTACTTGAATATGGAACTACCCTGGAAATATTTTATGATAACAAAAAACATCTGTAAAAAATTTTATACTGAATTTTCTCCTTCCTTAAGATTTCTTCTCTGACAGGGTACACATGACCCATAATTTCTATTGTTTTTTCTAAAAATATATATATATCCTCGTCGCATGACTACAATTTTTTTCCCCCCATTTTTTCCTGAAGAATTTCTGAAGCTGATTTCTGTCAGGGTAACTCATTTCAGATGTGTCCCAGCTGAATGAAAAAAAAGGAAGAATAAACCAGTCTACACCATAAAACTTTCAACATTATTGAGACAGTTAGCTATGTATGGCATTTGTTTGAAGAAGACTGAAAGTAGCTTTACTCCTTCTGTGCTATTAAGATTAAGGCTGTGTTTATCTGAAAATAAAACACTAACCTTTGAGACACTAAGTATGGGAATTTATGGAAGAGCTGAAAAAACTATTGTAAGACAGAGATTGGGCACCATTAAATATCGGATAATAGTTAATGTTTTAATTTGCAAAGTATTCCACGCTGACATCTCTTGTTTGTCTGTCCTGCAGTCTCTATGCTGTGAGATCAAACAGAGACGGCGTGGGGTAGCCTCTGTGCTGCGATTATGCCAGCACCTCCTGGATGACCAGGAGACCTGCAACCTAAATGCAGATCACCAGTCCATGCAGCTGATAATCGTAAACCTTGAGAGGAGGTGGGAAGCCATTGTCATGCAAGCTGCCCAGTGGCAAACAAGGCTACAGAAGAGATTGGAAAAAGACTCGGTGAGTGATGCTTGCTTTAAAATGATCTCGTGTGGTTTCATTCTTCACGAGAGACACTTTTTCAGTGCAAGCCAGACACATTTTGAGTGTTTTCTTCTGACCAAAGATGCCATTCCTAGTCTTTACTGCTAACAAGTAAAGCTTCAGTTTTTCACAAGGCATTGTATTCTGTGGACAAAACTGATTGCTAAGATAAACTCACAATATACATCCTGTTTGGTGGATATTTAATCTCATCACATCTGATCCTATCAAGTAATGAAAACAATCTTGTCCTGTTGCCAAGTTGCTCAGTACCTAACAGAACTGGGCCCAGAGACATATTTCACTGATTGTAAATATATTTCAGACAAAGTATTTTCTGTGTAAGTAAGACTGGTTTTAATTAGCATCCCAGCAGTAGATGTGTATTTCATATAGAATGCCATGGGTATGTGATTAATATACAAATCTGTGTTATTTGAATATAAGTAAAATGCATTAATTTGCTTTTATCTCAGGGAAATGATTCCTAAGAGGCAAAATAGCACTCTGCTTAAACCATCCATTAAGTAGCATAAATTAGACAGGTTTTCTACAGCATAAAACTATATAACAAAGCAGTATCTACATTTAAACAATAAACCATAGGGGGAACAAAATAATCCCTACTGTAACACCATTGACTGTAATGGATGAATTGGCTCAGCACGTTTTGTGCTACTATCATAATGCTGAAGTCTGTATACTGCAGCTACATAGACAGCAATAACCCTGTGTAGTACATATACTGAAGACCCTTGATGAGATTTGAGAACAAGTGACACACATTTAGTTTACATAATTTTTTAGGTTTATATCAAGCAAATAAAAGGAAAAAATGCTTGACACTTACATGCTTCCTAACAATTATCTGACTAACAGTGAAATACTACTTTTGACTTCTTTTGTTAAAGTTCCTTTACAAAAATAACAGAAGCTGTAATTCTCTTGTTCAGTTATGGTAGTGTAGTATGAAGATATACAAGCCATTGTTCAGAAACACTAGCAGTTCCTGAGTGAAAATACTATTAGTCTAAATGGGCAAAGAAATGGTGAGTTAGTGAGGATACTGTGGACAAGTGAACCACTGAAGGTAGTAATAATCTGTTGCCTGCCTGCCTTTATCAGATGTTATAAAGTAGGAGTGCTTCTCTGCCTGTTTGGTTCATTGGCTTCTTTGCTTTAGGTATTGCGATAGAAATGGGACTTGAGGAAGGAACGGGTTTGGATAGACTTCCAGGACAAGTCAAAAGGGGCACATCTCTGTATGAGGCAACATGAAAGGAAGACGTTGAAAAGCAGATGGAGTGTCAACCTTGGTTTTATAAGCATGGGAGTAGTCAACTGACAATGTAAGAAGTGTAGATAATTGAGGAGAGTCAGTAAAGACCTCAAAAATTTAATCTGTTGGAAGAAGTGTAAAAATGATGAAGCTACATGTGATTGTACAAGGGTATAGAGGAAACCAAAGATTATTTTTTAGCCTTTCCTTATACATCTGTGTTCAGAGAGGGAAGTATCAACTGAAGAGGAATGCTATTGGAAACAACCAAGGAGATCAACTAAGAGCTTTCACCAGATGACCAGCAGAAAAATGTCAAATCTTAATGATGCTAAGATTCCTTACATAGAGCTAGTGAGAGCTGTAGCTGTCACAGCTGATGCAGATTTCAGAAAGAGAACAGTCATACTGACAGAGCTTGAAGAAAAGAGGAGATCTGGGAAGGACAGAGAAAAAGTTCTATTTTGTTTGTGCTTAGTTTATGTTAATGGACGCCAAGAAGGAGATATTTAAAAGACAGGCAGAAGAGCAGGCTTAGATGCAAAGGAGTTTACTTGACCCCTCAGTCCAGAGATGGGAACTGCGGGTATCTGAATGTATATTATCATCTAAAAAGGAGAAAGGGAAGCAGGTAAGGAAAAAGACTTGTTCAAGTCTAGTGAAAAGCAGAAGATGAAGGAAGAACAATTAGCAGAAAAACACAGAGGAGATAGAAAAAGAATCTAGAGAGCAGAAAAATCCAAGGCAGTAATTTGTTGAGAATCTGATCAAGTGGAGTCAAAAGTAAAACAGAAGCTGGTAAAATAAAGATCATGAGAAAATATTAGAGAAGTTTCAGTGGAATTAAAGGAAAAAACAGAATTAGTGAGGATCCAGAATGAAGCTGAATAGAAGATGGAGATAGAACTTTTAAACAATACATTCACATGTAAATGAGAGGAAAGTCAAGAAATAAAAGAAGACAAATGCCATCTTGACAGTGGCAGAGAGACAACATTCTTGAGTTTTGAATCTAGGAGAGCAAGAAATGAGACCAGAAGTAAGAGAAGTCAGCAGTTGAAGATAAATATGAGACTGAGGAATAGAAAAGATTGAAAAACAAAGAAAGAAAATAAAATAGTAAAGCTTTTTAATTCCCTTGAGAAATGCTGGTTATATTTTTGTGATAATTCCATTTTTTAAATATTTTAAGTCCTATTACTGATATATTACATCAGTAGCTCTAGTAAACTGTTGGTTAGTGCTACACAAAATGTTTAACGAGCTGACCAGCAGTAGAAAAAACAGTTGAATTTTGGAGCTTCAAAAACAAGTGTGTGCAGTATTAGGCAACAACCAAACCAAAAAATACTTCTCAGAATCCTGAATTTTTGTTGCTAGAGGCTGAGTATCTGTTGGGTCTATAACTGCCTGAGAGAGATTGGACTGGGTTTCTGCTGTGTTTCTCTAAAAGGTAAAGTACCACAAAGATGATGAACTGCCTTTTTCATCTACAAATCTTATAATTTTGTTGTAGTAAATATATATCTTCTATTGAACTTGGAACAGAAACAAGTTGCATTTGTGAGATAGCTTAGAGAGTGCTGAATGGAGGTCCAAGTTATTGTCTCCTTTTGCATATGGGCAGCTGCTGTGTGGAACCAGTTTGTTGTTTGTATCTGCAGTTACTCTAATGAGCTAATTAGAGCTTGGTGCTGCTCTTGCAGCAGGAGTGAAGTAAGTCTTGTGTCTCTGTTTCGGATTGCAATCGATCAGGTGTTGAGGCATGGTGAGAGTAT
Organism: Harpia harpyja; assembly: GCF_026419915.1. Lineage (NCBI taxonomy): Eukaryota > Metazoa > Chordata > Aves > Accipitriformes > Accipitridae > Harpia > Harpia harpyja. The sequence goes on from NC_068942.1 coordinate 53,183,822, forward strand.
GAGTACGGCACCTTGCTTGATATCCAGACGCTTGGAACTTCACAAGGTGCATGCTGCTTTGTTCCCCCTTTGCCTGAGGTGGTCTGGAGTTATTTGCTGGGCTGAGTTGACTTTCACGGGGCAGGGGGTGTGTCGTTCTTTCTGCAGAGAAATGGCAGATGTTTAGAGCTATCATGATGCTCATCTAATTTTCACTCTGGGCTGTTTTGTTTTGGGACCTCTCATCCTAGGCTTGTTTATAATAATGTGATGCTTTGAAGTATGTCAGTATCTACAAGTTTCTCATGTTGATAAAACTATCTGTATTGTCAACATATAAAGATGCCCCAGCCACTGCAGGATTCAGGTTTCTTTGTCTTCCCTGGCCTGAGTTGGCATGTTCTAACCTTCCTTTTCACTCAGTTCCTGTGTAGTCATTTCTTGGGTAGGTACCAGAACTGTTTCTTCTGCTTCCCTATCTCTCTGTATTTGATGGTGTGCCAGTCTTGGCACACAAACAGTATCCCTTGGTAACAAGTCTTTATGTGTGGTTGCCCACAAAATACTGTAATTTATGAAAACAAATGAGATGTTTTTATACCCTGATGGCATTTGACTCATTCGTGGCATCTGACTTGCTGACAGTAAATAAGGTAGCCCAAATGATTATATTGCCCCATATAAGTACAAGAGTCACTTGCATCCTCTACTGTCTTCTTAATTTGTGTACTGGGATCTTCCTTTGTCCTGTTTCTGCCCCTTTTTACATTCAGTCACTTATCTGGGCCACTTATAGCATTACAAAGGTATGCTGGAATTAACCACAGAAGGCTTTTAGGTTCCTTTTGAATTGTTTGTCTCCATTGATGGTTTTCAGCAATGTTTAATTTTGCTCAACTTTTGCAATAGCGGTCACCATAAAGTTTACAAATAACAGGAAGATATGAACACGTACTACAAGTACCTAAAGTCTGGTAAAAGATGTCTTCCTAAACCAAAAGTTATGTCTAGAATGTGAAAATATCAATAAGAATCATTCCAGAAGGATGAAATGTAGTTAGATTCAGTAGGTTAATCTATCTATAAAGAATGAAGTATTCATACAATGAAAAAACCAAAGATTACTTTTAAAAAACAGTAGGACACTTGTCTGTTACTGGAAGCAGTCCTAATCTGTTTTAGCAAAAGAGGTTTTTATTTCCCCCATCTGTTTTTTTGTGGTAAATTCTTTTTCCCCAGATTTATCATTCCATAGTTTGCTGATATAATGTTATATGTCACCTAAATTTTAGCTTCAGAATTACACAGATGCCTTATAGTTTGCCTAACAAGACCCTGCTAGCAATCATCTTAAAAGAAAAAGGAGTCTGTCTGGCAATTGCAACAGCAATAGCAGCAATCTTTAGTCAACTAAATCCAAAATTGCCATCTAAAATTCCTGCTCAACAGCTGGAGAAGCTTTAACTCACTATGCACTTTCCTTTAGAGGGTCTAGTCTACTTGAAAGAGTGATCAGTTAAAAAAGGATTTGGGACAGACTCAGTCATGGTCATGCCCACAAGTTTACAACAGTTAAGTCAAAGTGGGAATATGTAAGTTGTTTTATGCAATTTTTTTTAATCTTTTGCTCAGGCAGTGGTATACCCCATCTAAGTTATGTGTTTAGCCTCAGTGAATTATTCCAGCCACTACAGATGTTCACAGTTTGGGGATATCCTGTCCAGGTCAGATATGTCTCTGTATAGAAAGCTACAACAAGGTGACTGTGGAAGTTCACTTTTCTGGGACAGTTTTACCAATACTGGAGTATATAAAAAGTTGTACTGCTGTGGCTGGGAGAGAGACAAAACTGTGGTTTCTAATGGATTTTACTTCTTAAATTACAATTCAATATTCCTGCCTTTTTGGTGACTGGAGAAACTGCTTTTTCTCCAGACTGCTCATTCATTGAATGAGAAACATATCTGTTTTATGGAGCAGACAATCTCTTTTCTTATTCAACAGAGGGGGCTAATTATTGAAGGGACAGTATTAATTATGCTTTTAAAATGGAGATTTTGAGCTAAGGCAATTTGGGTGAAGGTGCTGTAATTCTCACATTGTCCTGAAAATGTCTGAAATATTCATTTGTCTGATCACTAAGTTCACTACTGTGCTTCATGGAAAAAAAAAAAAATATTTCTCTTGTTCTCCTGAGTCATCCCATGTGTACACTACACTGTATGTCCAGCAAAACCCTCATCTGTATTGGCTTGAAAGTATGCTGTACATCCAGCCACATAATTGAAAATAATAAGGCCACAATAAATAGGATGGCCTTGGGGTATAACACCCAAGGGATTCAATTGGTGTCGCTTTGCATCAATGTCCATGCATCATGGTAATTGAGGTAACATAACCAATTACCACATTTAATTAGAGTTGTAAGGACTTAGGAAAATCTGCAATGGTGAGACAGCTCACTTAAAAAAAAAAAAGGCACCTGGCTCTTTTCCACAAGCTTGTTTTTTAGGAGGTAAATAGCCTGCTTAAAACTCTGCTTAGGATTTTTTTCCAACTTCCTCTTGGTTTCATTCTTTATAATGCACTTTGAAAAACAAATTGTTTAAAAATACTATATTGCTTCTGGTCTGGTATCTTTATCCTTTTTCTCTGTTTATCTGTTTCTGTGATGCTTTTTGGAAAACAGTTTTTAATAACGCTAGGCATGGTGTCTCCACTTCTCTATATTTAATTCACTGGTGCGATATTTTTTCAAGCCATGGAATGACACTTGTTCTAAGCTTTAAAAAAAAACACTAAAAACCATCCTTCAGAGGTAAAAAATGCATTTGTCATTGTTCACTTATTTGTTAGGTAGCTCCACTAAACAAAAACTTGGTTTCATAAAGATTCTTATTTTATCACAAGCCATTATTTTGTAAGGTGGGATCTAGCTAAAAATCTTGCATAAAATTTAGAAGTTCATCAGAAGTGCCTAATATAGCAAAGTACTGAGTGATGATTAACTTAATTGGCTGAGGAGGGCACACTATGTGTTGTAAAGTGCTGAACACCTATTACATGATCTAGCCCTCACAAAGTAATTATTTAATGACTTTTGTTTGAACCTTTACAAATTTTTTTTTTTCATTATCTATCACAAGTCTTTTTTTTTATATTGGACCTCTCCATATGGCGTATGACAGTACAGTCTTGATTGCTTGTATTTGTTTCTGTCAGTCATCTTGTTTTATTCATATTTCAACACTGGAGACGGCTCACTTTGGCGCTTCCTTAAAATATATTTTTTTTCAGTGAATGGATATTTGATTGTAGAGCCTGTGCTGTGATGCACAATCATACTTGAGGTGCATATGTTTTTGAGCTTCTGGGTTGCATTTCTTGCCTGATTTGTGACATGGAATAATTACTTGTAGGATCTGAAATGAAGTCACATAAATGGTGAACATAGGTCTAAATTTTTCTTGGACTTTAATTGAAGATAGGTGATATGCCCCACATTCTTGCAAGAAATTCTGTATTTCTCATAATTTTCTTGAGGACCAGCCATAGTTATGATGGCAGCCATCACGGCAGTATGCAGAGTCTGGATGATCTGGCAAAACCGAAGCTGGTAAAATCCTTCTTGTTGAGCAGATCTTGGTAAAAAAAATTGCAGACCCAGTGGATTTTAGTCAAAATTAAGTAAAAAGTCAGATAAACGGTGTGTTATATACTTCAGAAAATCTCTTGAGTGGTCACCTGCAGTGGTAGGTTTTTAGAGTGAATAGAAAGAAAGAAGAATACATTTAAGTCTTTCCACAGAGGACTCTTCTCCATCCTCAGAGACTGTAAAACTTTCTGTCACAACTAACTTCCAGTATAGGGTAACAATCCAGAGGTGAAATACTCCATGCAGTGTTACCAATCTGCTAAATTATTCAACTGTTTCCCTCACTCTGGCAGATGTTGTCATGTTCTGCCATGGCTTTGTAAAATGATAGGAAGCCCAAGGTGTATATTCAAACTCATAACCCCAGCCAAACCAGAACAAACTCTAGACCTCTGAGAGAGCAAACCCTCTAAGCTCGCTGCCACCAAGTCAGACTTTTAGCTGTTGTTCTAATTTTAATCACGTTATGGACTCTTTAGTTGTTGGTTGGATTAGGCAAGAAGAGGCAAGTTGTTAATCCAGACTGCAGAGACTAAGGCAGCCCTATTTCACAGTCTCAAAATCTCTGTTAAAGCATAGTAAGCCTGAGCTCTCCCCCTGGGGAGGATGGAAAGTAAAGGTACGTACTCCTAACTTTCTCTAGAGTCCCAGAAGATGATTTGGGAGTAAGCTAAATTGTTGAGAGCAAATGTACTCACCAATTCTACTTTGTTGCTTGCGTGAACCTTTGTTCTTTTCTGTTAATGAAAAGGGAGCACTGAGTAGAAAGTCTTCACGGGTAGCACAGTTTCAGTATGGACAATGTTAGGAATAGGCTTTCCTGTGGAGCCTCTTCCAGTGCAGTTTCTCTTTGCTCCATAAGGTGAACCACCTAGAGCAGAAAGAGTAGTTCAGCATTCTTGCTCTTTCAATCCTTTTCTCTGCACTGAAATTTCCAGACATACATTTCCTGCTGATGTTGATGGTGTTGATTACATGTGAATTTTTAGTTTGCGTTATAATGAAACCTACAAGAACATTTCTTGTAGCTTGTTCAACCACAGCCCTACAGTAGCAAGTTTCAATCACCATCCACCTCAACTGGACTCAATATACTTCACTGAGATACATATATCTCTTCTGTGACTCCTTGCTAATTCTGCACACACATTTAGTTTCTTTATCCTATGCAGGGTACCCAGCAAACTTTGTAACATGAGAGGTGAAAGTTACTTTTTTGTTATTGGCATGAGCACAGGAAGATAAATGAAATTACATTAAAGGTAAAGAGTTATTTTAATGAGAAAATCAATTGCAGCCATAGTTAATTACTCCAGGCCCCCTCTGATTTTTTTTTTCTTGACAAAGCACACAACATTTCTGTGCAGTGTTTGAAATTTACTTGCTTTTTTAGAAGACAGGTTTCTTTATGACACTGGGAATACTTCATAATGGCTGATCATGGTTTTACACAAAAAGGCTATGAAAGCAAAATAAATAAAGCATTTATTTCCCAGTATTATTTTTAAACCAAGCATGGTTGCTTGATCATGTATAACTACTGTCCACAGCTCATACTACAATGAAAACTTGACTTCAGGTATTCAAGGCAGAAAATGTCATGATCACAGTGTTACAGGACTAGGTTCCTGGTGTTATAATTAGCTCAAAGCACGGTGTCTGAATTGAGTATAAAATACTGCATCTGTACTAATAGTTTTTAGTAGTATCCTGTGAGCAGTCTGTTTCCGTGACTGACAAGTCTTTAAGTCACAGATACTTTGAATTTTTTTCTCTATTGTGCTCTTTTATATTAGGGGAAGAATTACATAAACTTGCTGGCTCAGTGCCACCAAGTTTTGTGTATACATCTACATATATAAATTTATATTTATATTTGGATTTCTCCTGTATTCCTTTTCTGGTTAATTCAGTTTTAATCTGTTCAAAGGTATAAATTCAGAGAGAGGGAAAACTGATGTATTTTAAAGCTGCTTGAACACTTTAAACTATTATATCTCTGGAACTTTCAAGACTGGTCAGTGGTGCTGTATCACCCAGTGAGAGGCTGGAAATCTTTTCTTTTGGGGGTATACAAAGCTTCTGTGTTCATCCATGCAGCCAGAAGATACTTCTGTTCCTCAGCTATCCACTGTCAATGCTGTGTTTCAGACTGGTGCTGTTTTGGAGTTAAGTGAGGGAATTTCATAGCTGGTAGAAAGTTGGTAATACTTCCCTGATGATCTGAGTTTTTTAAATCGTTGGTGTTTACAAACCCTCAAGAGATTTAGAATGCCAGTGAGGCCTTCAAAAATGCCAGTTTATCATATAGCTCTGTAATTCAACATGTGATCATGAAAACACTGTCATATTTCTCATAGGTAATAACATCTGACCCTCATTGGTGGCATATCTAACATTCTTAACTTCTTTGCATTTGTAGATAACTACAACATTAGTAAATCAACTTGCCACAATTTTTTAAAATAAATATTCAACAAGGAATTAGAAAAATTCAGGTTTTAAGACAGCAGAATTCAGTCCTATAAAATCTAGAAACGTGAGCTTTATAACGGAAAAAGTCAACATCACAGGAGCAGGCTTAGGTCTTTATAGTGTGGTGGCATATATTCTACCAACCATCTATCAATCTATTCATCTTTTTGTCTGTGCTACAAATTAAATAATGGTCGAAACAGTGTGGGTAAAGCACTTTCCACAGCTTTGATAAAAAGACATTCCTTGCTCCTGAAATGTTCATTAGAACTGTAAGATGTGTAAAATCTTCAAGTGAATACTTGGGAGTAATCAGTTTTAGTAGGAAAATATTCAGAAATTGGAAATCTGATGTTTCCAATGCATGCAGATGTGAAAGAACTGTCAAACACCATTTAAATGGCAAAAATAACTCATTAAAAAAGAAAGAGGAAAAAATGGCTACGTTTTTATTTTCAAGACAGAGGTCGTATTTCAAAATAACTTAATTCCTATTTAGGCACTTAAGTATAGGGCCAGATATTTAAAACTGCTCAGCAGATAGGAACTCTCATTGCAGAGCATTGTGTTCAGATTACAGGATGAAGTCAGTATTTTATTTAGATGCCTAATATCCACTAATCATAAGATCATGACTGAGGCCAGCATTGTTTAAAACATTAGAGTTAAAGAAAATAGGAAAGTCACAAACTTGTGATTTTTTCATTAATTTAATGACTTGTTGCACTGCGTCTCTAATGACTCCAGTTCTGCAAGAAATAACTGAAGCTAATTTTCTGATATTTTGTTTCAAGAGTTCTCAAACAAAATAGTTTTTAGAAAGAGAGGAAGAAACCTTATTTTCTGGTTGTACAACAATTATTCCATCTTACAAGGGTCTTCCATATTGGATGATAGGGCCCCAATCCTCCAGCCATTATGGAAATGTATTTGCAGGATCTTCAGTAAGTATATGCATAATCAGTGTTTCATTGTTCAATATTATAGGATGTTCTAGGAGCTGCATCAGCTGTAAGCAGACAGGAATATAATAAAAAACTATTTTAAAAATGCATGAAAATAAATAAGTTACAATTATTCACTCTTTTTCTTAACAAAGTAAAAGGTAGCCAATGAAATTATCAGGCAGGAGATTTAAAACAATCAAAAGGGAATACTATTTTCATGCAGTGCGTAATAAAAGTGAAACTTGTTCCTACAGGATGTCATGGATAGCAAAAATACAAATGAGTTCAGTAAGTAATTAGACAAATTAATGGAGGAGACATCAATTAATGCTTATTAAATTCCAACTCTGAAAGTCCCCACTGGCTGACTGCTCAAATTTGTGATGGCAGCTTCTATGCCATTCTATGTGTTTGAGGGTTTTTTAACTTTTCCATAAACATTCACTACTGGCCACTGCAGGAGATGGACTCAGCTGAATGGACTGTTGATCTCACCCAAAATGACAGATGCTTTTTGAAAGCACATGAACTTGCAGATCTGGAGGCCTACCTATACTATATTTTTATGTATAACAAAGAAGGTTTAAGGAATGCCTAGAGGGTTTTCATTGTGTTGGGGGGGGGGGGGGGTGTGCTATTTCCAAAGACTGGGATGTGGCCATTTAGGTAGTCTGCTTTCACCAGAAGAAAACTTTGAAAATGTACCCAATTAACAGTTTTTCAAGATATTTCTAGCACATTTTTCTGTAAAATACACAGAAAACATAATACATATATCTACTTAATGTTTAAATGTGTACTTACATTTATGTGTCAGAGGTACTATAATATACATTAAATAATAAAATGTAAATCATTAGCAATGATGATCTGAATTTCTTTTTTCCTTACATGTAAGACATTTGTGTCATCGTTGTAGCCCTAATCCATATTCAGGTCTTCGTGTTTGGTGTGCAGTAATATGTAAATTACCTAGCCAGCTGCATTAAGCAGTGTTTGTTTATTCTATTTCTTTTGGCATAGCATATAACTGAATTTCTGCCAAAAATGTGGCTGCTTCAGGGAACACTGTTCGAGTAGAAGGAAGTTTTGAAAGGAAACGCACATGATAAGTCTTTACTCTGTGAAACAGTAAAATCAAAACAAACTTTCTGTTCATAAAAATATCTGTATTAATGTAAAATAATGGGCTTATAAAATACAATGAGTGAACTGAATCTTTTTAGAATGCTCTGTTTACATTGGCTTTGTAAACAAGAATACAATGCTAAGGCAGTGATTTTTTTCATATGTAGGAAGGGTGACTAAAACTGGTGAAACATGAAAATGGAAAGTTTAAGAGAAATTATTTTAAAATGGCATATTAATCTCCCCTAACACATAGCATTTAAAAGCATTTAAATTTAGAAAGCAGTGAAGTTTAAGTGTTAAAAAAATTGCATTAATGATGCATAGAGCTATCTACTTATGCTTGCAGTCCTTTCAGTCTTCCAGTCTGACACTTCCTTTTTTATCCAGCCAGCTAATTTCCCCTCTTTTGTGAGGAGTAACTGTTTTCACACTAGTGCTTACCCAGCAAGCCTCCTCATTGTTTCATGGTTAATTATCTTCTTGAGCTTCACCTTCTCCAGTAAAGGAAGAAAGACGGGGCCTCCCCACAGCTCTAATGAAAGCTAGGTTTTAGAGATGCACTGTGTGAATAAATGCAGTGTCTGATCTACCAACATAATAAATGAGTTCCTAAACTTTATGGAGTCACAGCTTATCCAGCAGGTTTACCGAACAATGCAGAAAGGTGCTTTATTTTAAAAATACTTTTTTATGTTTAAAAGGGGGGAGGAATATTGCTTCAGTGTGAAACCAAATACCATCAACTGTTCCGAAATCTCTAAGCATTACAAAAAAGGTGCATGTCAAACATTCAGTTTCAGTTCAAACCTGAGCTGCTGCATGGAAGACTTTGAGCTCTATACTTTAAAGTTGTATATTAACAACATTTCTAACAATGTTAATACTAATAGCCCTGTGCCCCTCAGTTATTACACCGCTTTGTAAACTCTTAGTACTCGTTAGACTTTTTGTGCCTCACCAGCACTGAAAATAGTCGTTGTGGATAGACATAAAGCTTCAGTTTGTGTTCCATTTGAGCCCACATTTAAACAGTGTAACATTTAAAATAAACTCTCCTGTAACAGAAGAAAGTTGAACAATGGCAATAGTAGTTTTGTAATAATGAGGTGCTCCCCACTGTAATTTTGTCCTCAGCCAAACTAAGGCAGGTGAATATAAACCTCTCACCATAACAAGATATGGGTTGTCCATTACTTGGTCTTCTTTGAAGTGAATTTCTACAAAGTATGCTTATAGTAAATCATTTCTCAGTTGACCAAACCAAAATGCGCATATAACACTGGTACTTGAGACATTGCACAGGATTTATTCAACATCCTATATTAGACTGAAAATTCCAGTCCTTTTTTGCCAGCCAAGTCCAGAGCTGTGTTGGCATCTATTATGTACAGAGAAAACTATAAACATTGTCACTTACCAGCGATGGAGAGAGGAAAAAAAATCTGGAAGTTCAAGGATGACATGATCTTAGTGAAAGAGCTCTGCCTAGGGACCTCTTATACTTGGAGATAAGACCGGTGTTTCTATTTTGCAACATTTGAAAAGCAGCTCTTCTTAGATATAGGCTGTGTAATGGTAAGGAGCAGTTGTATTGTTGTAGCTTCTAGGTGCTTACCATCGTAATTGTGATTCATCACCAGATGAACTCTCTGCCATTTTTTGACAACTGTGGTGTTTAACTTAACACTTGGAAATCCATAGGTGGGCAGACCGTGCAAGTACTTACAATATGCAGCATTCTTCCAGCCTTTGACTTCACAATACTTGCTTATTGACTCCCCTCTAGCCAATATCCCAAATTTACAGATGGTGAATCAACGACTTCAGGAAGTGCCTGAACTGAGATTACAAAGAAATTGTGTTGAAAATTTAAATAGAAGGAAAAAAGTATGTCCTTTTTGATAACATGAATTAGGCTAAATTTGGTAGTCTCTCAACTGCTTCATGAGGAGGAGAAGCTGATGATAGAGCCAGGTATTTTTCATGCAGTCCTGTTATTCATAAATAACAGATAAAGTCTCCCTTTCCAGTATACAGGAAGAATTTTTCTTTAGAAATTCAAGCCTCTCTCCTCCAGCTCTGAGTGAGAAAACTTTCTTTCTAGGTTTCTCCCAAGGTCAAGCTCCCAAGGGCTTATGCCCTATTCTTTTGTACCTTATATCTAGCTGTTTCTATGGTGATTCTCACTCTTCAGTGTTTCTCACAAACACTCATTTCTGCTGAAACAAAGCGCTTAAAAACTCTGTGATTCCAGGTGTCCTGATGTGCCTGTTGTAGGCTGGAGATGGCTTTGTGTCTACTGAGTCCATTCATAGTGTCCGCTGAGTTGTTCTGGTTTAACTGAGAATACACTGTTAAAGGAGTACCAGTTCCAATGTAAATGATACTAAATTGAAAGTTTTCTTAACCAGTATGCAGACCTCTTAACTAGTACAAAGACAAAACAATAGTGATTTTATTATGCCACTGTAGCTTTGCTAATACAACCTTGTTTCATGAGCATCTGAATGCAGAATGCAACTGAGTTGCCGTTAATACAGGCCTACCAGTGAAAAATCGTGTTGAGATTCTGCAGTGTAGACAAACAATAGCTGGTTTTGGTGGATTTTTTTGTCTTAATCATAAAGACTTATCTTTGATTGGGTCAAATTCTGAGACTTGGCATGGATGAACTCCCACCAACTTGCATGGGCATGTATCTGAAGTAGAGTGCCAGGATTTGCTCTTTTCTGAACTAGGTGTGTATGGCAACATTTGGGGTTTGGGTAAAGCTAGGAATGTTTTTCTAAGAGTTTCATAAAGGGCTTGTGTTAGATTCTTGCACAAAGAAAATCATATATTCCTCTGAAGTAAAGGTGAGTCCAAAATGACATTCAGGGGCAAAAAAACCTGTCATGTAACCTCTTGACAGATGAAAAGAAAACTACAAAGCAGCAAAAACAACAGTCAGTAAAATATGCCATGTAGTCAGGTTTTCTCATCACAAAAAAAGCAAAAAAAAAAGCCCAAATACACAACTTGGAATATAGGTCTGGGATTGTAAACCTATTTGGATGATAATATGATTCGATATAAAAATGTTATAGATGTTCTTCTGCTCTCTAGTAACATTTAAAGGGCTTCTTCAGCAAATGGGAACCAGAGATGTTAGAAAGCCATATGAGGATATGGTGGCAAAAAAGGAGGCCACTGCTTCCATAGAGGCTGGAAAATGGATAATAGGTAGTGTGTTAGCAGTGATACTCTGGGCACAGCGCAGGGACTAAACACGCTGAGTCCCTGCTTTTGCCTTGACCTGTGATAGAAGGTAGTTCCTGCAGGCCTTCTGCTGACACGGCTTACCTTCTGTTCCAGCCTGGCTTGTCTGCACCAACTGGTGTGTGGTGGAGGGGCTGGAGCCTTTCACTCTTTATTTTGGCCATCAGGCACTGCGAGCACCTTACCAAGAAAGAAGACCCTCATAGGACTCATGTGCAGGCATGACTGACCCCAGAGGGTTACCTAGCATCATCAAGTGACATTTAAATAGCAGAAGAATGGTTAGAGAATGGCCAATTTCTCTGACTTTTTAAAATACTTCTACGGCTAGTAGAGACTAGTAGTTTTCAGCTGGGCACCCTCTTAAAATGTCAGTGGAGTTATTTCATCTGTTGCTTAGAAGATGTGCCCCCAAAACAGCTATCATGATAAAGAAAATTATCAGTTTTAAAACCTGGATATGACAATCCTATCCTGTAGACTTTTATTTCTGGGCATTATCAAGAACTTCAAACATCGTCATAAAGACAGGTACCTGAGCAATGGTGGAACCTCAGTTGTTCCCATAAGACCCAGCCTGCACTGAGACCCTTGCAGGTGACATCTGTGACTGCAGAGAGCAGAGGTGGAGTCCACGTCCTTCCTGCGGTACAGGAATCTGTACGTGCAACCACCCACGTAGGACCCTGGCAATGCGTGTGAGCATCCGTAACGCCTCACAGAAAAGCACAAGTTCTGCATGTGCAGGATTGAGCATATTATTTCATTGAAGGAGGCAATAATAATTGTAAAATGAAGCAAAAGAAAGTGTGAACTATGTTTTGGATCTTATTTGTTCAGGAAGTAAACATGTACCTTCTTCAACTGGTATTATAACAAATATGTATGTTCATGATCAGTTTCTCTAGTGATCTGTGATAAAGCATACTGCTTCCATATATTTTGAGACCATATTGTAATGTGCAGGTCACTTCAGTATTATGCACATGGAATATTATGCATATGCTCATGCATATTAAAATGTTGGTGATGAGAAATAGGGACAGTTTTCTTGTTGGCTATGGTATAGGGAACCCCATTTAGAAAATGAACTGAAGTGAAGCAGAGGTGAAGTGCATACTGTACATATGACTATTTCCCTCAGCAGAAGTACTTGGCATGCTTGCATTTTTCAAAAGACAAAATCATGTTTGTCTTCCTTGAATGTGCACACATTCCTGGAGATGGGGGATGGTTTTCTTCTCTTTCTCTTTCTTTTTCCCCTGGCCCCTAAGCGCAGTTGAGTTTGGATAATTTGTCCACAGCAACTGAAGGATATGTTGCAGGGGAGGGAGGAACAGAGTTTGTATTTATTATTGTAAAAGCTCTTTTTTTCATGTTAATTCCTTTTTAAAAATATAATGGTACGTAGGGGTTACATTACAGGCCTGTTTCACCAACACAAAGTATCTGTACTGGAGTAGCACATGCAAATGAAGCTGAAACAGAGAATCATTGTTTAATAAAATTTGCTGCAGATAAAGCAAAACTATCCATGTTTTTAGTAAAAGAAACAAATGAAAAAATGCATTTTTGAGACTTTTCCTTAAAGAGCACCAGAGTTGAGGAAATGTCTTTATTTGGCTTAATAATCTTATTTCTTCCCATTAACATTTTCAACAGATTATCTGTTTAACCATTAAACACCAACCCTACAAGCATTTAAGTGCACACCTGAGTTTGGTCACATGAGTTATCCCACTGAAATGGGAATACTGTCCTGAGCAAAATAGTTAAGGGTTCAAATTAGGGATAGCCAAACTCCTTAAAGTAGCACTTTCAAATACATTAGAATTCAACCTTTCACTCTTCTGAGCCTGTAATTTAATTGATTCTGGCTTAATTATATTAGAAACTTTTCATGCAACAGTAAATGCTTCCTAAGTGTAGTTTATCTAGTGCTAATATTTTAAAATAGGAATATGCATAATATTGGGCATCTTTTTGTTCTTACTGCAAAGTTATTTTTTACTTGCTTGGTCAAAACTATTTACATTCTTTTACTGTGAACCATGTGACCATCAAGATCTACTCTAGACTTTAGTGGTATTTAGTGACTTTATAACAATAAAGTCACTCTAACCTACTTTAAAGATACCCATTTTTAGAAAGATGACATATACACACACATATACACATGTATATGTGTGTGTATAAGCACACACACACATATACACATGTGTATACGTGTACACTCTTGCACATATAAAAACCAAGTTTCTAAATTCCGGGAAATTTAGTGCAATCAGTTACACCAGCTGGTAGCCAAAGAATTTTTGCCAGACAGAATGGTACCTTCCTTTGCAGCATGTTTTGTCACAGACTTCAGCAAGGCCAGGACTTGAGCATACAGGGCTCGCCCCATTGAAAGCTGAAGCTCTGTAGCACACTCAAAGCTTCTCTTTAATTGTAGTCTGTCTTATATTTGGAGACCAGTATGTCTGTCTGTGACAGACCCCTTTCTTGTTGGGTATTTGTGGTTCAAGAAGTGATACCTTGCACCAGGCTAGGTAGAACATCCTTTGGAGTGTGTAAGTGCAAACTCTGTAGGAAAGCCACATTCAACATTAACTGAAATGGGATAAAAACACATGGTGCAGCTCTCACATGAGTAAAGTTTTCCCAACTGGATATGGCAATAGAAGATTTGTTTGCTTTGTGTAAAACATGCATTATGCAATACTATACCTTTCTTTGGAATGAAAAACAAGACAGACAGGAGAAGAAACAACAGTATTTTTCCCAGTAAAGCAAGCAATCAGAATTTAGCTCTGACACCAGCTGACACTTATGGTGTTGTACGTCCTGTCTGCTGTATAACACCAAGTAAATCTTCAGTTTGGGGAATTTTAAATGTTCTGTTGGCAAGACCTAATAATCTATTACTATCATGATAATTCTAATCCTCCAGCACCCTACCTGTGCACTGAGTAGCCTGATAAGGAGACATCTGACATGAGAAAAATAGTCCTCAGAGATTCCTGATTTTACTTTGCTGCTGCTGTCAGTGCATAGTCTGGAGTGACACCACCTTCCATTCTTCACTCCAGAGATTTATTCAAGAGTCTGTATGGCGCTGCTCTCTCCAACAACTACCTCAATGTCTAAAGTCTCTTTCTTGTTTGAGCAGCTTGCTAAATTTTGTAAAAAAGAAAGGGAAAATATATACCCCTGCTAAAAATGCCAAATACAAAATATTTGTGACTTAAGCTGAGTGGTTTGTTTCATAGTTAAACCTTGGTCTGTAATTGGGAAGGGCTGCCAATGTAGCGGATAATCACTGAAGTTGTACTTCAAGGGAGATGATGCTCATAAGAAAAGTAGTAATTCACTAATACCAATTCAGTCAGTTCCTTGGATAGGGAAAGCTATGCTGGTAAAATGACCATATCTACATAAGAGCCTTTGCAAGTATAGCTGTGATAATCAGAAGAAAAAAAAAATCAAATCCCTTACCATCATAGCTATGCCTGCAAAACTTCTGAGTCTATACCAGGCCTCAGAAAAGCATGTGCATTTGAAGAATAAAAAATAGGCTTTGAAGTGAGGAGCACTCAGTGAAGATGAATGGGCTGAGGTCACAACTCTACATGTTTTATTGTTTTAGTCCATCTGACTTGCAGAACAAACAAGGCAGCCAAGTGCTGATTTACAGGGGGAAGGTTATCTTCCTGACCAATAAGGACCAAATGTTTTGTTTTTGAGAAACAAAATCAGATTCTAAGGAACATAAAATCCTTGGAACCTGCTGCTGATTTCCTGCCTTCGGGAATTTCTTTTTGCAGCTGGCAAAAGCTTAAAACAGTAAAATTGTGCACTTTAGGAAGCTTTTCACAGCAATGTCTTCCCAATGCTACGTACAACAGCGTCGTAAAACATGCCACAGACAAAATGAGTAGTTGTAGCTGATTTCTTGTTTAATCTAACAGGTTTTCAAACTAACTTTAATTATTGTCATTCTCTTGTACCAGTTTTTACTTGCAGGTTGGTTAAGGGTCAACTAAAGTTGGGAAACTGGGTCCAACTAAGTACCAGCCAGGAACCATTATGAAAACATGGCAAACTGGAAAATCCAAATATGGATTTCTGAACTCCACAATGTACAGAACTGCTCTGATAGCTCTAGTTGTCTAGCCAATGGGTGTTTCCATGGGAATTTAACATTTAAGCTATCACTAACCAGTATCTCACAGGGGAAAAAAAAGGATTCTAACTATTTTACTCCATAAAAGCTTTGGCGTAGGTGTATCCACAAAGACCCTGTAGCCTTGAACATTAGACATGACAGATGCTCAAAACCCCCAAAACCTCCTAACCTGCCAAGGAGGAAAAAATTCTTTGGCACCCATATTTCTGCCCATGATTATGTGCAATATCTTAACACAGTTGCAGTACTCACAGACCTACCTTACAACTAAGCCCAATGAAGCGTGAGGACACAGATTTATCTTACATGGAGAATGTCTTGGTTTATCAAATATATTAATAATCGTATTACCCTGCTGAATGGTGGATAGCTACTCTGCCCAATTTAGAGAAAATAATTCTTCCTTATGCCAGTTGAGTGTTTTAGCCATTGGTCTACTGGACATACTGGGATGTGATAGCCTTGTGTCTTGCACAGAAACAGTGCCACCTACATCCATAATTAAATAGACACTGGAGCAGAGATTTGGACCTATCTGTGCCTGTTGCCAGTCAAATGTGCTAAACACTGCACTGCAGGATAAAATTCTCCTCGTATTAATTATGACCTAATTAATATTTAATTGTTTTATGCAAAACGAAACAGGAGAACCAGGCTTCTTTTCAGAACAGCATGTAGGTAGGGCTTCTCCTGAGAGAATGAGAACCTGGTTCATGTCTCTTATGCCCAGTCTGGCAAAATGTCCCATGCCCAAAATCAGTGCCCAAACTATTGAGCTGTTGGAGAACATCCCATGATTGGGAGGCTGAGCAGCTTTAGCTCCTACTTCAGAGAGAGAGCTCCCAGCTGAGAACTGAAGTCAGAGATACATGCCTTCCCCTGCACAATTAGCCTTGGCTGAGTCTTGATGAATCTAAGTCAGTAACTAAGTTGTGTACAATTCACTGGACTAGAGCCTCATTTTATCTGCTTGTACTTCAGTAACTTTGTAAGTTTGTTGTGATTTAGATTGCTGTTTGGCGTATGATCAATGCTGTATTTGAAAAACAAAACTTGCTCCAAGAAAGCTCGAGAGAACAAGATATCATAGTTGAAAGTTTTTTTGGAAAAAGTGCCTGATTTTCTGGATACAGTGATCATTGTTCAGCTGTTAAGATGACTTAAACTAAACAATTCTACATTAGTTAACACTTCTATTACAAGACTTATTGGATAAGCAAAGTCTTCCCTAAAATGGAGGCCTCTCAATAAATAGAAAAATAAAGTAAAATTAATTTGTGCTCAGAGAACCAGCCCCAAAATCATGGACCACTTCTGTCTTATTTTGAGGGGTTTAAGGTGAGTCGATACTTTTGGCCACTTGACACATCACATATGAGTAAGAAATGTTGTCAGGGTGTTCTTCCTCTCCCACATGTGTTTCTAGAAGGAACAATTCTTGATACTATATGTTCTGAGTCATGATAGCAAATATTACTGGAAAGTTACAAAAGTCTTAAAAAGAGCAAACTAAGTTCAGCTCAATTATTTATCAGCCCTTTTCCAGAGAAAGGTGTCAGCACAGACAATATTTGAAATTCATGTAGTATTTGATTAGACTGATTGATTGTTCTTACAGCTGAAGATATTAACATTCATTAGTCTTACTTACTGGTCATTAATACTGCCTTTATTATCAAGTAAAGAATAAATAGAAATTCTAATAAAAATTTCTCAAGTCTTGTGATTTCCAGTGCATTAGATCTGTTGTTTTAAGGCTGACAACACAAAAGTTTGTTATAAACATTTCAAAAATCCTTTAATAAATCCTTTATATCTTAACTCTTTTAAACTTAAGCAGGCTAAGAGACATTCTCATATATCCAACATAATAAAGTACTAATCGCATGGGTTTTACTAACACACTATCACACTCCTATGTGATTCTGCAGAATGGTTACATATAAAATGACTAACCACAATTAATCTCTATTAAAGAGATTAAAGTCAAATTTCTGTATTATATTTTGACAGGAAGTAAGAAAAAACTCTAAGAAGACTAAGAAATCATGTAAAATTTAATAGGTTTCATTTTAATTGATTATTTTAATGGTACACAAAATGTAACAAAATTAAAAGCCTGTTAGTGATCGTTGTTCCAAAAATGCACTTTACTCCCATTAATTTACTTCTGTGATTTCAGTGGAAGCACATTTAAAGTGCAGTTGTAAATATTTTTAATCTTTGACTTTTTTTTTTTACAGGAGCCTCTGAACGTGATTGATCCCAGTTTGATGGATCTAAATGGTCCAAGTGAAGATGCACTAGAATGGGATGAAACTGACATAAGTAATAAGCTGATCAGTATTCATGAAGACTTAAGTGATCCTGATCAGGAACTCAAGAAGGATGATCTAAGCCAGAAACCTACTTCAGGAGGATGTGGTGATAATGATGTGAATGAAGACAGAAGCATCAGTGATCGTGGAAGTCCTCTTTATTGTCCCAGCATTACTTCCCCTCCAAATCCTCACATCTATCAGGTCTATAGTCTTCATAATATTGAATTATCAGAAAAAAAACACATGCCTTTTTTGAAAAAAACATCCAAACTCTCCAATGTAACACAGTCTAACATTTTAAACAAAAGTCTTAGTAAAGACTCATCATTTTCATCTACCAAATCCCTGCCAGATCTAATAGGGGGGACCACATTGGCAAAACCATATAACTATATGTATCAGAGTGGAAGCATAAGCAGGCATTCTGAGAGTGAGAGTGGCATAGTGAGTGAATGTGATACAGAAACTACAAATAATTCAGAAATTTTTTTGCTAAATGATATTGAAAGCACTCAGAGTAATCCTGAAACTGGGCATGCAGAAACTCAAGTGGATGATATAGTTGATGTAATAAAACAAAAAATAAAGCAAGATGAAGAAGACCATGCTAGTCTCTCAGATGATTTCCAGTTGGCACCTTCTGCATGTTGTGGAATTGAAAATGGTGAGGATTTGGACAGCATTACTATGTGTAACCCTGTTTGTCTAGAAGAATTGCAAGGAAAACATGACGTGTTTACATTTTATGATTACTCATATCTTCAAGGCTCCAAATTCAAATTACCAGTGATAATGAAACAATCGCAAATTGAAAAAACACATACAGCAGGCAGTTTGTTTCACGGTATTTGTCTTGATAAAATACCTGGTAAATCTGAACATAAGGCTGGAGAGTCACAACCAGATGTGTTTATTCATGACCATACTCTGGCAAGTGTCCCTGGAGAATCAGATCCCAATTCCTGTAAATCTGCAGAAACTGTAAGAAAATTAACTGTTACAGAGAGTACAAGACAGGTTTCAACTTTATCTCGTAGTTCTTCATTAGAATCTCTGTCTGTAGTAGGTGATTTGTTCAGCTCAGGTATTTTTAAAGGTGGAGACAGTCTTCAGCGAAGCACCTCTTTGGAGAGCTGGCTGACTTCCTACAAAAGCAACGAAGATCTTTTTAGTCATCATGGCTCAGGAGACGTAAGTGCAAGCAGTGATTCTGTTGGAGAGCTCAGCAAAAGGACACTAGATCTTTTGAACCGCTTAGAGAATATCCAGAGTCCTTTAGATCAAAAGATAAAGCACAGCATCTCTGATATAACACTCCAAAGTAGCTCTCAAAAAATGTCTTTTACGGGACAGCTGTCTCTAGATATTGCATCCTCAATCAATGAAGACTCAGCAGCTTCTCTCACTGAACTCAGCAGCAGCGAGGATCTTTCTCTCTGCTCTGAAGACATTGTACTGCACAGAAATAAAATGCCAGATTCAAATGCATCATTTAGAAAACATCTTAATAGGTCTGTAGCTGATGAGAGCGATGTCAATGTCAGCATGATTGTTAATGTCTCCTGCACTTCTGCTTGTACTGATGATGAAGATGACAGTGATTTGCTTTCAAGTTCCACCCTTACCTTAACTGAGGAAGAGCTAGGTATCAAAGATGAAGATGATGACTCCAGTATAGCAACTGATGAGGATATTTATGAAGAATGCAATTTAATTTCAGGACTTGATTATATAAAAAATGAACTCCAGACTTGGATTAGACCAAAATTTTCTTTGACAAGGGAGAAGAGAAAAAGTAACCTCAGTGATGAAATTCAGCGCAGTAAAGTTAGTAATGAGACATCAAAAGCCACAGATACATTAAGCATTGAAACACTATTGAATGGTTCAGTACAGAAAATATCAGAAAATAATGGCAATAGTAAGAACGTACCACGTGAACATGAAAAAGGGACAAAGAGTCACCTGATGAAAGATATCTCTCAGGTTGTGAAGGATCAGCTTGTGGATGATATGGAGAATGGCAATGTTGAAAATACTATTGGCAGTCAAAAGGAAGGTCTTGTTAGAACATCAGCAACTCCCCAAACTCATGCATCACTTGGTGTCAGAAAAGCTGAAAATGAATGTTGTGTCTGTGAAGCATTTACAGACAGTTCAGATGATTCACATATGGATGGCAAGGAGACTGTTCTGTCATCAGATGGATCCAGAAACCCTCCAAAAGAATGTCAAAGACATCTTCAGCCTGATCATCACTCTCTTGCTTCCTCTCCTGCTAAAAAGCCTTGTCTTGAATCTTCCTCAGAAATTAATTGTGTAGACATACAAGATACAGCTTTACAAACATCCTTACCTAATGGTCAACAACATAGAATAAGCGTTACTGAAAAATCAACTGATTGCTGTACAGCCTTGAAATCCAATGAAGCAGAATGCGACTCCTCAGCCAATGGTCTTGATTCATGCTGTAACTGTGAATCTTCTGCTTTTGATAAAAGAAACATAGAAGATGGCTCAGTACACAATTTTGTAAGGGAGATAATAGACATGGCATCAACAGCTTTGAAAAGTAAGTCACAACCTGAATGTGAGTCATCTGCTCCAGCTTCATTAGCACAGATCAAGGAAAAAGTGTTAGAACACTCTCACAGACCCATTCAGCTGAGAAAAGGGGACTTCTATTCTTATCTTTCACTTTCTTCTCATGATAGTGACTGTGGAGAGGTAATCAAATACATAGAGGAAAAGAGCAGCACTCCTGTGCCACTGGACTTCACAGATGAAAGAGAAAATATTGAATGCTTTTTTGAAGCCTGTCCTGAGGAAGAACGGATTGAGCAGCAGCAATCCATTTCTAATGGTACTCCTGAAGCACGAGTTGAGCAGCAGCAACCTATTTCTAACACTATTTCTGAAACATCTCCAGAGTCACTAGGTGAAGTGACTCTAGAGTCACTAGAAGAAATTAAAACTTCATCTGAAGGTAGGGATTTATCTTTCTCATGTAATGGTGACAATGATATGAACATCCCCAATCCTAACAAACAAAGTGCATCAAACAATTTGAAAAATGCTGCTGATGATTTGCTGATTTCAGATGGGCAAACTGAACGTTTGGAAAACAGTTCTCCAGAGCTTAGCACTAAAAAGAGTAGTACAGGAGAATCACCTGGATCTGAAGAGCCCAAAGGATGTGTTGCTGCTTCTGAAGAGGCTTCAGCTATAGAGTTTCAGTTAAAGCCTGGCCATTCACAGAAAAAGGATGCTTTGCATCAGAACAGTAAAACTCTTACTTGTGAAGAAAATCTCCTTAATCTTCGTAAAGAAAGACATATAAATATGCACAGATAGAATGTAACCCTCTCCAGGCACATACATTATCCTAAAAACAGGTATGTACTCTGCAAGTTGCACATTCTTTTTTTTTACCTTTTTTTGCCCTTTTTTTTTTTTTTTTTTTTACATTTTTGTACAATGAATGGAGATGAATCACCATCCAGGGCTTCTGTTGTATGACAGTACTATATCATTTGTTTTGATTACATTATAATCCCAATTTACATGCCACTGGTCAATAAATGCAGTGAATTCTAACTGCTTCTTGCCCTTTGGCTTTGCACTGACATGAGCTGGTCCCTTCTGGAACAAATCTGCTATCTTGCAGAACTTGGGAATTCTTCAGAAATAATATTTCTATGTCAGCCTCCTCTTTCCTCCTCAACTGAGCTGTGGAACCAGAAGCCAGCTCTACTCATTGATCCCCTTCAGTCAGCTGGCCTTATGAAGTGTTCAAAAGCACTTGATGAAGCTGATCTTCTGGTTTTACAAGAATTTTGGGTGATTAGTGAGCTGGAGTTCTACAATATTTCCAGACAAGCCATGAAGAATGGCTAAGCAGACTGGAGAAAAAGTAGAGAGATAATAAATCATCTCTTGATGTCATTTTACCATAATTTAAGTTCAGTAAGCCATTAACAAGAACACAATTATCACAACACAGTGTTAGGTCAAAAGTTGAGGTTATCAAAATAAGTAATCTTTGCAACATCATTAAAGAGTATTATGTGAGGGTAATGTAGAATAAAGACCTGAATACCAAAGCAGATGGAAATTGATAGTCACACAGCAGGACTGGAAGCTTCAGTTCTATCTTGTGGTAAGCATTTTGAAACATAAAGTAACATGGTGGAACCTAAGATGAAAAAGTGGCTCTGATCTCTTCCAGAGTTTGTAACTAGTTCAGATCTGGAGCTTCTGTCCTCACGTAAATGTCTACAATAACTGCACATTTAACAGCAAAAGAAGATCTACAAAGCAACTTCTGGATAATATCCTAGCCTGTCGCACTGCTGCTTTGAGCCTCACTAGTTGTTTGGTGACCCAAAAGCCAGCATAGCTGTATAGAATGCCATTAGTTTTTGGAAACACTCCTCCAGTACACCAGAGCCAGCATGGCAGCTCCAAATGCCACTCCAATTCCAAATGCCGCTGCTTGCCAGAAGCTGTAGCAAGGGAATTTCCAATAAAACACAAGGCTGAGCACGGGACCAGGTTTCCCCAGGAAGTTCTGGAATCTCCATCCTTGGAGATTTTCAAAATTCAAGTGGACATGGCCCTGAATAACCTGATCTACCTTTGAAAATAGCCTTCCTTTGAGCAGGAGGTTGGACCAGATGATGTTCAAGTTTCCTTCCAACCTAAGTTATGCTACGATTCCATGATGTTGCTAGGAGAAAAGGCTGTTATTTATCACTGCCCATGAAAACCACTAGTACTCTCCTATTGCAAACTATGTAGCTATAGCAGAGGATCTGGGCCTATTTATAAGAAATAGATTGCTTTGCTGCTATTAGATATCTAACTTCTGCATTTCCTGATTTTGCTATATTATATTACTATGCTTTGGGCTTTTCTTTTGCACATATTGGTGGTTTACCCAACATTCACACATTCACATATGCATAAATATTTCTAGCAAAGTAGGTTATGACAGCAATAGTCTACAGCTTGCCACTATCTCTTTTGAGACATATCTATTTGAATAATGCATTATATTGGAACCATCATAGCAAAGAGGATATTTCTTGAATGGCTTTGAAAGTGGCTATCATGACCTGTTGATTGCCAATGAGGTTAATACTTGGACACATCCAAAGAACTGGAGAAGCAATGGAAATCAACTGGGAAATACAAAACTCATAGATGATACTATATATTCTAGAATTACGTTAAAAGGATTATGTGTATATGGAAGCCTCTATTTGGAAATTGAGATGATGACAAAAGTCTGTGGTTGATAAGTGATAATTATGTAAACATAAGCTTTTCCTAAATTACTGTTTTATTAGGGTTTTTTTTTTCTTCACTCATTTTTATAATATTAATTTGAGGAATAATACTATAGTGAATGTGATTTTATTCTTGTTCTCATTCTTTCACTGATGAAGATAATAACATGTCTTTTCAATTCATTAGTACTTTTCCTCTGAGGATCTCAAAATACTGTATAAACTTTCCCTCACTCTTCAGAACTTCATAGTTACTTACTTGGTAGCCAGCTGTGTTTTTCATAAGACTGGGATATGAAAATATGCAGTTAGTGTAAGGACTAAGATTGGACATAGAGGATGAAGATATTAATAAATGCCCCACAATGCAATAAAATGTAATGCAGAGTTTGTGTGCAACAATTTAATAGGGTTATGCTATAGTTTTAATTTTTGCCCAGGGGTTGACAAATATTTTAAGGTAACAAAGCCCTTCACACTACATCCCACTTTTTACATTTAGGAAGATACACTGGTTATTAACTGATACATATAGCATTTCTTCCATGGAAATTATGTACTGTATTATTCCCAGTAGTAAAGCTCTAAGATACAGGTAGTTTATCTCTGGCACATCAAAAAATGAAAATATGAGCTGCTAGATTTGGTTTCACTAAAGTCTGAGCTCCCTTCCCCCATTCACAAGCTTGGTGCTTTAACTTCATCTCTCATGCTATGGGGAATGAATTACAGAAGCAATCTATCCTAATTTGTTAACTTATTCAAATAACAGTTATTATACTTAACTATGCTAAAGATTATCTTTTTGGTGGCAGATTGTTTATTTTTTGATGAGGCTAATTACTGATTTTCCAAAGGTAATTTACATTTATTACTAATACATCTTTTAAAATGTGACAGATAAATGTTGTTCCCATAAGTGTATTATGAAAAAAGTTACTATTTAAAAACACATTATTTAATTTGAAAGATAAATGGCAAACACCATTATTTTTCCTGTAGCACCTGTGCTGTAAGCTCATTTAAATGTGTAATTCCATGTGTAGCTGCAATACTTAGAGAAAAATAATCTATGGTATATGTGTACCTTAAAAGCATACTGAGAATTCAAAGCTGAAAAAGGCATAGTTTCAAATATAGTTTGACTTTATACTGTTTTAGTATTGGCCTTGGCTGTATGGGACAATAGAAGTAATAGTGAAGTAAATTTTTTTGCCAAATGTTGCGATCCTGTTATTTAGCAGTGTGCTACAAAAAAATGACTTTTATGGGAAAATAATAACAATCCTATAAGCAGGCTTAAAAATATCTCTGTCAGCACTGACTAGTCTTTCGTACGAGCCAACACAGAGCTCTTCAACAGAGGTGCTCACAAAGCTATGTTGATCTTATTTCTCAAGTAGGGGACAGCTTGAAAGAACTATCTTTTTGTATATGAGATCATGCGATCTGCTGCTGTCACTGTGACCCATGACTCACCAATGGGGTGGGAATTTTTAGTCACATATTCAATATGCGTAGAGATCAATACATTAAGGAGGTTTATGTGATGTGTCCAAAGTCTTTTCTAGAGTATACATTAGAATTCTGTGTGTAATTTGTTAGTTCTTACAAGTCCAAAAGCTACTGCCTTCCTTTTGTGCATAATTTGTAATTTAAACCTAAGTTTTAACTTAATTTAGGGAAAAAAATATTTTACTTGGGCTTAGGAAAACTAAATTGGTTTTATCTGACAGTGCTGCAATGTTAGCCAGAATATCCTGCCACATACTATAGAAACCCAGGACTGGTACTCAGAAGGCCTGACTGTTATTTCCTGCTCAGCAATAGATTTATTTGTATGACTTATTGCCTCCTTGCCTCAGTTTCTTTAGCAACAAAACAATGAGAATAATAATCAATGGGACCTATGAAACATGATTTATTCACTGAAAAGTGTTTTGAGATCCACAGATAAAAGATGATACATAAATGCAAAAGACTGTTAGTTAATTATTCATTACAGAAGAAAAATAATATACAGGCTTACACAATAGTTAATACGTAATAATTTACTTTTAGAGACTGGGACTACAAGAATAATCTAAATCTTTGCTTACCATTTTTTTCCTAGAGTTTTTTATAGGAAGGTATATACTATAATGTTTCTTTATAGAGTTTAAAGCAGTCTGACTTTTTAGCTCCTTACAGTAGTTGACTTTAAAAAAAAAATTAAATAAACAGATAATCCTGTATTGTCTGTGAATTCCATAATTTTTGCAATACTTGACATAATCAGTGAGACTTTTCTTACTATAGACATGTGAAACTCATGCCAGAGTTGTAGAAACCTTTTGATACAGTCTTCCCCTTTATTCAGATCAGTTCTTCATTAATTTCTAAACAAACTGTTGAGCTTTTCACTATTTTCATGTAAGTATATTTCTTTGGGGGGGGGGGGGGGTCAGTTACAGCAAATAAGATCAAAGGAGAAGGTAACTGGATAGATCCAGATATTCCTGCTTAATTTGGAAGGCACATAATGCATGTCTGGAGTGCCTCCTAGGAAATGCCTATGAGATGTACTTTGCACTAATCTTTGAGCTGTATTCTGACAGTTATTTCTTCATAATCCTCATCATAAGCCTGTGCTCTTTGATGAATAGTTTAACCCTAAACTCTGAGCTGGATAATTCTATAGTATGAAAATTTAACTCATTGCTGGTACTAGAAGAGTCTAAATAGCTATTTACAATTTAAAAACACAGTAACGACACTGACGATTCTATTCATGGACCACTTCTGTGACAATCCTTTCCTCCTCTCCATTGAAATCTCATTCTATATGTTTACATAAATATTAAAATAAGTGACGGGTAGATCTTTCTGTTGCTTCGCTTTTGAAAATTCCTACGTTTTCATTGATCGGTGCACTTTTGAGTGTGCTGAAGGTAAGTTCGCAGGTAAGGATAAGGACAGGATCCAGGGAAAAGGTCAGATTTGATGACTTCCCTTGTTTCTTTAGGAACAAAGTCTTTACAAAAATCAATGCGTTTCCTACATCGATACAATTTTTTACACTAACTTGTACCTCAGGCTGTTAAAAGTCATTGTTTGCCTACTGTATGCTTCTGCATTAAAGGCTCTGGCATGTGACCATTTAATGACTATCTGTGGTTGTTCTGGGAAAGCTATGTTTTGCAAATAAAACTTCATTTTCTGTAACCTACTATTACTTTTTTGTTTCCTTTTAGAAACTTGGCTGCAATTCAGGTGCAGGTTCATCCTGTAAACCCTGGGATGACCTCCAATTCCATTGTATCACTGTCTTTCATTACACTGACTCCCAAGATAAATTTTATTTCCAAACGTGATTTGTCCATGTTGGCTTTGTGATTAGGCTGCATATGCTAGTCCTATTTCAGTGATCATTTTGTATTGTAGCAAGGCCATTTGCTTTCATATGGATTCCTCTCCCAAGCTACCTCTAATGACCTCCCCTTCCTAAATTGGATGCTCCTGTACTACTTATCACTAGTTCTGTTCTTTAAAGTTTTGAAGTTCCACAGAATTCATGATCAGTCTGGTTCATCTTTTCAGAACTGTACCTGTCAATACTCTTCTATTTTATGTATCAAATTTAATATTTATGTGTATAATGCATAAGCTTATTGAAACTATTTTACTTTTAAAGTGACAATTTTGTTGGATTGCAGCAAAAAGAAGTCATTAGCCCTCCTGATTCAATACATCTAAAAATTAAACAATTAAAATAAATGGCATTTTATTTATTTAATTTTAAAATTTAATCTATGCAACACTTCAAGAAACAACTACATGGTGTTGTATATTAGGAACTGTTGACATTCTACTGAATTAAGTACAACATTTTGGTTTTTTATGCTTCTTGAGGTGGTAATGAGAAAAAAAGTTTTTAAAAAATGTGTGCCTTGCTGTATTTCTTATACCATTTATTAAAAAGCTGCTTTCACAGTAAAATTATGTTGGTTTGAAAGGAGGAAATAGCAAGGTTAAGATGTGTGAATAATTTCTGTATATATGTATAACCAAGTGCAAACATTGATGTATAATGACAGTATAAAATGCTTTCATGTTTGTGATGTCCAGTGATGTGGAAAATATAAGCCTTAAAACCATTAGATTGCATGGTAATTAGAATTGGCATAATAAACATAGTTTATTGGGGAAAAAAAAAAGCAGAACTGGTGATCTGTTTTACCTGCGTTCCAAGAACAGAATGCTTTATCAAAGTACAGAAGAATATGTTTTTGTTTGCAAATATTCCCTAGAGATATGTGATTCCATAGCTGGTGAAGATTTGTATTACCTGGCTCAGAGGTAAAGAACTTTTCCATTAAAGATTCTGCAGGTCTTTTTGGCCAAACAAGGGGACACGAATATTTAGTAGTTTAAACTAGGACACTGCCAACTGCAGTAGTGGCAATGAGCAGGCACACTTTTATAGCAGACCTTTTCTTTGTTTATCAGTAACAGTTTGTTGTCCGATTCTTAAAATTTCATTCATTTACATAATTATATTGAATAAGCTTTATATATATTTATATAGACACCTCTACAGTTGGCTGTTTCAGTTTCTTAGACTGTACATTTTAAATGTTTTTATCTTGTGCTAAAACTATATTGGGTGGCCAAAATAAGGCAGACAGCTTTATAACCTATCTCTGCAAACATGGTGTTCTTCTCCTAAAAACACTATTGGGAAGGGATATCAGGAAAGTTAAAAGGCAAGGAATGCTCTCCTATACCACCTTTAATCATTATTTTTCCAAGTATTTAAATGTTTTTACAAAATGCTTCAACATTCTTCTTCCTTTAAAAAAATGTGCATCAGTTTGACAAGCTTAGCTAGAAGCTTAGAGTAACTATACTGACCAGATGATACATTTATACAACACTGAAGGAACAGGTATTTTAAAGAACCCTCATGTTTTCAAAATTATTAACAGCTTCCTATTACTACAAGAGGCAAATTATTTATCTCAATTTAAATTTCCACTGCATGGCCTTGGGTAGGCTATGATGTGGGTAGGGCAGCAGAAACAACTCTTAGCTTAAAGAAAAGTGTAAATAAAAAGTGCTTATTAAGAAAGCCTTTTGAATCCATAAAGTTTTCTGCTTTTTCCTATCTTGTATCATGTACAAATCTAATAGCTTAACTACAATTACCTAAAATGTATAACTATATAGCTAAAGTTCACTTGAATATATTTTAAATATTTTTTGAAATATATATAAAGTAATTTGGAATATAACTCCTAAGTTTAGTAAAATATTTACAGTGACAATTTTTTTCATTTATGAGTTATTTCAAACATGATTTTTAAAATGGTCTTGACATGCAAATTGAGTTTAGAATCATTCTTTTTTTCTCCCTAGCATTTTCTGGTTTATGTTGTACTTTTCTGAACTTACTTTGACTATAGTCATACCTTACACTATGACGACAGGAAAACTAGTAAGTCAGAGGCTTTTCAGATCTGTCACCTCACCCAACAGACTGTGCAGAACTCCATCAACTACTTGTACCATTCTATTAGGCCATTTGCCACGAATTCGCTTTTTTTCCTGGGGGAAAATACTAGTACTTGTCAAGTCAATAAATCACATATTCTTCATACAATATCTGGAATATTATATGGTCACAACTCAAAGTTCTGTGGTTCCTTTCTGAGACATGCTGAACATTTTAATTTAACTAGTATTCCCAGATCTATATTATTTGGTCTCATGAGATACAGTCATCATTTTTATGACTGTGATGCAAGACCCATCATTATCAACTATTCCTTTTTTGGCATGGTTAGAAGCTTCACCCTTTTTTATTTTTCTTCTCAGAATATATTGGACTTTGTTGTCAAGAAAAATTGATTTCTAAAGAAAAAGAAAACTCTGATATATGCTCTACAGGATTTGTTCATGTCTTAGTGTAAGTCATATGCTTATGGCCAAATTGTGCCTAGAACTTGCAAGAAGTTCTACTGCTAACTCCCTAAAGAAAAAATATTGGTATGGTGTAAAATTAGTGTTGAGGTACCGATATTACCTCTACGATCAGTCCATACATAGATTCCTGTAGAGATCCTGTTCCCTGCTGGTGAAATTCCCTTGTGGTGTAGAAGCATGCAGCAAGCTGTCTGCAGCATTTATCCCCACCTAAAGTTCCAGAGGCTGCTTTTTATTCCACACACTCGCTGGCTCATGCTTGAACAACATCTGCAATGTGTGAGGAGGCCATGTGATAGTGATGGCCCTGACACATGGATCTCCCTCTCTTGCTTGCTTCACATTCTTTCCATGGAGAGCCAGAGCTCTCTGGCTCTGAGCAAGGGGAATGCACACTAACGCTGGTGGTAAAACACATGCCTGGGACTACAATTTAAAAGGTGTTTTGTAATCACGGTAGTTTTATATACAAAGAGCCTTGTAAACCGTGTCCCCAGTCTTTCTTACTTAATAGTTTGTCTTTTTCCCAAGGTAAGTCAAGGAGTTTTTATGGAACAGTGCCTCTGCACCTTTGTTACAGTAAGAGAAATTTAGGTGGCATCTCTATGTTCTTATGGTTGTTTGTTCTGTTCATTGCTTATACGTGTACAGGTAAGCACAAACACACATGCAAAGATACTGAAATTGTTCCTGTTTGTTTCACAATAAACTCAAATAAAAAGTCGCTGTCAGTTAGATGGCATCTCGACCTTCCTCCTTCATGACAGGATTCACAGATGACATAGCCTCCCACGTCACATATTTTAGAATTTTATTCCAATTCCCCTGTGTTGAGGAAAACAACATATTTTGACTAAAATGTATCTGGTAAAAGGGCTGCTTTTTTTTTTTTTTTTTGGCTTGAAGACATCACGAACGATGTTGTAAAGGTTCCTGTGCCGCAGTGTACAGAAAAGGGGTTATTAATGTTTAGGCCAGACCATACTCATACTTGGCTCAAGAGGATTAACGGGGATGTCAAGTTATTAGCCAAGTCAATCTCCTTCACTGACAAGTTTCTACAAACTTATTCCTAATAATAGCATCACTTTGAGAGGGATTTTGGCCAACAAATGACACCTGATCTATTGCCTTCAGTGCTGTGCTTCTAATTTTTCAGACTCACCCTGTCTTTTATACCTTTTCTACCAACCTGAATCACTTACATTTTTCATGTGACTACTGTTGCTCAGTAAATACATGCTCGTCCCTGATTTTAGAAATGTTTTTAAGGATTAGACCATAAATGAACTTGGCCTCACTTAGGTCTGTGCACTGGATGGATTCTAAGTGCTTCAGTGCTTTAAAAATGGAATTTCCTATGCAATAACAAGTAGTATTACTTTATTTCTGGGGAGTGGGAAAATAAGGTAAGTTAAATGCGAAGTTAGAATTGTATAAGTCAGTAATTTTAGAGTACAAATATTACTGGAATATTGTAGTTATTGTCAAATTAATTCTTAAAAATTACAAGAAGTACAGAACTACATCATGCCTGAAATGATATGGTATGAAAAGAAAGTTAGACAAGTAAATGTTTTTACCTCTGCCTTACGTTGAGCTCACGTCTCTCTGACATTCTGGGTTTGCAAATGGAAGTGAAAATAATTTTAAAAACACATGCAATTTTTTAAAGATTTTTCTCTTTCTTGTAATTGCTGTGAGGATGTTTTAAATGCAGCAAGGATCCAGTTGTAGCATTTTCCAAAGAAACATTATGAGAGTGACAGAGAAAGGGAAACATATTTGACAAGATTTCAAGCAACAGTGGAAAAACACAAACCATTGTTGATGCACTTCATTTACAGAATGAAAAAAATCAGACTCTGGAAGAACTGATACTGAGCATCAACCATCTACCCCAGATCTATCCCTTTTTTTCAGGGTGAGATAAATGCTATGGGAAATAACGTGCCCTCAGGCAAGATGGTATGGCAATTTCTCACACAGGCTACTGTGCATATATACCTGAACTTCTGCTCTGTAGTTCTTGAATCAAAACCCTGATCCCAGAATTGCCTTTAGAGGGCATGGGTTTTGTTGTTTCTTCATAAGGAACAGGACCAAATTTGGGCTGAGAAACGTCTGCCTCTAACAAGCTTGAAAATGAAGTTGTACCAAGCAGATTTTAAATAATATACAACAGCAGACAAAAAATTATTAAAGGGAAAGAAAACAAAAAAGCAATCTTTTTGCAAATCCTAGTGGTCCCCTGCCAGTAGTTTAATCAAGAATACTCTAAGCTGTGTAGGATTATGATAGTTCTATTAACTGATCATTATTTATCCTGACATACTGATGCCAGACAGATCTATGCTTCTCTATAGTTTTTGCTTTACTTACCTCAAAGTAGAGCTTTTCAAAGTGCTGAAAAGATTATGGAAATGTCTTTTCAACAGTTAAAATTCTGGCACATATCAAAAAAAAAACCAACCCCACAACTCTGTTGGGTTGCTGAGCATCTGTGCCAGCCCAGCTGATCAGTGATGCTTTTGGCCATATTTTGTGGAGGCAAAGTCTTTAAAAAGCTTTTCTTTCACGCACATAGAGCTCTATTTTCTGCAATTAATATGACTACTAAAGAAAGCTTCCTCTGTAAGGCGAGTTTGCCTTAAATAAGAATGTAAATGTTTCTCAGACCTGTTGCTGTTCATTTTACACAGTCCTACATCTCTCATCCTCTGGTCTTCTGAGCTGAACAGTTCTCCACTTGTACCTATTCTTCTTGCGTAATTAGACAACTAAAGGGAGGGTTTGCAACTTATGCTTGTAACAGGCAATTTACTGGTAATGTTTTGAAAGGTGAGCAAGTGGCAGGCAGAACAACAGGGGCTTGGAGTGAAGAGAAGATGGCTGGTAGATATGTAATGCTGCAGCTGTGACAGCTAGGCTGCAGGGAGGATTTGGATCTGCAAGTGTCATGCTGGCTGATGACTGAAAAAAGAAGAGAGAAGCAGAGGAGGAGGTGGAGCTTCAAGGATAGTTGATAGGAACTAGCTCTGGTTAAAGTATTTGTAGAATGGTAGGAGCATACACTGTGTTGAAACAGATTTATCTCTATTGCTAGACTTGTTATTGCAAACTGTAAAGTGATGCTATTCATGAATACTCATTTTTCTGAATCTGCTGTTCAGTATGCCAAGCATATCAATCAGATGTACCATTGTCAGTTAATTAACATTTGATTGCATTAAATATAGGGTGTTGAAGAGGAAGTTTCTACTTGGAGGGGGAGGGGTATCTATGTGCGAGTTCTTTGGAGGGGGAGGGATGTGTTCTTAATAATTATCGTCAATTGTGAGTAAAGTCAAATTGTAATCTGTGTGTACATATTTCTGTGCCACTCGCCACTCTTACGGCCACAGTAAGAGGGGGAGACAAAGGCAGTAATTATATCAGCACCTTAGTCCTTAGCCATATATCCTGCACACTGGATTTTCATATGTAGAACAACACCTGGAAATGTAAAGGTGTATCAGACAAGTGTAGAAGTAAGACTTATGAGGGAGAGGAGAGGAGAGGAGAGGAGAGGAGAGGAGAGGAGAGGAGAGGAGAGGAGAGGAGAGGAGAGGAGAGGAGAGGAGAGGAGAGGAGAGGAGAGGAGAGGAGAGGAGAGGAGAGGAAAGGAAAGGAAAGGAAAGGAAAGGAAAGGAAAGGAAAGGAAAGGAAAGGAAAGGAAAGGAAAGGAAAGGAAAGGAAAGGAAAGGAAAGGAAAGGAAAGGAAAGGAAAGGAAAGGAAAGGAAAGGAAAGGAAAGGAAAGGAAAGGAAAGGAAAGGAGGAAAGGGAGGGAGGAATGGGGGAGGGGAGAGAAAGTTGAGTTATGCCTACAGTATGTATGTAGAACTATTTGACAGCATTTTATAACACAACAGACATGATACTATTCAAAATAATGAAAGGTTTGGTTAAGACAAATCTGTCTGTCTTCTTCTCCCAGCCACATAATACCAAGACACTCACAGAAATGGATTGGTAGTGAATTTAGACATGATGGAAGGAGATACCGTACTCCTTTGCATGATATATAATTAATCTGTGGAATTTCATTTCTACAAGAAATTACTGAGTCAAATAGCTTAGTGGGATTGTAAAGGAGTCTAAATATAGAATAGGCAGCTGTGCTAAGACAGCAGGTTAGTTCAAACTAATGACAGTGGAGAGCAAACTTCATTCTCCATGATGAAAGCTGTTGTCCGCTGAAAGAACAGGGGAAATTTCCCAAACTCGATGCAAAAATGGCCAAAGCAAGATGGAAGATTTCAGCCTTTCTCTGAGGCATCAAGAATGGGCCACTGACAGACACAAGGCACATATAAAAAGCACAGAAAATGCCTGTGTTTCTTTTCTTTCCCCGTTGAGAATGAAGATGTGATGTCAGAAACAAATTATTTCAATTACTTGACAAGCTATTGTGCTGCAGCATAAGAAATTATCTCAAATATGATTTTGTGGATAACTGTAACCAGCTTTCCATATGCCACATGTAACATATACATGGTTACCTGGAAGGAGTTAACTGTGATAAATTATATTTCAATAAAGAAAACACTCATATTTCAGGCCAGTTGGGTAACAATATTTCAGAAGAATAACCCTTCTTTAATCATATACTTTGATGGAGGAATGCTCATAAGCACATCAGCACAACTCAATTCATTCCACAAGGACTGACACCTTAAACTGCTCTACACAATGAATCACCTTGTCAAATAAAGTGCGAAATGGAAAACCTGTTTTCAAACTCATCTGATATAATGACATTTACAACAACATGTTTGAGGTGATAAACCGACAATAATAATTATATTTCTCTTAGACTTCCATTGTACTTTGAAAGTTTTATGTAATCATATGCTCTTTTTTTTTTTCTTCTAGAAAATTTTATACCAGGACTTTTACTTTATGGGTCTTTAAAACAAGCCAGGAGGGAAACCACATTTTGCATATGACTGCAATTCTTAATTTTAACATTTTCTTAGAAGAAACTACATAGTTTCAATTGCAAGCCAACTTATATATCCTCATCCAAAGATTCAGGTGGTTCTTGTAGAATATGATATACATTAAAATTATTTTCTTATCCTTTTCAATGGTCATCAATAAAATTTATCTTTCCTGATCCTTATCATGACAGTAAACACACTAATGAAATATCTCTGAATGTATGTCTTAAGCTTAGTCAAATTAAAAAGATGATATGAAGAAAGTTTATGTTAATCTTAGAAATCTACATTCTAATAATATTTTAACATATGCTCATGAAGTTTGCAGAAGGATAGAAAAGAAAGCAGTTTCAGGGACATCCTTCCAGTCACTCTTGCCACTACCAGAACAATGTTCTTGGCTTGCCCTGTCTCACCTACTACAACTGGCATCTCTGAACAGGGGCTGAGATTTCATCAAAACAGATCTGCAGCTGAACCCTGGCATTTGTGAACAGGGGCTGAGGTTTCATCCAGCTCTTCTAAAAAGAAGGTTTGATGTGACATTTTTAGAGGTATTAGAACTGCAGTTATTTAGTACTGCAACAAACATATACAGATCTGGTGCTGTAGAAAAATGGGCCTCTGGGGAAAAGCTTGACTTTCAGCACTGAATATGTGTGTTGAGCTGGAAAACAAAGGCTTAAGAACGTGGGATAAACTTACCAGACACTCTGGTGAACAGCAGCTGACAGTCTTTAATAGGAAGGAATGAAATGACAGATCAGATGCTCAGAAAGTAGAATTTGATGTGATGTATATAAGCCAGCACATGGAGAAGAGCGGATTTGGTGAGGCTTCTGCGCAACCAAGAAAAACATTTCTCAAGGTAGGTGTGAGGTACTAACAGAATTATTGTAATGGCTACAGTTATATACTTGAATCTAAAATGTGCCCAGTAAATATATCATCTTTACAATATTATTTGCTGAAACATCAGTTTGGATAAAAATGTCCTTATCTTATGCTTTATTACCAATGGGACGTCATAACAAAATGTTCAAATGAATGTCTTATTTAAGATATGTTCCCCAATGCTGCTTCTTTTGTGACTATATTGTTATTTTTGCCTTGCACTAAAGGTGACAACAGACTAGGTTTTGGAAGAGTAACTGTTTGTTATTAAAAGGAGAAAAACGGCAACCCACCAACACTTCTTCTCTACTCCTACTCGCAAATAGACACATGAAACATTTCTCATCAGCCAAATTTAAAAAAGAAGCAAAATTACATAGTAGACAGTTCTTCCATTCATGCTCATTCACATTTAAAACCAGGTCCAAAGTCCTTAAATGTAATTTCATTGTGACAATATTAGTGAACAGAAGCCAAGCTGTTCCTACACAAGGATCCATAAATAGTGGTTCTGAAAAGGGAGCTCTTGCTGTTTCATTTACTAGTAATGCCTGCACCATAAAGCAAGCTACAGACTCTCATTGTCTGTTTTGAAATTCTGTTCTCAGCACAGAGGTCATGATTAGCATGAAAGGGGGAAAAGATCCCTGAGTATTTCTTCTTTTGCAGTGTTGGAAAGTGGAAGTGGGATAGTGAGGTCTTGTATTCGCTAGGGCAAAGCAGTGTAAAAATTAACAAATAAGTGGCAATACAAGTATGGGAAACTGGATAAGACTAGGAAACAGTCGCTCAAAAAGGCAATATTGTTATGACGTAAAAAAATGCCACAGTGGCCCCATAAATAGCCCATCTTTATGCAAGATAATTTTCCATTACATAGATGGAAACTAGAAGCAACTAATATGAACTCATTAAAGTGCTAATATAGTGGAATGAATCTGCCCATAGAATCAGAGGGCCAGCACCTGTTTGAAGTGTGGCAAATGATGGAAAAAAGAATTGCAGCACCTTTCCTTAGCCCAAATCTTTCAACATGTTTACATACTGTATGCTTAAAAAAGGCATAGTGATTTCTTTGTGCTATAGCAGTTTCATCCAGACTATACTTCATCATATGTCAATACTTTTGGTTAAGTAGCAATCTGGCATTTTAAACATGATATGTTTGCTATGGTGCTGCATATTACTTATTGCTTCTATACTGGACTGGGTTTTTTCATGATCTCATTCTGGATATAGAAATCTGTTTCAAGGTCCAGTTAGAAACGGAAGGTTTTAAACTTAATTTATTTCATAACCAAATCTTTACATTTTACTGTTGTAAATATGTTTGGAAAAAGCAAATAATAGTTGTTTTGAATTTGAGTATTGAGTTCTATAACAAACTACACACTTAAAAGGAAATACAAATGCCTGTGTTCTAAAGAAATTCTACCAGTTAAGTAACACATTAACTAGCTATATTTTTAAAATTCCATTGCAATTTGTGATTATTGTTGCCAACACAAGATTTTGCAGAACTTAGATTCTTTTCACAATTAAAGTTGCTAAGTGCACAGTGTCATAGCACATGACAAATTGCCCTTTAGCACTGGCTAATGACAGAGACCTAGCTTATTCGTAGCATA
This sequence comes from Harpia harpyja, assembly GCF_026419915.1. Taxonomy (NCBI): domain Eukaryota; kingdom Metazoa; phylum Chordata; class Aves; order Accipitriformes; family Accipitridae; genus Harpia; species Harpia harpyja. Next base: position 53,220,534 of record NC_068942.1, read on the forward strand.
CCATGTGTCCTAGAATATAAACATGAAAAAAAGTAAGCAATCACAGTAAAAGACCTTTAAATGGATCACTCGGATAAATCCGCTAGATTAGATGATGGAATGGTGCCTGGATTTGAATTCCTGGCCACTTTTGTGAGACTAAGTTTTTAATATTCTTTAAGACAGCAAAATGGAATAGGTATTGCACTATTAATTTGTTTTACAATGAGTTAAGAGTATTTACATAAGACAATGTTGAAAGGCTTAGTTTTTATTAGTGTAAAAACAAAAGCTTTAATGTTTTTATATATTTAATACTCTCTATATTTCTAGTGCTTGTATATGAACTCTGGGCAGCTGAATAACTTAGTGATTCCAAAAACTGTGCACTTACTTTTCCTGTCGCAACCAGTACTGGCCTCTTTGCTTTCACCACAGCTAGACAAGCCCATACTTTTGCAGAGAACAGAAAACTCTTATCCCCCTCTTTAAAGGCACAGAAAGCTGAATGTAAACACACTGGAGAAAGTGTAGAGAGAAGTGTGTCTCAAAAAGGGGACTTTTATGAGAGACCTCCACAGCAATAGCAGAAGAATGACTGTCTTTGCTCATGCTGGAGCAACCTTGAATTTTCTTAAAATCAAGTCCAATAAGGCCAATATCCAAGTTCTGAGGTTGCCCAGAGGAAAAGGTTTGTCAGACTATAATCTTTGTGGAAAAGTTGTTCCTTGACCTTTTTTGCCACTGTATGTCTACTGCAGCACAGGGAGGTCAAAAGTGCACTAGTTGTTAGCACCAAAGATGAAGCTTAACCAGACACTGAGAGCAATGATTGTCAAACGGCTCCATTTGCAAGACAAGAAGTGTATCCTTAGCAGAGCAAGGGAGATGAAAGAGATTATTTTCTAGGGGTCACATTTGTTCTTCTTTTCTGACCTCTCTCAAGATTGCAAAAGAAGCGGTAAGAGTTTTCTATAGCAAAGAGGTGCTACAAAGAAAACGGGACTGTGCTTTCCTCATCTCTTCTCTGCTAGTCTTCCAGCCACGGCTAAGCTCTGTTCTGCCTTTCTTTCCTTCTCTTTCATAAGACCCTAGTGAAAGCATAATAATCGAATACAGAAATTAAAAGGACAGTTTCAAGTGCCTGTAATTTTACATTTTAAAGCCCTTCTTAGAACCTGGAAATGAGTTTGGGCTATGGTTTGGAGCTTTTCTTTGTTTCTTGTACTCCTTCCCCCTGTTTCTGTCATTAGTACCAGTATGGCAGCAGCACCTAGGAGCCCTAGCCGTGGGTCTGTGAGGTACTGGAAATAAATAAGCTGTTTCTGTTTTGCATTTCCAGCCTCCCTCTGGTTTTTATTGACTATAGCTTGAAATGAACTTATCTGATTTAATTTCTGGTTCCCATAAACTCAACTCCATTCAAGGTGTGGGAGAATTTCAGGGAACAGGCGGGTTGCAAAGCCATCCTTATTCCATCCCTTCGTTGGGAGGCCCCACTTCACCCTGGTACAAACACAAAATCTTGCATGAGGACAGACTCTTACTAGCTACTCAGAATTCTGAAGATACTGCAATGATACTATAGCAATTTATAGAAGTATCTCAGCTGATTTTAAACTACTTCTTTGATTCCTCTTGGAAGCAGACAAAACACATCCAAAAGCTATTCTAGCTCTAGAATGTTGAGGTTTTGAACTTGAACTAAAAAATAAATTTTTGGCCTATCACTGGAGTCTTCAGGTTATCATATATTGATAAGATTAATTATTTGTCATTCAAAATGATGTGCCTTTTTTTGTAAGTAGTGAGTATGAAACTCATCACTTCTCAACAATTCGATAAAAGATCAGGATGGTGGATAAATGAAAGGGTTATTCTAAGGCACAGTGTGAAGTAGTTACTGATTTTTGTACTTCTCTACTGTGACCTAAAAATCAAGTTTGACCTAATTTTTCAAGATCAAGGAGGGGGAAAAGAGATTCTATGCAGAGGTAACTTGGAAATAGGTTTCAAAGCAATTGACTGGAAATATGGGATAAAACTCCCTAAGTTACCACAAAAAAAATAGCTATTGTTTATGTTTCTGAATACTCCCATCTTGACAGAATAGTTAACAATCCAGATGTCACTTGATAAACATCCCCATAATGGGAAGCTCAAATTATGGCCAAACACTTGAAAGCTATGCAAAAATTTTTAAAAATACAGTAAGTCAGTAGGATATAAGGCTAAGAAAAGAGAATAAATTCTGACAGTAATGGGCTACATTGTTTAGCTTCAAATGGGATTTCATGTACCTTTGCAAGGTTCTCTATCATAGCAATGGATTCTGTGATTATTTTTCTTATTACTTTAATTTATGTTTTACTGTCAGTCATCAGTGTTTGTTTAACACGTGGAAAAGTTCTATTTAAACATTCCCTCAAGCTACTTGGCTAAACTTGCTATCCATTGGGTGCCTCAGAGGATAAATTATTGAAATCTAAGCAGATTAATACCTCATGCTTATTCCCATGGCTAATGCACAATTTTGCAGTTGGAATAAGAGTTTTAAGCCAAAACTTTAACCAATGGAAAACTGCCTGCCTTATAAAGTAAACAGGTTCAAGTTGCCTTTTCAGTTTGGGAGGAGTCTTTAAGAATCCCTTAATGTGGGAGGGATGGGCTGGTTGCCCCTGTGAGCCCATTGAGCAGCTTTTCAATGACCAAAACTCAAGAAGGCCAACTCGCTAGTTAAAAGGAGAACCTAGGAATGGAGATCTTTAAAGGTATTTCATCTTGTTCTTGAATATCTTCACACCAGGTAATATTCTCCTGAAGTAAATAAAACATCATCTTTAATGGGACAAAACCGTCACTATTTTATTCCAATTTCTGGGCTGCTTCAAAACATTGTTTTCCTGATAGAAACTTTCTTCTAATTTATTTTATTTTCTATGAACAAGAATCTTTATCAACAAGATACTGATGACAGTTATTATATATAAAATATTTTATAGCTAAGACACAGCATCTTTCTGTCTTGTTTAATCAAAGATACTAAATGGATGTTAAATGTCTTCAGTCCTGTAGGTGCCACATTTTCTTGATTCTATTAACCCTTGCCCTCTCTAACAATTGTGCCCTATGTCTTCCTGTCAACAGGAACTATTTGTCTCACTGCTTACAATTCATGTTAAAAGCTCTTAAGTTATAGCATTTGATATCAAGGCTGACAAAAGAACAGTCTTTTTTCCCTTATGCTAGATAAGTATCTTCTAAGAAGTTTTAGAATTTCACAGTACATCCCTGATGTCTTAAAACCCCCTTATTAATACACTGTTATTTCACTTCAATGAAACGGGGAAAAAAAACCCAGAAACTAATCCATTCCTACAAAACCAAAGTCTGAACAGAGAAATACCTCTGCAGTACTGCTGTAGGCACTGTTGGCTCCCTCCCCACCCACTGCAGCCCTAAAAGCAAGAAAGAACATGGTGATCTAGTACAAAATAACTGAATATAGGTCTCAAAATTTGGGGATTTCAATCCATATCTGAATCTTGAAACAAAAAAGTTGTTTTTCAGAAATTCTGATTAGCCTCTATTTAAATGACAGCTTCCAAATTAGGCCACGTAGATTGAATTTAGGCTCCTAAACCTGGAATACCTGATATAGGTGCCCAAAGTCATTAAATCTGACGATCTGAATGCTTTATAGAGCTGCCAGAAAACTTCTAAGTATCAAGGGCAATACTGAATATAGCTTTTGACAAAAAAAATGGCTTGTGGCCCTGCCTCTCCTGTTCTCTCTCACCTTCTCTTTCTACACTTTTTAACTCAAAGATCATCCTTCATTTTAGCAATGGAGTGTTAAGCAAAACTCAACATGTAGCTCAACACTACTGTAATACAAACTGACTGTTGTGATCTGGACTGTGCTTCCAGCAAAGACTACAAAATACTGTACTTAGCACATTTTTTTGTCCCTCTTCTCTTAAATCTTCTGCAAAGCACATTTTAAAGAGCAGGCATGACCTGGCTTATTGTGCTCAGCATCTTTTATAAACTCAGCAGAGCTGTGGAGAACAAGTACAAAAAACATGCTTCTGCCTTGACATATCGGAAAGAAACAAGAATACCACAGAGACTGACCTGTGCATTGAGCATTATGGAAGTATGTTATGGATGAGAGCCAGGATGTGTGTTAGGTTAATTACCTCAGAAATAGTTGAGTGACAAGTAGCAATGATTAATTTAATAGAAAAAAAAGTTATGCAAAATGTATCAAATGTAATGAAGATCCTACTGCAATTATTTCATTATGCTTGCTAAATCTTTCAAGATCCAGATGCTCTTCCAATAATTAACTGTATAACTTACCATGCTTTAACTTTTAAAAGTTAAAAACTGATGTAACTTTTAATTATTTGCTTTGGAGAAAGGAAGTACTTAAGTTGGTTTAGGTTTCTAAGTGCAACAGAAGTTTTTCAAATATGGAGGTTACAACTTACATTATCTTTTAATTATACATTACTTTCTAGAAAGTAATTCATTCCACAAAACTCAACATAACTGGCCATTCTGCACCCAGGAGGGTTACCATTGGAATGACTGGCATGCAGTGGGCTAGAACTGAAGTATGTTGCCCAAGTAATACAGACTTCATGCAAAGAATCAGTGATCTGGTTGCTATCTGTTATGATAACATACTCCTACAAAAGTAAAAGCATAATACGATACCAGGGCTGAAATTAATAAGGCCTGCTCATTCTGAAAGATAATAATGGTATATGACTTTGATGCAATACATAATGTTGTGACTGCATATAAACAAACTCATTGATTATAACCATTTACATAAGGCCTATATTTACAGGAAAGGCTAAGAAAACAGAAAGAATGTGCATTGTCTTCACAGGGACAGGTGCCATTCAAATTTCTAAGAAGTCAGTCACCACTTGATACCGGGTGATGCTGATGCTATAGTTAAAACATGCTTGGAGCTAACTTAAATGTTTAAGGTGTTTTTGTTTCAAATTCAGTCGCAGATGAAAGTTCAGCTTTAAAATCCAGGAAAAAAATGTCTGCTTTCATTGCACTCCTAATGCAAAAGACTGAGGATTTAAACCCAGGACTTTTGTACTACATCCCCATACAGTTCAGTAAGTGTCTTAACTGGTGCAGGGCTATGCTCACAGTCTTTGTCCTTGTGAATATTTAATAATTCAACAGACAGGACTAACAAGAATTTCCCTTCCAAAATCCTTGCAGCCTTGTGGCTATAGCACTAGCCAAACAGTTAAAAATGAAGGCTGAAGTCTCCTGAGGCAGAGTAATTTAAATTGTCTCCCATATTTGGGGAGTGCTCTTATCACAGAGATATTATAGATAGGATGTTTTTTTCTTTTGAAAGAAGACCAGTCATCACAATGGTTGTTGAGTCTTTAGGGGAAAAAAATGGTTTCCCAACGTATCATAAAGCATCTTCAGTTTAGCATGATAGTGTATAAAACTCTCTCCCTTGTTTTGGGAAGACTTTATTTGAAAGGTATTTCTTGAGTAATGTGTCCAGGCTATTAGCTGAAAATATGCCAAGTTTTTCTTCAAAATTATGAATGTATTAGCTGTAATTGTGATTATTCTTTCACTGTACCTTTACCAAAATTGATACCTACAGATCGTGTCCATACAAGATAAACCATTTTTTGGTGGACAAGTAAAACAAATAACTGTTCCCTTTTCTAGTAAAGTGGTTGGGAGTTTTGGTTTGGTTTGTTTGGTTTTGTGTGTTTGGGGTTTTTTTAATTAATTACTTGTTCTGACAATGCTAAGAGAGTGGAATGTATCTTTCTGGAATATTCAGGAAACACTATGTAAAAGATTTTTAGATTGCTTTGAAATTCCTATTCAGAGCACAAGCTCATATGCAATGGTACACTATCACAGTGTCCAAAAAAGCCACCATAAATGGAATGATCTTGCAGCTTAATGAAACAAGCAGAAGTTATCATCTGATTAAGCTGGTGGCCTGCCTAGGTATAAAAGCTTCTCATAGAATTTGTACATAAATTCCATATTCCCAGTACTAGAAGAATAATATTTACTTCACTGCAGTTAGGCCTCTTTAACAGAAGGGGAAATAAAGCACAAAAATTGGCATTGGGGAATGAATACATGAGCAGTTGTACTGAATCTATATGAGGTGAGCACTGACAGAACAGCTATAAACAACATTCAGTAATAAGAAGAGAGTTTTACGTTAATGTTTCTTGGCCTGCTTTTGAGGAAGGCTATGTCAACGATCTTAATGGCAGATTTAGTCTGCTCTTGTAAATCACTCTGGCTGTAAATAAGAATCTGTCTATGTGGACGTCTTCACTGGATTGGGACCACTAAGTGTTGTATTTTTGCTGGAAAGATTATGAGACACTTCAAACTGTAAATCTGAATACATTTGGATACCAATCAGGCAGTTCTAACACCAGCAAAACTCTCACTGACTTGAAGGGAGTTTTGCCTGTGTAGAGAACAGGATTAGCCCCTCCCATAGTTATTTCCTAAGAGAAAATATTAGTGGCATGATACATGATGCATTTCTTCTGAATTTAACATTATTTTGTCAAAATAGTTTTCTCCTATTTTGCATTTCCACATCCATATAAACTCTTTGTGTTATCACATACGTCTGAAGTCCATTGACTTAAGGATCTTCATTCTGCCTTTAAACCTACATCACACAGAGCAGAAGTTGGCTTCTGATCTATCTTGACACTATTTCCCAGATTTTTTTATCATGCTATTAATTTGACATTAATGAGAATAACCTGCATCAGAACAGCTGTGACACAGCTAGTTCTGAGAACTATGTGCTGACAATACTTTAAGTTTACTTGGTGGGAAGCTTCACAGACTCTGTAGAACTGGTGTACTTATAAATGATAGGTGTAGCTCCACTTCCTAGCTGATGTCTTACAAAAGGCAATGAAACAAATGAAAAGAACTAGTCTATTCCTTGGCAGTCTCAATCAACAGAGCCCTTTTCTAGACTGAGAAAATTAAAGCCATGATAGATAATATCTGACAACACAGGTTAACAGCTACAGTATTTGAGAGTTTCATGTAGATAGAGACTCAGCAGACTGAATTAATACCATAGGAAAGAAGAGTTTTGAACTCCAGCATTAATCTTCATTTCATAAATATATGAGGAATTTAGAGTCAATAGCATGGCTTTTATCTAAGTCTAGAAAGGACAGAGCAACCATTGCAGCAGTCTCCAATCTGAATGCCAGTTTTGCTCTGAAAACAGTCAATTCAGTCAGTGAATTAGACAAGTAGTAATGGGTAAAATTGGACAATTGCTACTGATTCTGTTACATAGATCAAGAGAGGATTTCAGCCTCCAAATTACCTTTCAAAAGTACTCCTTTAGCATAAGAACAGAGGATTTGATTCATGTCATGCTTTGAGAAGAGTAGGAAATGGGAAAGCTGTAGAAGTAAAAGGTTTTGAATGTTTTGAATGTGCACTGGTTTTCCCACACCATGGCGTATGTATACATGCACCCTCAAAACATGATTATCGAACTAAAAATTAACAGAAAACTTAAATGAGTGGTTGCATGTGCACCAAACGCCAATGGTGTAGTATTTATTCTTGCATATGCACCAAACTCCCATGCTTATCTTACTATATCAAAGATGATTCCTAGAGCAAAATTAAGTGAAACTAAATGAAAATATTGCTTTATGTGTATGGGATGAAGAATAATATCCCCATAATTCCCTCTCTCTTTAAGAGGAGGTTTTTACCTCTGCCAGAAGTGCCTATAACAAATCCCTGCTCGTTTCCTTTCCACGCTTCCTGAAAACCTTAGTTGGAGGCCCTCTGGTTTCACAGGAGAAAAGCTATTACTTTGTTCTCAGAGGGGAGGCCCAGAAGAGAATACTTGAACTTTGCATCATCTTGCCACAACACATGCAATCAATACCTATCATTACACATAAGCTTTACACAGTTTCATCTGTTTACTCTGTAATACCATTAATTCTACAGTGCATTTTTTTTTCATGTGGAAAAATAATTACATCATGCAAATATTGTTCTTCTGGTGCTAGGCACTTTATATTTCTGTTGGAATTTCAAGAGCAGCACTGTAAACATCAGCCACAATTATTGAAAGTATTTCCCTGCGTTAACATTACTTAAAATAGTCAGTTTTCAAATGCTTTGAACAAGAAGTTAGACTAACTTGTACGAGATGATGCCTATCTTTGCATAGCCTAGCAAATGCTATTTGCTGAAGAGTTTTGTGAGAAAAGTAAACTATAGCTAAAAAAGCCACCACTGACTCTAGTTTAAAATATATGCGTTTATTGATTCCCTTTTGGTTGTGGCAAGAGTATTGCACTCTTGCAAGGAACTAATAGGATCTGTGCAGCATATTCTTTCCTGCAATAAATTCTTATGGATGGGTATTACGGCAATCATATCCCCCAAAATTACTGGACCGCTGCTCTATGTAGACATGTAGGCTTATGTCAGCCTTTTTGGTACTTCCCATCTTTCTGAAATCTGAGCCAACATGTTGTGTAGACCATGTCTTGGTCTACATGGGGTCACAGGGTAATTCTGAAAAATTCATGTAAATGGAGTTCGTTCTTTGCCTGTTTCTCTCATAACTCAAACAGTGTCTTTCATGTAAATGAGATGGGGAAGTGAGGAAAGAAAGAGACATGGGGAAAAGTGTGGAGAAGAGGCACAAATGTTACAACTGGTCAGAATTAACGCACACATTAGGACTTTACATTTTACACATCCCTTGGACTTCGTTTTCTTTGGGCCTCAGAATTACTCCCTGAACTCAGATCCACAGGCATTTTATTACAGTAATCAGTACAGCTTCCTCATGAAAACATCAGCAAAAATTTCATGCAATACTCTTGATAGGCAATTTAGAAATTGAGACATACCATTCCATGTCCTAAACAGGTTTCTAATTAATTAAAGTGCTAGACTAGTTGGCGTTTCATCATACTGTAGAGTAGAATATAAATGGAATCTCAATTAAACCAATTTTACACCAAATCCATCAACTTCCACATTTCAAATAAAAGGAGAAATATATGACAAAGACAAAAAGGAGGGACTCAAAAGAATGCTAACATAGGGAATGTAAAATGTGAGGTTGCAATAGCATAAAAAATTTTCTATAATCACTGCCCTGTGACAGACTCTTATTGACATCAAAAGACACCAAATCTGCATTTAGTAGTGCTTATAGTATATTGAGGAATAATTCAGAGTCAGGATTTCATGGTTGCATCACTTAACAAAGAGTTGTTTATCTTTATGGAGTGAAACGTGGGATTGCCACAGTGCTCTCACACATTTCCTGGTCAAAAATTAGTGCCATATCTCTCAGTTGCTGAGCATATTCTTACAGAGGTTCCCCTACAACTTTTATAGCCTCACTTTGTTGCCGATCATTCCTATTTGAGATGATTTATACCTATACTAGCATTTTCATTTGGATTCAAAGCATGCTTTTGAACAGTAGATCACAATGATTTCCACTTACCAGGCTTTGGTTCACATTGCAGGTGGTGTGAGAGCATGCAATCTGGATTGCTCTCAGGTAAAACATTTTTAAAATTATGCCCCAATAGTACAGGAGCTCTAATGCACAGCGCTGTTGTAGAGGACCAGACTAGAGCTAGATGGAAAGAATCCTTTTCCCACCCTCCAGGTGGATATACATTAGGGAATGTATGGTATGGATCTTAGATCCTCAGAACCAGCTGTTCTCCTCTACATACCCGACTTAGGCTGTGTTTACATGATGAAGTGGTGCAGCCAAGAGAAGCAGATTTGTAGAGGAAAACAATTCAAAACAGAGCAAAGAAACTTCTGATTTACATGATATTTTGGTGGTTGATCTGACTTTTACTGAAATAATGTCAGCCTCCCCACTGATTTGAGAGCTGATTCTCTATGTCTAATGAGCTGTAATTAAAAATAACACACACTCTCCTCTCCCTCCCCCAAAACATGCCTGTTGCTCGTTTGAAAGCTCTTTTTTTTCAATTTGGTAATTACCCCTACCATATTTCATGATTACTTTTTTCCTCAAAGGACTAGTGCCAAAAATTAGGAGGCTGTATCGGTCTCAGTGGCAAGGTATTCACAAGCTGCTTAATCTGCTTTGTAATTTCAAAAGGATAGTAGTCTTCACCTGCCTGGCAGCCACACATAAGACTCATGAGGTGAGTTTAGTGTTTGAGCTCTGCCTGGAGGGATGAGAACTCAAGACCAGAGTCCTGCTACTCCACACAGTACTGTGTGAACATAAAAAAAAAAAAAAAATCTGCTAGGACTTGTGTCCTGAGCAAGAGCATTTGCTGATGGTGGGGGAGTCAGCCAAACTGACTGTCAAAAAATTAGTCCTTTTTTTCTCACAGGCTGAAGGTTAAATTACTTGTAAAGAGCACTCTACTCACGTCTGTTGAAACCACGTCCTACAATAGTTTGTTGACTAATGTTGCTTTCCTAAAGGCTTGTTATTTCAATGCATCATATATATATATTTTATGTCTCCTATGTTACAAAGAAAGAAAGAAAGAAACCAACCACTCTAGGAGGACTAGCCAACCATTTACAACAGGGTGCAAAATCCCCTGCCAGCATGGGCAAAGTTTAGACACTGGTTTGTGCTCTGTGATTGCAGAGCTCAAGGTCAGTCACTCCTGAGGCTGCCCATGCAAATGTGACTGATGTTTTTAAGTCAGCTTTTAATGCTACAAAAACTGGTAGAAACAGACTGCTTGCAATCCTCTGTGGTTTTGCCTTCTTTTTTGGTTTTGTTTGTTTGTTTTGAAGATCCACAATCAGTCTTTGCCACTTCAGGTTTTTTTGACTGAAAGTTATTCACCAAGGTTTCTTGAGTTTATTTCAGTTATTCTTTCAGCTAATACACCAGGTGTCTTTTTTCTTTGGTTTTGGGGGGGGTTTTTTTACAACAACAAAAGAGTCTACTTCTCCTCAAGTGCAGGTGGGTTTCCTAATGATATTAGTGGGAGCTCTGTGTAAGAGGAGATTAAGTTATTTTATTTGGAAAAAAACCAACCTGAAAGCAGCTTTTTTTTCAATATAAAGCAAACATGGTGCAAAGACATTCCACCTTCTTCATCAGTCGGGTAAAATTTTGTAATGGAAAGCCACACCCAAGAGACCTGAAACTACAGTCTTAATTCAGAGAAAGTGCTCTTTGAATCCTATGAAAATTTTAGCTGAGGAATGGTTGTAGGATCTAATGAGTAAGACACAAAGGAAGACTTAAAGCTCACCAGTTGAGAAGGAGCCTATGATGCCAAAATGACACTTTTATCAAAACATACTAGTTCAGTTGCTACTGAAAAAAAAAAGCAGAGCTTGAGGTTCACGAGGCAGCCTTGTGGCTTCATGATGAATGATGGAATAAGACTCTAACAAGAATCAACATGTTGCTGTGGAAATTGAAAATGGAAAAAACACCAAGGGGAAAAAAACCCAGCCCAAAACTCAGTCAAGGTGAGAAGGCAGAAAGCATTTCAGCTGAGTGATGTAATGCTAACAAATGGATTAGCAAAAGAAAGTTGTCTAATACCAAGGGTAAAGTCAGTCTAACAGGCAAGGTATACACCATGTGTGCTCATCAAGAGTATTTTCAGATGTGTTACAACTCCTTTCCTGGGCTGTCTTTACATGGAAACCAAGTTGCATAGTGGGGTGATGCCTGGCTTGATCTCACTCTGGCACAGAGTTGGGCTACATACATAGTACATAGTGAGACTTGTAAGCTTGGTAGGATTCCTGAGCCTTCCAGATATATCATTCACGCTCCTATTTACTTTAGAAGAAGCAAGACTGAACTAAGTGCTTGGTCATAAAAGATGAGAGAAATTAAAACGATGCCTTAAAACTGTGCAAGGTACAGTACCAAACAATTTAAAAATAATTCCTTCAAAGAAAGTAGAGGAAGATGACAGAAAAATTAAGGCAGGCAGACCCAGTAAAATTTATATTGGGAAAGACTGAACAAGGGAATACTTGAAATATATGAGCACTTGCAAGTTGCCTGTTTAAGATGAGCGACACCCTAACAGTGCCAAAGGAGTTAAACCGTGAACTTCTTGTGCCACTGGCATATTTATCTATTTTAATTCCTGATAACATAAGACATACAGGACTGCAAGAAGAAAAGAAAAGAAAAGAAAAGAAAAGAAAAGAAAAGAAAAGAAAAGAAAAGAAAAGAAAAGAAAAGAAAAGAAAAGAAAAGAAAAGAAAAGAAAAGAAAAGAAAAGAAAAGGAAAGGAAAGGAAAGGAAAGGAAAGGAAAGGAAGGATTTCAACTTTCAAAAATGTTCTGACCTTTGACAGTGACTCCTTTGTATCCCATGGAGAGGAGGAACAGGGCCAATAAAATCCAAATGACTAGAGAGTCCTACGAAATAAGCACTATGAGTTTAAAACTAGTAAAACTTAATTGTTGAACATGATTACTTTTTTTTGACAGAATAACTGATGCCCTTATTTAATAAGCTAATGAAGTCCATAAGAATCTGTCTGGTTGAACATGAAGGGAAGCTTATAGTGCTGGCTGTACTACATTTGGATTCTGGTTAAAAGGCTATATTTGCTTCTAGTTTTTACAAATTCAGACTAGTTTGATTTGGAAGATAGTTATCACTTGATATGACAACCTGGACAACTGTATACAAAGGGTATTGATAAACAGCATCACAGTCAATGAGGAAGAGAATCTTAGATTACCACAGGAATCTGTATTATGCTAGGCCTTGTTTAACTTCATTAATGATCCCAGAAAGGCAATAAACAGAGCTACTAATTTTCATAAATGATGTTGAATTGGGAGGAGCAGCCATTACTTGTGAGGAACAGAGAAGTAATAGCAGAGGAAATCTAGAAAAATTAGTGTCCTGGTTTCAGCTGGGATAGAGTTAACTGTCTTCCTAGTAGCTGGTACAGTGCTAGGTTTTGAGTTCAGTATGTGAAGAATGTTGATAACACTAATGTTTTCAGTTGTTGCTCAGCAGTGTTTAGACTAATGTCAAGGATTTTTCAGCTTCTCATGCCCAGCCAGCAAGAAGGCTGGAGGGGCACAAGAAGTTGGCACAGGACACAGCCAGGGCACCTGACCCAAACTGGCCAACGGGGTATTCCATACCATGGGACGTCCCATCTAGTATAGGAACGGGGAAGTGGGGGCAGGGATTCGCCGCTCGGGGACTAGCTGGGTGTCGGTCGGCGGGTGGTGAGCAATTGCACTGCGCATCATTTGTACATTCCAATCCTTTCACTATTGCTGTTGTCATTTTATTAGTGTTATCATTATCATTATTAGTTTCTTCTTTTTCTGTTCTATTAAACCGTTCTTATCTCAACCCACGGGTTTTGCTTCTTTTCCTGATTTTCTCCCCCATCCCACTGGGTGGGGGGGAGTGAGTGAGCGGCTGCGTGGTGTTTAGTTGCTGGCTGGGGTTAAACCACGACAATTAGATTTGTGACTACAAAGTAATCAAATCAGATTCAATTACAAAAAATAAAAGGTAACACAATTAGTATATTAATCCTAAAGGCCCTAAAGCTAAGAAGGAGACCTAAAACAGTTCTTTGAATAAGATAGTAAGTTACGGTGAGAGCGAGCTAGATATGAAGATGCTGTTTGATAGAGTACAAAAAAAGGAGCACTGCAAATGTGGCCTCTTTGTGCGTCTACTGCATCAGGAAGCCAGGAGGCAACGTCCTTATAAAATAACTGATTCAAAGCTCACTGAAGCAAATGGAAGGACTCCAGCCCCTGTCAATAGGCTTGGATCAGGCCCTAGGCATGTCTGTGTGAAGTCACTTGGAACATTACATTCCCTTTTTAGGCACAACCATTACCACAAAGACACTGAGAAACTGAAGGAAGGCCAGAAAACTCTACTACCACAAGCACAGGGACTGGAAAGACTGAATTCAGGGTGGATTGATTTAAATCAGCACACAGGAAGCTTGGATTTGTACAATTAAGTATCATCTTGTTGTGCATTTGTACTTCATTTTCCTTAAAGAAAAGTTTATTCTTTCCAATAAATGAGCAGTAAAACATGTTGATAAATAATTTTTTTTTAGATCCCTCAAATTTAAAGGTTTTTTATTTAACTGACAACAATTAAGTATATTTATATAAATATGTTTTTAATTTAAAACCGATTTTATGGAAGACCGAAAGTAGGAGAACTGATTCTTTCTGGCTATTATGTCCAAGATGTTATAAATAATCTCATTCTTTTCCCCTAGTTGTTATTCATAGACTAGAAAAGGAAAAGAAGTTTTCTTGCTTTTAGAAAATTGCAATCAGTTTTTCAGTTTCGAAAGATGTAGCTAATGAATTGAACCTGTTAGAGAAACGGAAATGAAGAAAATACTCTCTCTGGATCTATGGGCAGGTCTGCCATTAGAAGGTGGTTTAGCTTTTCAACAAACTCTGGCCTTAGGTACATGGCTACTGACTTTCAGCAAGTTCAAAAGGCTTTTTGTCTGTCTTTTGAACTTCCACAGCAGATATAGACTGTGCTTTTAAAATTATAAATTACCTTAAAATTAGAATAACTTGAGGTTTTAAGAAGCTTAGATCAGATACCTTATACAAATGTTCCTATGGAAAAATATCTTGTATACTTCTTGCCATCTTTTCCAGTTTTCATCCACTCGATTGCTTTACCTTATCTTCCTTTATTACTAAACTGTTAACATAACTGAAGTGAGAGGGGAGCAAAGGAGAGTACTATGGTTACCAATCAAGAATTAGCTGGAGGACATAATTACTCAAGCGTTGGGCAGTGTGTTACATAGCTGCCTGTAGCAATGGGGACTAAAATAGGTAAGGTGGGGAAAGACAAAATTTCACCATAATCCATGCTTTCCACAGGGCTGGCCAGCATCTAGGTACTGGGACTAAATCATACCAGCACTCGGACCTCGATGGTCTCTTCTCAAGCCCATTTACTCCAGGGGGAGTAGCTTGTGTCTGTTCCTGAATCTTGATGTCACGGCCATGTTTAGGCTGCTAGCAGACAGGAGAGTTGTTAAGCAGTTGTGCAGAAGCACATATGGGAACACTATAGGCTTGAGAACAGATCTTATCTACAGTGAGATGGGCTGACAATATATATGGCGTATCATGAAAAGAAAGGAGACCTACCAGAACATCTGTCCTTCAAAGAAATAGGCACTGAAACGCTTTCAACCAAACAGATATACCAAACAAACTCACAGAAAGATCTGAACAATTTGATGCATTCAAGCCAAAAAGTCTCAAAACCAGTCATGGTTTTCAGGTACCCATCCTGTGACACCATGCAACTGGTTTGATGCAGGGATTTTATCACAGGCTGCTCCCACTGACTTCAAATGAACTCTCAAATTTTCATAGCTTTGGGAAGCTGGTACAAGTAATTTTAAATTGCACATCAAAAATTAGTAAGCACTCAGTACATGTTGGTCCAGAGCATTGGTTTTATTTTTCTGTTGTTTTAAAACAGTTTGGGTTTGGTCTGTTTTGTAAGCTTGTTTGGGAAAGCAAAGCTATGACAAAGAGGGCTAATATAAATGAGAAAAAGGGATGAGGAGAAAAGAGGTATCATTAATTCCGGACAGACTTTTACTGACATAATACCTGCTTATTTCCCCCAAAACAAAAATAGATGTTGGAAATATTTGAAAGGCCTCAGAAAAGCAACTGTTTTCTACTCTTTAGATATATATAATTTCGCTTGTCAAAATGCTCAAATTTGAGTACCTATATAGGATGTCTGTAGCTAATCATAAGGATCTATTTACTCAAACAGACAAGGCATAAAATGAGCCAGTGACTGAAAATTACAACTAGAAAACTTCAAACCGGAAATAAGATGCATTTTTTGACAGTAAGACACTTACCTTGCATCAGGAAGTGTTATATTTTTGTTAAAATTAACATGGAATCCTTGGACTTTTTCTTATTGTCACAAGAATGGGGCAAGACTTTTGACTCATTTGGTTCTGTGGTCTACAGCTTACGTAAGGTGGCCTTCATCACACAACTTTAGGTGCCTAAGACTTTGGGGTGTATATCTCATATGTGATCGCTATCCTTTAGAATAATGTGTATTTAGCCTAGATTCAAGGTGCAATGTCTTTCTAAAACATATTTTCTAGCTCAATTAAAATTTATGGTCTCTGTTATGCAGGAATTAGCCCAGTTAGCCAGAACAGCTCCTTCTGATCTTGGAATTTTATTATGAAAACCACTGAATGGAATAAAATTCCTATCTATAGATTAAAGAAAAATGAAAATAGGAATAGTCTACAGTGCAGACACTGAGGGGGAAGAAAAATAAAATTGCTCCCTCAGTACTTAATGTAAATAATGAGTCAGGAAGAGAAGAATCTGTGGCATCCATTACCTTTGTGCTGCAAAAAAAGGACATAATCTGGAGTAAAAAAAAAATCAAGCCACTCAAATATATTGGCTGAAGTACTCCATAGCCTTTATACTTCTCTCTGTGATGAGGGAGAGGACCAAAGAATCCATGTAATAATAGATCACCTCTTACAGAAATTTCTGCTCTGCCACCTGTTCTCAAGCAGTCATGCCAGAAGTCCCTTCAAAGTGAGCCTCTGCAGCATTTAAAATACACACCCATCCCAGGAAAGCTTTCTTCAGCGTGGTCTGCATATTCAGGAGCTACTGACAAACCATAACAACCTTGCTGGTATTTCATTTGACAGCAAAGGCAAACTTCTGATCTAGTCACAGGGCTTTTTTCAGACATTGTCCTGGCTCCTCAAGCACAAGATGCTAAATGTACATTTTATCTACATAATTAGCTTTTCACAAGGGTGTGAAATTTACTCAAGAGCTGAGGACCTGAGCCACGTTCTGTGAACCACTTTGCTGTCTGATGACCTCCAAAAGAGAGATTAAAAGCTTTGGGTTTGAATGGCTACTGCCCTACTGTCTTTAGTAGTACTGGATGAAATTGTATTGCACCAAGTCTTGTGCAGCTTTTTATTGCCAGGAGAAACATCATGCAAAGTGACAGAGAATAAAGAGATGGTCTTGTAATTAAAAGTTTATGTTGCTTTTGTTGAAAACATTACACTTAAATGTCAGCAGTTACATGAACAGCACCTTATCTCATATTGGACTTTTAAGATAGCTGGTTTTATCTTGGCCTCCAGGATGTCTTGTCAGAAGGGCATGTAGCCACATAGGCTGTGGTGTTGTCCAAAATTACTCAACATTTGGATCTTTGTGTTTCAGAGTATTAACCAGATTACAGGTCATAATCTGTAAAAGCTCCCCTGCCACGGCTCTGCTTGACTCCATTCCAGATGAAATCTCTTCAAATAAATCCTGGATCACAATGATACTGCTCTGTGTGTCTCCAGCCAAAAAGAAGAGAGCAGAAAGGAGGGGAGGGAGGGAAAAAATTGTATGTATATAAAGAGACATTTCCTTCAAGGGTAAAGACCTAAATTAATGAAGGTCTTCATTTATCATCTCTAGAATTTTAAAGTATCTGTTCTTGTAAGGGTGGCCAATTATAATATTTAGCGTAAGGTAATTCATCTAGTGCTGTCTCTTCCATTTGAAACTTCTTAATTTCTTATGCCCTTTTCTATGGATTCACAATGTGAACATACCTAGGCATGCATCTGTTAGTTGTGGCAATTTAGAGCAATTACTTAATTAACTATGACATGTGGTTTTGTTTTACATTGGGAGTATTAGACCTGTTTTCTTTTAAGATGAGAAAAGAAAGGCTAGATGCAGACAATAGACATGAAAGCAATTAATTTAACTTGTTGCATCTTATTAGGCCATTTACTGTTTACCATTCAAGACAGCTAGGGATCCAACTACCTGTTTCTAAATCCTTCCTAAAATGAATTCTTGCTCAACTGCTTCCATTTATGCCAAAGACAATACTTAGTGCATAAGACAGGGAAGACTACACTTGCACTAAGGGATGTAATTCAAGTAAAATGTATTTATAGACTTCTATAGTATGACTCCTCACACTTTATGACCACTGCATACAGACTCATCCCTATGCAAAGGTGAAATTTAACATCACTTGTTCCATTACAAAAAGAGCAAAGAACTACAGTGGAGAGAGAGAGGGAGTAAGCAGCTTCTCTGGGATTACCCAGGAATTCTGTGGAACAAAGATGATCTGAGACCTCTTCATCTTAAGCACCAGCCCACTGCATCTAAAATCTGGTCATTACCATTCAAAGAAATGGAAGGGAAAAAAAAGCAGTTTTATCTGAACTCATATATGTAAAAATAAGGGTTTAACACTAAATCCACTGCAATATTTGTAAATAATACAGGTGTTGGTCTCACGCTCAGAAATGATGTTTCAATCCCACTGATTTTCCTTCAGTGGCTTCTAAATGCTGAAGTCACTTTGGGAAACAAAACTCAAGAGCCTAAGTCCCCAGTAACCTTCAAAAACCTGCTCTATAACAAGACAAAGAACGGCTGATTTGGAACTAAATAAACGTTTTGTTACTCATTAAAGGAAAAATAATGGCTTTGCTTAGATGTCGTGTTCACATTAAAAAAAAGCCCAGAATTTGTGATCTAATCCAGCAATGTGTCCACTATGACTGAGTTCATTCTCAGCACTTTCCACCATTTTACCTAATCAAATGTGACAGCAGGAAGAGCCCACCAGTAAGTGCAATAGTATACAAAGTATTTTATAGCATATCTTATCAGGGTCACAAACAACAGATCTGGGTTTGATTTCTTTGCTACATCCAGAGTGTTAGAGATCTTAGAAAGGATAGTTAAGCTTTCTTGGTTGGTTTGGTTGGTTTTTTTCCCCATTGTTACTATTTTTTCAGGGATCGTCTGCTCCATAGAAGCCATCATGCAGGGTAAGGAACAGCTGTTTTCAAACTGGAGCTTAACTCTAGGTTTTCAGATTTCCCAGATATTTTACAAATTCTCTTCATGGTCTAATGAAAGTGGGATCTAGAACTTCATTATGAAAATTATTGGTTCTAGCTACTGACTAGAACACACTTATGCTGCAGTAAACCCTAACTGTCCTATATGTAGAATGGGGATCTTCCAGGAAACAAGTCGGGAGAGTTAGGATAACCAACTTTGGCAAGGCAGCAGAACTTTGAGAAAAACATTGATTAGTGGGAGTGTATACCAGGAAGAGTATTACTCTGCATGATGCCTCTGATATTGTTTCTTCAGCATCCATTTTTGAGTACCCACCTGAACAGGTTTGCATACTGTCCCAGAACAGCAAATCTTACTCTTTAATGATAAAGGGAGTAGTAATAGCAGTAGTAGTAATACCCCAGATTGCTTACTGTACAGGAGAAAAACGTATATTGATAGTTCATAAACTAGAATCAGTTTCTACACAATCTTGTTGACTGTTTTTCAGACTTAGTGTACTAAGAAAAGTCTTTTATGTGAGATGCCATTACTCAGACTGCTAATGGGCTGATATTTTTTCTACTGCCTTATAATGAACACTGCAGAAGTTAACACATCAAACACCCATTAGTGTGAGGGTCTCCCAAGAAAGTAATTGTAGTATACATAAAGGAGGGTACCTAAAATGTCATTGGTATTCTAACGTGAGTTTCCTTTGAATGTGTCTAGCCAGAGGAAAAAAGAAACAACAAGGTATTTGTCTGAGGTAGAAATCAGAATGACAGTGCCCATTGTTTCTAATAAACAATTACCCCAGGAAACTCAAAAGAAAGAACACAACAATTAGATAACCTGAAAGCCAGAGACTTGTGAAGAAGGTTCCAGTTCTCCAGGCTGGCAGGGGCCACGGAGGGCCACCCACAAGGGTTCAGCTGCTTACCTTGTTAAACACTGCCTGGTTTCACCTGACATGATCTATAAGGCTGTAAAGTAGTCACACTTCAAGTGCCTTTCATGTGCACTTCAAATTCTTTTTCTTTTGAGATATACTTCACTAACAGGATTTCCCACTTTGAAAAGGAGGACTCTTTCAAAAGATGACAAAACCTCTCAAAAACACAGAAAAAAAAAAAGGTAAAAACAAAACAGTGGTTTGGCACAGCCCTAAAAGGTAATGTTAAGTAGGAAGAGTTTTATTTTCACCTTTATCGAACAGTTTTATTACCTGACAAGATTTTTCACTTTAGTATTGCTTAAATGCAATAATATATACTTACACAACAAATTATGTGACAGATTAAATGTGTTTGAAAGTGTCCTTGCATCCTTATCATTTGCATTTTGAACTGCCCATGTGGGTTGTACACATATCATATGGCTTGTTGCCAAGGCATTCAGCTACAACACAAAATGTTTTCAAGTTCAAAGCTTGTATCATTGTTCACCTCATTCTTATGTTTTACCCTCACTTCTGTTATATCACTAGAAGATGTTTCCCTTGCATCAATAAAATCCTTAATAACTTGCTCACTTTTAAAATGTGCAAGCCATAAATGAAAAAAAAAAAAAGAACGATACATAAAGATAAAAGACACCAGCTTTGTGCAGCTGCTATATTCAGCTATTTTTAAACAGTCAGTGTATAAGGATCCAGAAAGTTCAATTAACCCATCCATAGAGATATTATTGCTCTGTTAGCGACTTTGTCTCCCACCCCAGAGCACATCTGCAGACCCTGTTGCCAGGAGGGTTCCACACAGGCCTGGGGCTTCAACAAGAAGTCTCCAGTTGCAAGACCAGAGTCTTTGTGCTGGCAACCACTGACAGAATAAATATTTTTTTAAAAATATAGGTCAAGTTACCTGAGTATGCTCTACTTGCATATAGTATCAGTGGTCATCTTTCTTTTGTATGTTTCCTGGTATTAAATTATTCCCTTTCTTAGCAAAGCTTTTTAAAAATAAATAAATATATAAATAAAACATGATAGAGCTGCTTTTCCCCTCTCAACAGTCAGGTTTTCTCTCTTGAGTGGTAATTGGGGATGGGGAGTACAAATCTTGCTTTGAATTTCTTGATTGCATTTTCGTGCTTGTTGCAGAGGTTTTTCTTTTCTTTATATGTGCACAGTAACAACAGAGATTGGGAATAAATTCTACTTGGAAAATACTTTTTAGATGCCTTGAAAGTGTCTATAAATAAGGCTTATGATTGAGTGGAATGTAAGAGCAGAACACAAATATCTCTACGGGATGTAGAAATTCTCTGGGTTTTCTGATCCTCCTTATTTATTCAGCAATATGCAGAGGACTTCATTGTGTGTCATAATCTATGGCATCTATGATGATTTACAAAGGTTAAGGATTACATCTGCATACTCTCCGTTCTCTTGCGTTGCACACCTTTTTCATTTTTTTATACTTCTACTCTTGTTTTTCAAGAAGCACCTACCTCACAGACATTTGTACTAACAACAGATTGCTGGACCAATATGGTCGGAAAGATCACATTAGGATGCCTGTTTCTTACTGAGTATATTGTATATCTCGCTTGAAACGGTGACACGGTAAAAATACTCATCAATACAACATGGTACACAACAGTTTGGGCTATGCTCTAAGAACAGATTGCTGTGATGATTTTAGGCATGCAAAGGACAAGTGCTGTCACTGGATAAAGCCTGTTATGACTAGACTTCACTACTCAACCCCATCCAGATTCTGTATTGAACTTTAAAAAATCTAAGCTATTCTATTAATTTGGGATAAATTACCTGTACCACAGAATTTTTGTCTTTGTAAAAGAAATAAATAAAGGTTTAACATGAGGAAATGGTGGAAAGAAATAATTTTCCATTGGGTGAAAATCTACAGTTCGGGAAGACAGTCTTCAACCACTGTGTTTGTATTGCATTTCAAATTTTGCTTGCATTTAACTCAATGTAAACGTCATATGTATTTATCTAAAAGGAAAAGAGATTCTTCTAGAGCTACACCAAACACAAGGAAATAGTGCAGAGTATGTGTTGTAATAACCTTGCCCTTTTTACATTTTAGTGAAGTGGAATGCTTTGGAAAATGTTCTGTGAAGCACGTGTTCAATTATTTTGGTCTATGTGTGTTTTTAATGAATGTGTCAAGTTATGCATGGGCTCAAGTTATCATGCTGAATCAGAGCCTATGAATATGTTGGAAACAGAAGGTGCCCTGAAATTCTGGAACTGGCAATTTAGATTACACAGGAAAAGGAAAGGAAAACTGCTGACAAATAGGTCAAAACAACTACAACAGAGGCTCTTCAGTAAGAGCAGAAAAAGGGAAAGTTGGTGAGGAGGAGTGTATCCGAAAAGTGTAAAGTGCCTGCAAAAGAAAGCACTTGGCAGAAGAAAAATGGGTTGGAGGCAGGAGAGAAATGCAGGAATTAATGGGCCAAAGCTATGCATATCATGGGAGAGACTTAAAGAAGCAGCTGTGAAACTGCACCTCCTTCCTCCCTCCTCTTCCCTTTCCTTCCTTCCTTTCCTCTTCCCCATCCAGTGTTTATGAATATGTCTCTGAAAAGAAATCTTAGTCCAGTTAAGCGAAATGGAGCTATGGCACCCATTGCAACTGAATTTCTTGACTCCAACCTACCACTTGCCTGGCCAGGAGGAAGATGAGTTGACCATGATGAGACCCTTAGGGCACAACTCAGTGCCCAAATGTAGGTGGCTAGTGTCTCTTTTGCTACCCAAGGATATCCCACCTGGGCTGTAGTTGCCACTCCAGGAGTGCATTGGTCTCCTGCAGGACCTGCCAGCTCCATGTTGCTGGCTTAGGTACCCCAGGATGACTCAGGGGCCTACAAGCCCATGATAAGGCATCCAAGCTGCACCCTAATTTAATTCATGTTACATCATGTATTTATCCAGCAT
Source organism: Harpia harpyja (assembly GCF_026419915.1). Classification (NCBI taxonomy): domain Eukaryota; kingdom Metazoa; phylum Chordata; class Aves; order Accipitriformes; family Accipitridae; genus Harpia; species Harpia harpyja. Next base: position 53,243,407 of record NC_068942.1, read on the forward strand.
ATTGGAGCTATTGACAACCATAGTTTCAATGAATGGTCAAAAGCTGTATGTAGTGAATAATCATGCATTTGTGCTAAAAGGTCACCAGTAGGAAAATGTACAGCTAAAATGTTAATTTTTTTACCATGTCTACATAGTAAAATTTAGCAGATCTACATACACTGGTCTATTCAGTATAATTTAATGCTGCTTCAATGAATATTATACACGCTCCTTATGTCCAAAATCTCCAATTTCAACTTAAAGAAAAGATTTCACGAGTGGAGATTGTCTCTCACTACTAAACATAAGAAGATACTTAGAGCTGAGGTTAATCACAGAAATTTTCAAGTTACCAGATTGTCTGGGGCAGCGTCAAACGTTAAACCAGGTTGTACAGACAGAGAGCTGTAATCCACACACTAGTGCGTTATTAAATTTCTGGAAAGTAATGAACTGGCACGGGAAGTGAAAAGGAAAAAAAGCAGTAATGTGGAATGGCCTCTTATTCAGGAAACTTTGAAAATGTGCAGCCATAATAGCTGTGGTGAAGTTCCTTTAAAAGAGACCTTGGTATGCTGTGGAATAAAGTCAAAATAGGAGATTGTGGCATTCCAAGTCATACTGAATAAATGCATACATTGGGCCAAATTGTGGTCTTATTCACAAGGGAACATTTTTTCCCCCTTTTCAATAAAAAAAAGGAGCCGAGAACACTTTAAGATACAGGACACAAATGTGTAATTATTCTTGGCTAACATGGTAGCTGTTGATCATTTAATGAAACCATAATTACCATATAATGGCAGGGTATTTATATGACAGATTACTACATTATTACAGGGTAAGTGCGTGATTATTTCTGTCCTCAAAATCAGAATAAAAAACACATGGAAGTGGAAAAATAAGTTGAAAAAAGAGGGGTAAAAAATCTGAATTTCCCAATGCTACTCCCATATTGTTAATCCATCCCCACCTCAATCACACAGTGATGGCAATGGCCACCGGTGTTTACGATGAAGCCAAATCTCTGCAGGAAACCCATGCCACAGTACAACAGATCATAAGGCTCTTTGCCAAATGGCTACAGCTCTAGGATTCATTGTACTTATAGTTCAACTGATTCAACAGCAATTTGGTCACTGGTCTCTTGTCCTCAGAAGACACTATACTCCTGCTTGCTTAGAGAGATAGTACATACGATGGATGTAAGAATTTGCACCGAGAGGTACTTAACTCCCACTTCTATGCCTTTAGGAGCGAACAGTGAACTAATGTGGATTTCAGAGTAATACCAGTTTTGTACTGGGTGGAGAAGTTGAATTTGGCAGGACTACCTATGAGCTGGTTTGGTATGGTTTGATTCCAGTGAACAATGCTGGTGTTCACCACCATGTGGAATTTTGACCATTTAGTAAGGATTTATTTAAATTGTGAGAAAATACTTCAATGATTCCTTGTATGGGGAAAAATGCATTGACAAATCGTGAATTTACAAAGCTACAGAGAGAGTTTTATATGCTAAATACAGTCCATCTCGAGCTTTACAAACAGGATGGCAACTTTCCACAGGGGAAGCAAAATCAAATTGTAAACCCAGCTGACTCACTGATTACCCACATCCTACCTGGATGTTAAAAGAGCTATGCAATCATCTGCTCTACCTGAAATCTGCCTCTGCATCTTCATAGTGCCACTTCAGCCGTGTGGGAGAAGAAGGGTAGCACTTCCTCTTTCCAAAAAGCACTTGCTGAGCCAGTATTCTAAGTTACAAGTTATTGTAAGTACAAGAGTTTGTCCCTGAATAATAACTTCTGAATTTGGTGGGATTCTTAACTCTGGTTTTCCTAGATTTTTATCCAAGAAGCAGCATTGTTGTAGCTATTTCCAGACTTTAATAGTTTCTCTCCCTTTTTCTTCTTGAATTTCTTTGTACGGAGGGAAAATAGACTCAGGTAAAAGCCACGTGCTGTTACATTCGCTCAGGATTTATCCTATGTGTCTGTAAAAGAAATACGGGTTGCAAGAGAAAAGAATTTGGAGGCACTAAGAAATCAGTCTGTGTATACTTACTTAGAAGGCATCAATAATTGCAGTACCTTTGTAAATAGCTCCCTTAAACTGGTTATTACTCTGAATGGTCAATGATTGCTCATAATTCACTGCTGCTAAGTTGTTTCTCTCTGCAAAGAAAAAAATCTCTGGTCCTTAAAAGGGTAGTGCACCCACAATGCCGGTGAGAATTTGGTTATGTTAGAGCCTAACCCTGCTCTCTCTGAAGTCAAATGGAGCCCCAGCACACTCCCACAGGTAGCAGTGTTCATTTATGAAAAGCAACAGGTAGGGAGCTGACTACATGTTGCCTGACAAAGTAATGACTTCTTTAAAAACTATTTCACTAATATACTTTATTCAGTGTGGTGCCTTTTGTGAACTCTCCCCACCCCCCCATTTACTCTAGTTGAAAATTAATGAATGAAAGAATTTTTATGAACTGAACCCTCTGCTTCTGGTATCTCTTCATTACAGGCTTCTTCTGCCTCCACTATGTTTTTAGGACTATAAATTGTTACAATATATTGTCCAAATACCATTAAAGTAGCTCCTATAGATAAAATGGAAACTAAAGTCAATATTACGAAGCTCTAAATTCAGGAGATTGAAGTGTTAACTTTTTTGCCTATTTGGTGTTCTTCATAAAGTTTATTCTTATGAAGTTAAATGTAACTAGAATCCAAGTTATTTTAATGCTTTGCAGATTAAGAGTATTTATAAAATCTTGTCTTGGAAGGTGCTGGTTCCAGTGGTAATCAACAAAAATTAAGATATTTAGCACTAGAATGGGAATAATCCTATTCTTCTTTTGGGGATAGTGATGTTTTGACTATTAGCATTTCCATTAGGAAAGTAATCAAAAGAGTTTTATCAAATCTATTTTTTAAAAAAGTCTTAATTGCTCAATAGAATATCAGGAAATGCTTCCCCTCTCAGGTCCCCATCTTGCCCCAAATACTAAATTAAAAAAAATCAAGTAATTAAATGCTGTGTTACTCTGCAAATCCTTTACAGCCATTATAATGTTGTTAGCAAGGACCCAATCCTTCTGGCACAGTAAAATTTCACTGACTTCAACCTAACATGGTAGGACTTCAAGCAAGTCTCATGAGGAAGGGCTTTAAAATAATGTTCAAAACAACTTGTAATTACTTCTTAGAAATGTGTTCTATTTTTTTCTGCTATTGTTATCTGTACTTTTCCTCTTTCATCCACTTCTAAGCAAAGGTCATATATTAGTATTTTAATTTTCAGATTCTCCTGGCAAAAAATCAGAGACTCAGGATATTTTCTCCCAAGCTAAAATAAGTCAACTTCCAGGGTTTCAAATTCTGGCAAACCAGCTTCTCCAAGGCCTCGTAAAAATTCTGCGCTGTTATCTCCATATGCCTGATAGACTTTTTTTTGTGATCATAATTAAAACCGTCTGTCCTTTCTCTGTGACTTCAGGAGAATGGCAATGAGACACGAGTTCTGAAAAAGCTAGAAGGATAGAGGCTGAGGTTAGCAGCTCAGAATCACTTAATCTGCTATATTTCATCCAAGGAAACATAGATCCAAAGCACTGCTACCTGCCTCTTAATTCAGGTGACTTCAGAACAAGTCACCATGGCAGAAGGCTGTATCACAGTTAGCATCAGGAGACAGAGGTAGTCCTGGGTTTGGATTGAACCATAAAAAGATATAAAATAAATCAACTAACTTGATATGGAACATCATTATTCTTGTAACACTAATTTCTACTCTTCTTGTATAATCTATTAGATCTTTCCAGTAATATGTTTTCAATGATTTCTGGGTAAAACATATTTTTTGAAATACAAGAGTATGTGAAAAGTGGAATGATGAATACATGAGGCACAAAAATGACACTGAAACCATTATTGGAGTGTTATTAAAGGGAGAAATACTTAACCTTCAAAATATAATTTAGAAAATTAGTTCACTATGTTGTTGTTATATTCTGCAGTATTTGTGACTGCTCTTTATTTCTCATACCTTGATATCCATTCTCCAAATTTAATTGATTTCCTGTCTTTTTAAAGCAATCTTCAGTTTTGAGGCTTTTTTGCCACTTAGAGGAAGCTTGCTCACCAGGTAGGTCACTTCCTCAGCTCCTAGAGCCCTGGTCTCCTCCCCTTCTAAAATGAGAATGAATTTCAGCAACAAATTGATCTGGTATTAGAACAGGAGATGCTGGAAGATATAATCTTAATGAAAGCCTTAATAAGCTAATCGCATTCCTGAGGATCTTCTACATTGGTAATCTGATGCTCAGGGAAGCAAAAATGAATGTTTGACATGGTCCTTGGAAGTCCAGTTCCTCCCTGATGACTCAATTAGTTACATAAAACTAAGCAAACGTTCATATGCCCTGGTCCAATCATTCTCAGACTGAATATCGTCACCAGCTTTGGCTCCCAAATTTGGGGAAAAAAAGTTGAATGTCATGTGAGATTGATAGCATATGTTTGAAGCATCAATATACTGGCTGCCTCCTGAGATTTGATGACCTTGGTGCTCGCTGGAGTTCAGAAAACCAAGTACCTCTGAAGATCCAGAGCTTAGGCAGTATCACTTCTTATTTTCAAAAAGAGTAGGGTACTTAAAACTATTTGAGGACCTGGATCTAAGTTCTGCACAGGGTCAGGCTTTTTACGTACAGTAAGGTTTGCTGATCAGAGACTGGTTCTCTATCAAGTGGTGTGCAGTGCTGCCCTAATAAAGCAAAACATATATCTACCATGAAATAAATACTCTAAAAGGAACAAATGCATTCCTGGTATAATTCTCCTGAAATCAGCACAAGAGATGAAATTAGAAGCAACCTTCTTAGGGAAAATCTTTTATTTTTAATAAATAACATTTCTTCAGCATATAGTAATTTTAAGGGGTTCTCTTTTATTAAATTTATTTTGATTTCATGAAAACATGTACAACTTAATATAAGCAGGCTTATCAGTTCAATTTCCTACTGAATATTCTTTTTGTTAGTTTTCTTTATTTTCTTTTTAGTTTCCTGCTTTATCATTCAGAAGGTTTGCACTGTATTCCTGTACATATTTGGTTTGGTGCCCAGAAATGTATTATTTTAACAGGGCTAGTTCATTAAAAGTTATTACTTTACAGAGGTTCTACCACGCATACATAATTATATATATGCCCTTCTACAATGAACACTGTGGTAAAGTTACCATGAAAAATTTTGCTTTTTAGGGTTTATCTCTTCTGCCATTTCAAGTCACATTGATTTGACTAATCCCAGCATCTAACTTTCTTACTTCAAGTATTTTTTTAAAAGGTATTAAACTGTCAAAACGTAATTTTCATTCTTTCTTCAGCAATATTAGTGCTTCAGAAACTATTGGGACTGTGAGTTGTCCTCCCTTTGTGCTATCCAAGGAAGAAAGCAAGCATAGCTGCTAACACACAGAACTTGCCTCAGCCAAAACCAGCAAGCCAGTTTTCAGTGACCTGCACAAGGATTGACTGGGATGCTCTCTCAAAATCCTTTTCAATTACTGTATTTTTCAGTAACTCCATGTTGCTCTATGAAGAGTTTTTTGAGAATATCTCCAGATACACAGTATAGTTCTTTTTTTTTCTTTTTTAAGACTTTGAGAAAGATTTGGATTACCAATTTTATGATGATAAGAATCTAAGTGAATTTGTAAGATAAACAAGTAGAAAGAATGCCATTTCCTTGCAACTATCTGTTTCTATGAAGGTGCATCACAAGGCCATGTAAGGGTAGAAAAAAAATTCTGCACAACCTTTGCTGAGAGTAGGCAGTAAAAGACTGAGTATCAGTGTGAACAATGTAACAGAACATTGTACTAGTGTAGTTGGTCAGGAGCCAACGTTTCCAAGCTGACCTGAAAAGCATGTTATATGCTGGTGCAACTTTAAAGTTACATAAATGTCTTCTATACTGAGATATACCCAATTTGCTGCTTGCAGCTAAGGCAGAATGAACAAAATCATCCATTACACTTGAAAGAGACAGGACATTTAGTGTTTTGCTGCTTCGTTCTCATCATTGCCCACCTGGAGTTTCGGAGGACAGGTTTGAGACTTAAGCTAATCTACATCAGCTGACTTAAAGTCCTATATTGACTGGGTTGCACATACTTTGTTTATCTTTTGTTACCCTATATACACCAACTAAGTTGGCTTCATGTCCTTTGTCCCAGTGTTGATGCGACATTAAGTAATACTTTCACTCCAGGGGTTCCACAATAACAGAATTATTCTGAGCTGCAAAGACACTCATGAATATAAAGAATTAAGCATTCAATGAAACTTGCAATTGCTGTACTTATACTTTAAAATTAAAAAAGTCTACAGTATCATTTTTAATCAATGGGAAATAGATCTAGAGCACAGAGAACATTTTAGAGTTGTGGAGAATAAAACAACATCAACAAAAAATGAAACTGCACATCAATTATACAATTTGTAATCACTTTGAACTATTTGTATACCTCTACATATCTAATTCATGTTTGTGTATAATATTTGTCCATTGACATTGTTTTCTACTGTAAAGTGATTATACAGTGGTAAGTGTTTGGGGAATGACAGCATCCATGAAATGGTAAAGCAAAGGAAGTCTCTCACTCTGAACTCGTACAAAACATAGTAGGATCTAGTTGTGCATCTGCTGGTTTTACATGATTTCCTCTAAATATTTTAGAAGTTAATAGTGATTAAATTTAAGTTTAAAAAAATGTTGAAGAATCCTTTTCCTGATGATAAGTAGCTAAATTTATTCTCTGTTAGTCAAATGTTGCAAACCCTGTAAATGTTCACTAAAGTGAAGGTGTTCTTGCTCTCTTATTTCATAGAATCATAGAATCATAGAATCATAGAATCATTTCGGTTGGAAAAGACCTTCAAGATCATCAAGTCCAACCATTAACCATGCCCCCTAAACCATGCCCTGGAGTACCCTGTCCACTCGCTTTTTGAATACCTCCAGGGATGGTGACTCAACCACTTCCCTGGGCAGCCCATTCCAATGCCTGACAACCCTCTCAGTAAAAAAATTTTCTTTAATTTGGGGAGAGAAAGGCAGTGAATGTGTTGGTTTTGGTTTGGTTTGTTGTTTGTGTGTTTTTGTTTTTTTTTTTTAAATTGCTACCCTTTGCATGAGACATCAGACTTCTTCAGTCTGATTCTCTTGGCTATCTAGCAAGAGTTTGAGGCACTGTTCAAAGTGTATAAGATATGTGATATCTTGCCTAACATTTCTCTCTTGAAAACATGCTGTAGTATTATGTGAGCTGTGCTGTTAAATGGTATTGTACAACTATCCTAAAAGCCTAGCTGCAACGTCTGTTTACAGTCACTCCACCAGCCCCTGTGATACTACTCTGTTGGGTTTTTTTAATACATTGTGTGAAAGCGATGATACACAAATCTCATACTTAATAAAGTCTTTTTTTAATCCACAGATAAGGCTGCATTGAATGTAGTTGCACTGTGTGGGGTTAACTTTCTGTAGCCTGTTCCCTTTGACTTCAATGGCTTGAAATAAAAAATTAATCTTCACAACTTCAATGAGACTCACTTTGCCTGATGTTGGCCCATTGACTTCAATGAAATACCATTAAAAATTATTCTCAATTCACTTTAATACTCATTCTTTATAGCATTAGACCACTGATTCCACTATCATACTTTCAAGGCCAAATGTTCAAATAAATACTTCATAAAGACAAAAGCAAATCTCAATATACTTGAGTAAAAACTTGTTTCTTGTGGTTGTAGTGTGTTGACTCCACATAAGCAGTACTGAATATTACCTCACATGAAAGAAAGAAGCATCTTGCAGACTTTTTTGCTAGTACCCTTTTATAACCTTTTTTGGGGGGGGGGGGGGGAAATATGAAAAACCCAGAATGACATTTTTGAAAACAAATGGATCTGCACTCCTCCTTGTCCTTCATGAAAGTCATATGAAAATTCCAATATGATATACTCAAAGTATTTATGCTTTTTTTGTGTGTGTGTGATGCTTTGTTTTGTGTGGGATTGGGGGTTTTTTGTTTGGATTTTTTTTAAGTGTTTTTATTGTTTGTTTGGTTTTGTTTGGTTTATTTTTTTAGGAAACTACAGAATTCTTCCAAGAAATTAAACTGACAAGGGAGATAATTGGGGGAAGATGAGCATGCTTGCTTTTGCTTGCTTGCTTGAAATAGACTACAACTCAATTATTACTCAAATTCATGACTGAATAAGGTGTGTTGCAGTTCTAACCACTACGCTGTACTAGAATGCTCTTCTTATTCTTCTTGGTTTCTCAGAGGGAAAATGTGATCTGAACCTTTTTTTTTTCTTCCATCCATCCATATCTCAGGTTTGGTATCTGTTCAAGGCATACACATGCCCTCTGATATTTATGTATCACAATTTGCCTTGTTTGAGCTCTTCAGAGTTTGTCATTCATTTAGATTTTTTTTTGTTGTAACCACTGATTTAACTTGAAATCTATCCCTCTACATGCAAGACAATTTTGCCATTTTCCTTCAGAAGCCAGACAATTTATAGATGAGCTCAGACCAAATAAATCAGGCAAGATATATTTATAGGTCTAACACACCATATATATTAATATATATTTTTAATCACCATCATACTGTCACTCTGCAGAAATAATTAGCTGTGAGCAGGGCATACACATCTGCTATCCAAGCAGATACTATTGCTGGTATCCAGGCTAGGACACTTCAGAACAGCCAGTGTTTAGAGTCAGTCACTGCATACTGCTTGTGTCCATTAGTGATGAGGTGAGCCTTCTTCGTTTGCCTGCACTAATTCACCTGAATGACTGCGTAACTATAATTATCTTTAGACTGAGCAATTTCTCCATGAGAGAACATTTACAGTAACTCTGAACAAAGAAATATAGATTCACACTCACATTAACTTCAGTACTTAGTGGTGGAAAAAGGCACTGACTGGTCCACAGCTCCTTTTCTCACAGCATGAAGCCTCAGGAAATCCTCAGTTTTGCTTTCCAAACAAGGGCTGTGTCTCACACAGTGGTCTCCATTTTGGGTTGACTAGATTTCTGAATATTCATGTATGAAAACCAGTGGCTTAACATTCAAAGATACTGTTCCCCCCCCAACCTAAGCAAAGTTAATGGGAGAGTCAAATTCTAGTTTCTCTATATGATAGTGAGGATTCAACCCTGGACCTCTTTTGAAAGTAAGTAGTAGTAATTTTATCTTCCTGCAGAGGATAACTGAACCTAATAATAAATCACTAGGCATCTTCTTGCAAAGCTATGTTATTTTTTAGATTATGGAATAATGTGTGTATGATAAAATGAACAACATCAAAATGCACTCTATACCTGAAGAAATACTGTTTGGTAATTATAAAGGTACATTCAAGCTAGCATGTTTTGCATGTATATGGCACATTTGTTTCCTTTTTATTTTTTTTTTCCCTAAATGCTTGTTTTCAATGAAAACCATATTAAGGGATATTCTTTCAGTTTTTAAAGATCTATCTAGTGAAGATAGCAGATATTTGAAACTCTATAAATTAAATAATTTAACTCCAGCCGTGTGTGTTCTACTAACCAAACATCACCATATGAATGTATGTACACTGTCTATTACAGATACCAGGTCTTATAAGTAAAAGGAAGACAGAATGATTTGCAATGATGTCAAGCATCATCTGTTTTAACAATAGGTTTGAAGAGCTTACAGTCTCTCAAAAGTCAAATTATTTTGCATTATTCCTACTCATGGACTCTTCTTCACCTAAAAAGTAAATGCAAAAGGGTAATGTTAGTGGAAGTAGCAAGGACCCATAACAAGAATATTCTGAAAGCCAAGAATACTATTGCTATTTAAACTGAATATTTCTTCTTCCTATCTTCAGATATGCAAACTTTGAAGTATTATTAACATATACCATAAAAAGTGTAAGAAAGATGTACAATGAGTTCAAGAAAAATCTTAACCTTGTTTTTTTTTCTACTTCAGGTGTTTGATATATCAGCTTTAGTCATTTTTTTAATTCAAGATTTTTTTGCATATAATATCTTTATTATGCAGATCTTCACCCCTTGTACTTCTCCATAAGCTGACAACAGCTGAGTAAAACTGATTAGAATCAAAAGTTCAGCTTCAGAAAGAGTAATAAATTATAGTATATTCCAGATAAATCTAGTCGCTGTACTTGGTTGGCATATAGTGAAGGACTGGATACACAGAAAAGCTGTTATTGAATTGATGGCACAGAAAATACCATGGACTGTTAATAACATTCTTCAAGACAAAATTATAACTTTTAAATGAATTCAGTGATTGCATTTGAATATTGGAAGAATTACTGCTATACGATCTGGATATCCCCCAAAAGATTCAAAATTACTTGTACCTGTATGATAGTTTTTAACTACATATGGTTTCATTATTTTAGGAAGAAATATTGATTTAGTCCAGTTAAAGGAAGTAATTTTTCTTCTTATTTTTTTAATGATGAAACTTCCCATGATGCTACAAAACAAAGCCTGAAACAAAAACATTTTTCCAGAAAATTGTTGCAGAAATTGAGAAGCTGAGGAGGCCAATAGTGATTATTACACGTTGCAACTAAAAATAAACTCTGTCATTCTGCAGATGTTGCTGGTGTTGTTATAACATCTACTTGTATGAACTCTCTGATATTTCTTGTTCCAGACTGAAAAGGCCAAATCTATATTAAATGAAATATGCTTGAAAATCTGTAGGAGGTTTTCTCCAGAATAAAAAAGGACCCATATCAAAAGAAATGATAGTTTGGCTGGAGGAGTTCCCTTGCTTTTTCTTCTGTATTAAGTATGGACAAGAAAAAGGTGACACCCTTAGCAAGTAGTAACATTCACCAACCAGTCCTATCAAGGGATGAGTAAAAGAATCAACAACTTTTTTTTTTTTTCTTAAAGTGTCTACAAATAAAGCAAATGCAGTTGTTACTGGTTGTCAAGTTATTAAAGATAAACAAGTATCCATCTTGGGACAAAAATAAGAAAGGTACGATAAAGCCTATTTAATGAATTTTGAACTAAGAGAAATTACAATTTCTTCCTATAGACATCTGTATCTACTCAAACTATACATCCTCTATGGCCAAATATATGTTGCCTCAAATATGTAATCAAAAGAATAATGGCTAAATTCCACAATATTTAAAACTAGTATATTGATGACCAGGCAATTGCATTATGTGTTTCTTTCAAGAGCCCAGAAGTTCTCCATCCAGTATGTTGCCAATACCTGCTAGAGTGAGTCTCAGAAGTCACAAAGACATTTTCTATGTTGTCCAGTCGTGTATAAAAATGAGATAATGTGATCCATCAGCAGTGAAAAGAGAAGAATATTAGGTAGCCTTTTTTAGTAACTTCCAGTGAATGAAGTAGTGTATTCAACTTTATTTAGATGGCAGCTACAGTCCAGACCACTTTTTGATAATGAAAATACACTTTGAAATGCTAAGACTTACAACCATAGAACAAAAAAGAAACTCACTCTTAGAGTTCAGCACGTTCCCAATTTGGTGCAATTTATGGCCAGTCTGCGGGCTACCCTATCTGTGAAAATGAAAATTAAAATTAAAATAAAGGTCTAGCAGTGGACTAAAAAGATCTCAGATTATTTTCTGGGTTTGTCAGAATTAAAATCCCCAGGCAAGGAATTCTGAAGAGTGAAATGTAAGGACACTTGGTTGAGTGCTGCACGTCGCATTTGTTGGTTCTTCTCAATAGTTACTATAGTATGGATAGCAATGACAAAAGTGCAGGTAATGTGGATGGAGGTCTAACTTTGAAGTGAACAAAGCTACCTCTTTAAGGTTTCTGATAGACCATGTATAAATACTAGAAAGGTTGGTTTGTTTTTTAACTCAAGAGTAAGATTTGAGATGTGTTTAAACTTTGAAGGCCTCCTGTGAGTATGCTCAATACTTGAATTTCCTGATTAAGAAAAAAAGGAAGGAAGGAATTTGGACAATCACCTGCTTAACAGAGAGAACTGAAACTGCAGAATAATAAATAGCTGTAAATAAGAATGGTACTCTGTTAGAGATTCCTGTGCCTAGACAAGGATGCATTTTCAGATAGGCTAGCCTGCATTCAAGTCTTTGACACATATATTTCCTTATGAGTTTTGATTATTTTTGGAAAAACACTAGGACCAAAGATCAAAGTATTTATATCTGACTCTTATGTATGCTTGAAGTTTCAGAAACTGTTAGCAGAGTCCCAGATTTACATGGCTGCCCACCTGGGACCCTGCTATGCAGGAACATGATGCACTGTCTTCTTCAGTGAATGGAAAGATAATGCTGTTATGAAACAGAAAAGAAAAAACCCAAACACAACTGTGGAGAAGCATGGCTTTAAGGACCTAGCACAGCTTTAAACTGCACTGGATGCTTACAACCTCTGCTGCTGAGAGATCCCAGCTCCCACTTACACACTGTTGGTTTTGGTGCTGATTGGGACTTTCAACTTGGACAGTAAGGGAGGAAACAGTCATGGGTAGTCTTGTGAATATTCTTGTTTCGTGTTCACTGCTGCATGACTCAGCAGAGGACTGATGGTAGCCACCAAAGAAGAAAGGCTACATTGGACTGTACTAGGCTTGTCTGAAAGAGCTCAGTGAAAGTTTGATGCTTTTTTTCGCTCTATGTATAATTAACTTGGATTCATTCATCAAAAAACAATTAGGAGAAAGCAAGCATGTTTGGTTTCTCTTTCTTCTGAATTAGAAGGGAATGACTATTTAGTGAAGGCAAGGGTAAGAATCCTCCTCTAAGCACAGTCAAAAACCTTGAGCTGCCCATTGATGCTGTCTTTCCAGGACACACCAACAGTTGCTTCCGCAAATTATTTTGGTTTAGGAACACCGATGGGGCTAAAAATAAAGGTAGGTAAATAAATAAATAAACAAATGGGCAAAGTGTGTTGACTAGCCCTGTGTCCTTTATAAGTTTCACTTATGAATGAGCAGCACCAAAGGGAATTACTGGACCAAAAATCTGAACATGGTGAGAACACAGGATAATATGCTGGTATCTCTTAGAAGCCCTGGAGATAAAAAGCATCTACATGATTTGTTTTTCCACTTTCTTGAATTAACCTTCTTATCGGGCTGTGTGGTATGAATCAGGTTTTTGTGGAGGTGGAAGCAGCACAATTTAGTTGTGGTCTCCATGACCCCAATTTGCTGCCAACGAAGTAGCAGATTGCTCTACTTTGGAGGCACAGCACTGATCTTGAAGACAAGGGAAATGGATACACAGGTGCTAAAACTGCCTGGAGGAACATCACCGATTACACACTCTCTGCAGAAGTAGGTAGAGTCTGGAAAAACTAGCTGTCTGCCCCTTGATCTTCTGCTGGAGCTGCTAGAAAATGTGTGTGGGATCAACACTGCAGGAAACCTCTGGTGCTAAGAGATAACTCATTCACTAAAATCTGGGGCTAGAGCAAAGTGTGCAACACAAGAGAAATCGACTTTGATACTGATGTTCCAGCCTCAGAAAATTAGCTGTCCTTTGTCGTTACACAGTAGGCCAGAGGCACTCTTTTGCTTTCACACAGAGAGCGAATTAGGCTAGCTGATGATAGAGAAAACCCGATACTCCTTCCTGAGACGGCTTCGGTGGTCAAACCAGAGCCTAGGTACATACCTTTGGGCATGTGAGCAATGGATCAGTCTTTCTCCACTGTGGACTCACCATCCTCGTAAGGCTCTCAGCTGCCAGTACCAATGAGCGAGATCCTCAGACTAGCCTCGAACCTTAGCTGCATTTTCCCAGTGGCAGCGCGGTGTGCTAATCGCCGAGCCATTGGGATAGCCCTGTAGGGCATTCTTCTAATAGTTTTTCTAGTTCTTCCACTGATGTCCTTATACATCTTTTATGATTTCGATAGTGATGCTACTTTCCCCAGGCACTTTCCTTCTATCTTACTCTCCGCTTGCTTTTCTTTTGAATACGGGGGGAAGGGGCTACCTTAATCTTGCCCTTCATTCCCAGTGCAACCTTTCAGAAAAGACATTTCCCTCATCTGCTCTTCCAACCCCTCAGTACATGTCAAGGAATTGTGAAGATGGAAAACATTTGAATACTTCCTATTTAAGCTTTGATGGTCTTTTTCCTGACTTCATGTTCTATTTAGAGGTTTTTCTTCCAAACAGATGAACAGCCAGTTCTTTTCGATTTAAAATTAAACTCCAAATATTTTCTTTAAACTGCACTCATTGCATTTACAAAGGAATGAAAACAAAATGCAGCACGTGACATCATTTGAAGGAGAAAATTATGTTATCTTATATAGTTCTAGAAAGAAACTGTATTTTTTTAACTGCAGCTCTTCTCTAATGTGCACTGCTGATAAATAGTAAAAAGGAATTCTTTCCTAACTATATATTTCTCTCGCATTATATATATATAAATTCCTCTGGGAATAACTTTGGCAATATAACTTGAGATAGGAGATAGCTGATATATGTGAGGTATTAATATGAAAAATATTTTCACTGCATGTATGTTATACAGCTCTTGGAATATTACAGGCAACAAAAGTATAGGTCAGTTAAAGAGTTTCCTTATCCCTGTTCTGCCCATAATTTTTTTCCTGCAGGTCTATCTTCTCTTGTTTTCTTCTCTGTTATTTTCATTTCCCTTCTCATCTTCCATTCACTATTATGCAGGGCACCTTTCGAGGAGCTTCTTTTGCTTCACACTGACGATACATATTGGTAGCAGCAGCGGAAGCAACAGTCAGTAGACACTTGTAGAGATGGCAAGTTGTAAAATAATAAATCGAATATTTAATACTTAGACAGAAGATGTGGACTTATCTACACTTAATGGGTGGGGAGGCTGATTACTCATTCATAGCTACGCCACTTGTGAATGATGAGGTCACCCCTATCTCAGGAAGATAAATGCCATATCCTGTTATGACATATTCCTTTTATATAAAATTAGTTCAATTTTCTCACTAGTGAGGAATCAGTATAACTAAAAGAAAAAAAAAATCACTTCAAGATAAAGGCATTTTTCTACTGTAATTCATTATATATCCTATTTTCATTTTGTTTTATTTCTGTTCTGTTTTGTTCTATCTTATCCTGTTCTACGTATAGTATTTTACTCTCTACCTAAATGATATCTGACTAAAGTGAAGCAAAAATTAGATGATACAGTGAAGCTTTGTAGCATTCTCCCTCATACCTGTCACAGGCTCCTTCCAACAGCAGATAATGAAAATTCAAAGTCAAACCATTTAACTTTAAGTAAATGGAAATGAATTTCCAGAGAAGAGATATTTTTTCACCTGTGAAAGAAAGGAACAGTAGTACACTGACAATGCGAATAAAGATATAATATATAATTGTGATAGAGAGGTATATGTAAAGCATAAATATTAAATGTTATTATATTACACATTGTCATGTGTTTTTAATTTTTATCTTTACTATGTTTTTCCCTGAGAGAGGGAGGTCTTCAGTACATTGTTAGAAACAGCAGTACTCTATTAGAATATTTCTTAGCTTAATCAATACTAAAGCAACTTGCAGAATATCTTACAACAGTATATGGTATTGAGACAAAAACTATGTCACTTAGACACAAGAACCTGTCAATAATTTAAGCAAAATGAGAAATAAACTAAATTAAAAATATTGGGCTTGATTCTGCACTGAATTAATTTAAATCCATCATGGTATGTTGTAGCACTGGTGAAATACGTGGCAAATTGTGTCCATGCCATTTAATAAGGCACAGAGTATAAGCTTAATGATGGATGTTTTCATCGCTGTATAAAGTAAGTCTCAGAAATTCTTACTGGATTTTACCTTCGTGATTAATTTGGGAAAAAAAAGATACAATCAAAATGGACTTTTCCTCAGATATAATGGTTTTTTTACTTGATATCTTTTAAAGTCTAAGAGAAAGAAAATGCTTCTGTATTCTGTAGACATTCACAAACCTACCTTTGAATCCTGCTCGTCTTACAACATACAAAACTATTTGTCAGCAGCTCCACTGACTCAGTGGGACTACTTGCGTGAACAAAGTTATCAAGACTGACTTTTCGGTTACATTAAGGCTTAAATTAAGATATTAATCAATAGTCATAAAAGATCTTACTAAATATCAAGAGATCCTGGTTCTGCCTAAGCAGATGAAAAGCGGTGACTTTCGAGACTAAGCTGAAGCAAGCTTGGCTAAAGGCAGGCTCTCTGTCCTGGCTGTCCCTTTGAAACATGAAAATCTGCTTAGAGTTGCCACTGTAGAGGAGAGAGTGACAATCAATGGATGGGGACTTGGACATGATTACATCCACTCTACTGCCTGGCCATACATTGACAGACAAAACTACTGTAATGGAGTGATCATTTGGAAAATGGCTACTGCCCACATTTAAATTCCTTTCAGTGTTATTCCATAGCCAATTAGAGTGGTAGCCCAGCCTATATTCATGCCAGTCTTGTACTATATTGTAAGAAAAAGGAAAGGAGCAGCTCAGAAGTCTTTAATT
This sequence comes from Harpia harpyja, assembly GCF_026419915.1. Classification (NCBI taxonomy): domain Eukaryota; kingdom Metazoa; phylum Chordata; class Aves; order Accipitriformes; family Accipitridae; genus Harpia; species Harpia harpyja. Next base: position 53,260,001 of record NC_068942.1, read on the forward strand.
ATTCCTCCAGCCATTTATTGACCTGCTCTCTAAAGGCCATATACGGGCCTTCATCTGCATGCAAAATTCCTATTGACATCACTGGGAGGGCCACAGGCAGATGGAGGGTACTTTGTAAACCTTACATTTTAAATATGTTGTAAGAGAAAGGCGCAGAATTCACAGTCCTTTAAAAAAGTGAGCAGCTTTATCTAATACTGCTCTTTAAACGTGGAGTTTGAATAACATTTTTCCTAGCAGTAACATCCCCCCTCTTCTCCGCAAGCTATCTAACCTACACGTTTCTGTAAAGTCTTCATATTTAACACTCAAACAATTGATGTCCCTATAGTATAAACAGGATAGATAATGAATATAAGTGGGATAGAAAATTAATCCTACTTGCGAGGAAAGAGAGTCATAATTCACTTAGGCTTCTCAGCTCTTACGTTATGAGGTCTTCAGCTAACTCATGGGATCCATTCCACATCCCACAGATGCTCATTATGAATTCTTTTTATGTGCAACATGTGGGGACTAACCAGTTTCATATCTCCTGGTATTAGCTGCAATCCAAAGCATTTTGTATTAAAACAGAATGCAAACACAGATGCTATTTAATACAAAGGATTTGAATGCAGTCTCTGTTTTAACATAAAGTTGGTGTGTCTTAATTTGGTTTGGAACAGCAATGGAAAGAAAAGTCAAGATAAGAGGATATTGTTAGATTAGGAGCCAAGCTATGATTCCAAGAGGCACATCCGAGTTGCATGGGAAAAGGGGAGACTGGCCCAGGTGACAGCTTTGATTTATGGAAGCAAAGGTTACGATGGCTTTGGAGCGACGGGGCAGCCTGGGACATCTGTCCCCTTCAGAGACGCTGCCATAGCCTTTCCAACACCATGCGTATTCTGGAGTGCAACCTGTGCTCTGTCCCACGCAACTCCTCTTGGTAGGAGCCTCGGTTTCCTCAGAAACGAGTCAACGGTACAGCTGCCGTTTGTGTAAGGTGCACTAACGCAGTGTGTTACTTTCCTCTCTAGCCGTCCACTCACCAGGCTGGCAAAGAGTCCAGTTCTGCCCGCACGGACGACACTTTCAGCTCCAGCAACCGGCAGCTTGGAGCTACAGGTCCGCGGTTTCGCAGTCACCCCAGAAGCGGGGAGATTTGGCGGGACCCTACTACGGGAGGGGGGGTCCCTTTTTCTGCCGTTCCCCTGCTGCCCCTCACCCGGCACACCGCTCTTCTCCCCTCCTGCCCTCCGGGACGGGCTCCTCACCCCTCGCCTCCCGCTGCAGCTGCAAGGAGGAGGGGACGCGGAGCGCAGCCCCCGGAGCGCCCGCCGAGGGCCATGGCGAGGAGGGCTCGTCTGTCCCTGCCCCCTCCCGCAGCGGCTGCGGCCCCCACGCCCGCAGCAAGGCGGGGAGCCGCGGGGGAAGGAAGGCGGGGGGGAGGTCGTCCCGCCACCGCCCCGCGCTCCCCGCCCGACTTTCCGCGCTTCCCTCCCGGCATCCGCCCCCGCGCAGCGCCGCGGCCGGGAGGACTCGGCGGCGGGCGGCCCCGGCCGGGCCAGGGGCAGCGGCTCCGGCTCGGCCCCGGCGGGCTGGCGGAGCCGCACAGCGCCGCGGCCCGGGATAAGCACTCGGCGGAGGGGGAGAAAGGGGAACGCGGCCGGAGCGCACAGGCGGGGAGGGCTGCGCGCAGCCCCGGGGCGGCACAAAGGAGGCGCGGCGCTGCGGCCGCGCGTCCCGCGGGGGCGGCGGGGGACGAGCTGCCCTCCCCGCCGCTGCTGGTGCGGTGCGTGCCGCACCCGGAGGGGAGCTTGGCAGGGGGGGTTTGCGCAGCTCTCGGCGGTATAATTGATATGTTGAAGCAGCAGTAGGGATCAGTGCGTGCACACACACCACACACCTTACAAGTTTGACTAGCAATAACATTGCTGCACACTAGGAGGGGAGGAGAGTCAGCTCCCTATAATAGGGAACAAACTCTGCCATTGCACAAAAGCGGCGCATTTCCTAGCTTGTGGAAACCGTCCCTTCATAGAAAGAAAGAAAAGGCGGGGGGGGGGAGCAAAAGCAAAAGCAAGTTACCAAGAGCAAGAACTTGTGCTGCAACAATCCTCCACTCTTCCTCTTCTCCTCAGGACTCTGGGAGCAGGGATATTCCTCCCCCTCCCCCCCCGCACGGTTGGCGCTAGCCCAGACTGTGGTCAGCCGCCTTTATTATTACTTCATTGAGACAGAGAAATCCTCTAAGACTTGCTTTTTGGGTGGAGGGTGGGGGGTGGAGGGACGAGAAGGAGGAGGGAAAAAAGGCAACATTTGCTGCTCATCATTTTCACTGCACCGCTAAAGTAATTGCGCCCCCCTCTCCTCCCTGTCCCTCCTCAGCTTGGGTTTTTCTCTTATATCTACAGCTCCAGTGGTATTAGACATACCTTTTTTTTTTTTTTTTGTAGCTCTGATATTCCACCCTCCCCCCCCCGCCCAAATCTTCACGCGTTGCATGTTTGCAATTCGGTAACCCCCCCGCCTTTACCCCCAGCCCCCCCCAAACTCCTCTCAATCTCAGCCCAGCAGCTCACATCAAAGCGCCCTTCCTCACTCACAGTGGCCGCCACTCACTAATGGGATTGCAGTGTGCCTGGCTCTGCTGCTGCAGCCGCCGGAGGGAGAGTCGCTGCTGCTGCACCTCTTCGCCGAGACTCGCCGGGTGCTGAGCCGCGGGGATGATCAGGATCTTCCCGGATTTCAGCGTGCAGGTGACGGCGGCGGCGGCCGGCGGGGCGGCCGGGGGGGTGCCGGCGGCGCCGGGCATGGGGCGAGCCGGCGCCGCGGCCAACGGCAACCCGCAAAACGTCCAGGGCATCACCTCCTACCAACAACGGTGAGCACCGAGTGGGAGAGGGCTGTGCGGCTCTTCCTGAGGCTCCCTCACTTGCTTTTTCTTTGTGCTTTTGTGTTTCTTTGTTTTCCCTTTTTTTTTTTTAATCTCTCCTTGCTGTTTGTTGGGGGGGAGCTTGGTTGGAGGGGAGGGGTTTTTTCTTTTTTCTTTTCCCTTTTTAAAAAAAATACAGCATCTTTTAAAATGCACTGAGAAGTAAACACAATCTCCTAGTTTTGTCTTGGATGAGCTGGAAAGCAACAATAGGAAAAAAAAAAAAAAAAAAGTGAGACCCCGGCAGCTTAGCTTGGCTGCTGCAAAGTTTGGGATCCCGTCCGCTCATCCTTTCTAAAGAGGAATTTCTCAATGTCAATGCCTTGTGCAAATCCCAGTGTGTGGCAGCCAGGGGGATAATTGATCATGGTATGCTGATTGATAATTTGCTTTCAACCAAGAAAGAGAACAATTTTCACTTGGGGTTGCACACTTGCAATTCCACACTGTACTTTAACAGTATTATCATGTCACCTGTTACTACAGGGAAATATAGCACGAAAACCTAAGTATACTCAGCACTGTTATTTTTTCACCTTAAATGCATTCTAATGCAAATGCAGGAAATTCACAGAGAGCGCCTTTAGGAAGCAAAGGGTAGAAAGTTGGCAGTAAGTCATAATGAAGTTTAAAGACCTTCCCCATTTCCCCTAACAATTAATCGATATGTGCTGATACTAACATGAAGCTTAATTAATTACCTGACATTTCTTTGTGCTTCTATGAGGCAAAACCTGAAGTTTGAATCTGTTAGTTTTCTCTATCATAAGCTTATAACCGGAGCCGAATCCTCAAAAAAAAAAGGTAGATGACAGCAGATAAATGTAGGCTGAAATCGGAACAAAACATTTACATTTCTCTAAATGCAATAAAAATGGCACTGTCCCAAGTATCTTGCTTTCCACTATTGCCTTAAATTAAATACTTAGAAAAATGCGGTATAATCTCAAATATCCAAACTAAATATCTCTATAATGTAAAAGAAAAAAAATCATAGGAAGTTTCAGCGTAATATTTCAAACTTAATTGGTTTAGGAGCCAGATTTATATAATAGACCATTGCCTGTTTTGTTGTTCAGCAACTTTGAGTTGCTTCCTATAGTTTTGGAAAACACATGATGTATTTTCCATTTGATGCCCATGACAGAAAACGTTTGGTGGTAACTTTTGTAGCTTTTATTAAATGAAAAATTAATAGGAAGCTGATTCTCCTGAAATAATCCCTGATGATGCCTAAGCACTTTCTTAGCTGAGAAACATTTGAAACTAAGCACGAGTCTTGTTTTGCTCAAGCGAACACACCGATCTTTCTCATATATATATATAAAAGCTTGAATGTGAGAGATATAAAGAATGGATTAAAGTTTATTTCTTTTCATGGTTTCTGTATGATTTTTGTCACTTATAAAAGATTTAAATTACAATGGAAACTGACGGACACTTTAACGAGGAAGTACAGGCAGCAATCACAATAGTTTAGTCTGTGAAGTGGGGAAGTCAAGGGTCAGAAATGTCAGATTGGCTTCTAGACAAATGAAAGAGACCTCTGGAGACTTTAAGTTAAACAGAAATATATAGACAAGGCAGCATGCAATTTTTTAGTTCTTTGCGTTTAATAGTTGGATTATGTCAGTTTGTAATCAGGAAGAAGTTACAAAAGCAATACTTCTCTGGCAAACTACTAACACCTCTAATCCAAATAGTGCTTAGCAGATATCCAAGTACTTTGACTAACGGGAATCCAGACCAGTCTGGATGTCTCGCACACTAACCTAACAAGGGGAAACATTTTTGCACTTCTTCCAAATTTTTACTCTATATTATCGACAGAACAGCGTGCCTTACGTCGAACGATTTTTCTTCGTGCTTTCTGGAAACGCTTGAAATATAGCAGGCACCGACACTTTCTTATGCTATTGCAAAAGCCGAGGTGACACCTGTTAACTTTTTTTTTTTTCTCTTTCTTTTTGGAGGCGAGGAGACAGATTTGCCGGCAGGGAACGGCATGTGGCACTTTCTAGATTCCCCCCCCCCCCCCCCCCCCCCCCGCAGTTCTTCATCTCCACCTGCACCCCCGACCGCCTCGCGCCGCCCCGGGCTACCGCCGCCGCGGGCTCGCGCCGCTCGAGGCCAGGCGGCCGCCATCCCGCCGCCGGCTGCGCACGTGCGCAACGGCCGCGCGGAGGCCGCACGTGCGCGGCGCGGGGCGGGCGGCGGCTACCCACCCCCTCGGGACTGCGCCGGCGGCCCGAGCCGCTCCGCGCAAAGTTACGCCGGCCCGGTTGCCTCCTGCGGAAAGAAACCCTCCGGCCCCGGTGCGCGGAGGACGACGCCCCGCACCCAAACTTCCAGGTGCTTTGCTAACTCCTTCCGCACCGGCTCTCCCCTGAGCCTCACGCGCGAGTTTCCCCCCCCCACCCCCCGCTCCAAACTTTTGGAGTTGTCGCGGAAACGTTTCTCGTGAATAAATCCCCCCCGGCTTTCGGGGCTTGCTCCTTTCCCCAGGGAAGCCCCCTGGATTTTCCCTGGGAGCAGGATCAGGCACGGGAAGCTGTACTTCCAAGGCAGCAGCAGAGCAGCCACAAAGTTACCTTGGAGATGGAAAGCTTTTAGGGAAGGAGCGATTCCTTCTTTAAAAGCCCTCAGCGCTCGAGTTTTCCCGTTGTCCTGGGAGGAACAATTAAGGTAGCGGTTTCTTTTCCCCGCTCCTTTATTTCATGATTAGTTTCATAATCTCCAATAAAACGGCGTGAAGTGCTACACCCTTTCCCGACAAAGCGGGTCATCGCTCCCGGTTAACGTTGCCAGCATTACGCCCTTCACTCCGCCAGTAGCTAGCGCCTACTCTCAGGACGTGCGCGCACATTCTCGGAGGGGACCTGGGGGGTGCGCGGGGTCCCCCCGGCTCCACGCCGCCCCCGCGGGCGGGCGCCGGTCACCCCCCGCGTACGGCCCTGCGGGCCGCAGGGCGCTCGCCTCCCCCGGCGGCCCCCCCGCCCGCCCGCGCCCCCGCCCGGGCCCGTCCTCAGCCGTGGGAGCCCACGGGGGGACAGGCCGCCCGCCCGCGGTGTGCGCCCGCCGCGCTTCTGTGCCCGCAGAGTTGCGGAGAGAGTCCTCGCCTCCCTCAGCCCCTCTTCCCCGCTGGAGCCCAGACTCCAGAGGAGGAAAGTGTGCGAAACTGCAACTGAGTGGCGTTGTTGCGCCGGCAGCGGAGGCTGTCCCCTGCACGCAGAGTGGGAGCGGAGCTGGGGAAGCAGCTGGAAAATGCCCAGAAATACTTTCACAGCGGTCAAGCCCGGAGATCCCTGACTCCCCTCCTTCCCTCCCCCGCCCCCGCCCCGCTAGCCCCATGGCCTGGCACCCCGCGTAGCCCGGCCCGCGGGCGCGGGGGTGTGAGTGTGTGCGAGAGAGTGTGTGTGCGCGCGTGTGTCTGTGTCTGCGCGCGTGTGTGTGTGTCTGTGTGTGTGTGTGTGTGTGTGCCGCACCTGCCGGGCGATGCCAGCGGCCGGGCTGCCCGCCGGGGCTGCGCCGCGGCTCGCTCTCACCGCCGCCGCCGCCGCCGGCCGCCGCCGCTGCCTGCGCTGGGCATGTCTCTGGGGCCGGCGGGGCCCCGGCTCCCTCCGCTCCTCGGCTTATGGACGGCGGCAGCGGCAGCAGCAGCGCTAGCAAGCAAGCGAGCAAGCAACCTGCACCAGGACTGCGCGGAGGAGTGGGAGCCCGCGATGCTTTGGCCTCAGTACTTTTCCTTAGCCTGTCTGGCTAACCAGGGCCATTGCTGCCGCCGCTGTTGCTGCTAGACACACAACACACACCAACATCAGGAGGGGGAAAAGTAAGGGAGAGAGGAGAAAAAAAAAAAAAAAATCCCAGGAAGATGGCGCCCACCAAGCCAAGCTTTCAGCAGGATCCTTCCAGGCGAGAACGGTAACACTTTCTCTTTATTGAACCTGCAGCAGCAGCAGCAGCCGCAGCAGCGCCGGGCCGGGCCGTGCCGTGCCGCCGCCGCCGAGGGCCGGGGCTGGATGCCATGCCGGGGTGGGGGGACCTGCCGCCGGCACCCGCTGCTCGCACAGCCGGGCACCGGGAGTTCCTCCTAGTGCGTACCGCCAGCCGCACGCACGCACACACACACATACACACACACACGCGCGCACACACACACACACACAGAGGGCGAGCCGCGCAGCAGCAGCAGCAGCAGCCCCGCTCCAGCAGCCGCACCGCCGCGGCTTGCCGGAGCCGGTGCTTGGCGGGGCGCGTTGGCGAGCGGGCGTCTGTGTGTATGTGCGTGTGTGTGTGTGTGCGCGCGTGTGTGTGTGTGTGGTGTGTGCGCGGAGGCGGGAGGCCCCCCCGGGAGGCCCCCGCCGCTCGGCGGCCCCGGGGGCGGCGGGGCGCCGCGCCAGGCCCGGCTCGCCGGGCGGAGGGGCCGGCCCCGCCGGTGCGGTTCAAGTGCGGCTAGGCCGGAGCGGGGGGGGCCGCGCCGCCAGCTGCGCCGCGGGGCTGCCCGGCACGGCCCGGCCCGGCCCCCCCGCCCCGCCGGCGCCCCTCGGGGTGGGCAGAGCGGAGCCGGTGCGCGGAGGCGGTGCGGCGGTGCGCGGGGCCCGGCGAGGGAGGCGGGGGCCGCGGGGGCCACGGGGGCGGGGGGGGGGGATCGTGCTACCCCCCCGTCTGCTTCCCGGCCCGCCGCCTGCCCCATATACTTTTGTTGGGGGAGAGTGCTTGCTATTAATCTGCTCTGCTGGTGACACGAATTGCCCGTAGCGGATTTGTTCTAGTAAAGTGAATCTTTCTAGAAGTGACTGGTAGGAAACAAGAGTACAAGTTCATGTGATGTTACTTTGTGATTCTTACAAAAGTATTCAAACCTCCGTTGCTACACTGCGATGAGATGTATGCCCAGAAGGAGAGCAGCCAAAGGGTTTGGGGTGGGCTTTCCACCCCCCCCCTTCAGCGTTACAAGTGAACTTGAGGGTGAGGGGTGAGGAAGGTTCCTGGTTAGTTGTAAAAATGGAAATTAACATTTAGATAGCTTTTAAAAGTAGCTGGATCATGTGTTACTCGGTTTATATTTCACAGCACAAGTAAGCCTGAAAAATATTTAAACAAAGTCTAGGGAATCAGGCTCATTTTAATCTTAATTTCAAACTTACATTTTTTACTATGATCAGCATTTCTAGTACAACTTCCAAACCCCACAGATTTTATCTAAATAGCTATGCCATTTTTCCTAAGGAAGCAGGCTGCCCGGTATCAGAAAACCATACATTTCATATTTGCCTCTGAAGTGTTAGTGCGGCTGTTAGATGCATTAATATTAACTGTTGCACTTTGACAAGGCTATATTGATATGTAGCAGAATTTGGAGATACGTGTAATGGGAAAACAGTGCATCCTCAGAAGTCAATGGCTTAACTTACAGATTTTCATCTTCAACTATATTTAAAAAAAAAAAAATCTCCATTTCAGTGGCTGCAAAGACGTTTCTACTGTGTTAATAACACTTATAGCAGCAGGCTTTTCTTCTGCAGAGTTCTTTGTTGGAAAAACAATTTGTATCAGTAAGTCCTGTCCCCCCCAACACACAATTCTGCTGTCTTCTTTCTGAGAATGGTACTATATTAGTGCTAAGTGTATTTGCCAGGATAGCTTCAGTAATCTCTCCAGCAGAAGCATATTTGTGTGCCATTTTGGGAATTTCTCTGAGATAGGAATCTTGAAGATAGAATTAATTTCTAGGGGAAACTTCATAGCCTGTGCATGAGTGCTTTCTTTATCACCTGTCTCCATTTGGCATTCGGAGAAGGTAAATCAAAGTGCGCGATTTGTTATTCTGCTCCACTTGAGAGCTGAACTAAATAACACTTGGTCTGAAATTCTGATTGAAGTTGTAGGAGGATATACTGTATTTAATTTAATGCCCTTTAATAGCATCTTCTTGTTCAGCTCTGATGCTGTCATTTTAAAGGTTGGATCGGAGTAGTTTTTCCCGGTAGGGAGTGGGAGGAGTGATCATTTCAGGGGAAAAAAGTAGTCTAAATTCCTAGAACACTAATAGCTACAAACTTGGCCTAGTGTCCAAGCAGTTGTTTTTTGCCCTTAGGGTTCACTTTGTTGTCACTCTTTACAATGCTCTGAACAGTTTAGGTATAAATATTACATGTAGAAGTTGATGACATTTTTTTGTAGCAGAAATAACAGCAATCTGTTTGTTGTTTAAAAAAAAGTTTGGAGAAGATCGATCAATGCTTCAATAAACAGCCACTCATGTACATTTTATTAAAAGTTATGTAATGTGCTGCTGAAGTCTTGCGTGTAGCTGTTTATTTAAGCTTTGTACACATCTTTTCAGCCGTGTGCGCCAAGCTATTTGAAATACAGGCGCGTATCAGTTACTTAAGGGGTTTTGCAGTCTCTTCTTAGTTACTACTTCAGTAAACTAGTTCTCAAGATTAAGAATCCTGCAAGTGAACTTTGTGTACATTCCTTGTTTAGTCTTCACTTCCACAATATTTAGGTAGATTGTGTTACATTTTTTCAAGCAAGGGGTTAGTGATTACAAAACAAATGTAAAAAGAAGCACTCTCTGATGCAACCAAGCACTTGAATTGTTTTGAAACTTTTTTCACCTGTTTAGGTTTTTTAAAGAATGTTTGAAAAGTTGCACACTTACATTTGTTTGCTTTTCTTTTAAACTATGAGTGTTAGCAAATTTTACAGTTACAGTAGCAGTTTAGGATTTTTCAGTTGTGTGGATATATAACCAAGAAAATTAAATAGACAGAAGTGTCATGCATATGATATGCCAGCATTGATTTGTAAAGCATATCATAATATCAGAGTGCTATTGGTTTAAAGTGAAAGAGAAAAAAAACCTTTATTTTGGCATTTCTTTCTAGAGCATGAGCTTAAACATAGCAGTGATAAATGATGATATGCATTGTCTAACACTTGCTTTTATATAAATAGCTCCAGAAGATTGCTTAAATGATAATCGAAAATATGAAATAGGGTGGCCTTCATATCACAAGGCCAAGGGTCTACAAATGGAAAAACTGAAATAATGAAATATTTCCAAGGCAACAGACTGTCAACAAGAACAGTAATGCATGGGCATATCATAGAGCTACCAGAGAGGATATTAGATCTTATAGCTCTAGAGCCAGGAGTTATAATGACCTTTATTAAATAGAGCCCTCCCACATTACAACAATCTTTCCGATTTCTGATTTATGGATTAGCAGTCATACTACTCTTCATAATTTGAAACATTCTCCCACCATATTTGATTTGCTGCATTTTTCTCCACCGGAATCATACATTATTTAGAGCTTACATGAGAGTATTGATCAACAAAAGTTATATTACATATTTTTAGTAACTAATGGGATTCTGAATAACAAGGTTTTGTCTGCAGCACTGTTTCTACATTCTTTACAGCACAACTTTTTTTCTATCAAGTTATATCCAGTTAGCTTGTTTTGTACCAATTTAGCGACATTCTAATGTTGTATTATAAATAAGTTATAAATAATTAGAGAGTTTTGTTAACAGATTAATACAGCACCCAGAACCATAGACATTTTTAAGAGAATATTGGGATATATTGTCAACACCCATCTCCTTTTATTAGTGTCTCACTTGAAATTCGGAGTCTAACATACTGGCAGTTTCAAATCACATTTGTTTGAAACTTGGCACACAAGTTGCTAGCCCAGATGGGAATTTTATTGCAAGAGTGACGTAAAACAGTTGTTGAAAATTGACATTCTAGGCATTAGTTTCATCAGCGTCCTTCCTAAAAAGTATAATGTTTAAATAAATGTTTGTTTCATAAAACGATCTTTATAACAATACCCTCTTTATTGGAAAATATATTCTACAATAAGAATTTTGAATAACTGTACTGACCATGAAAACTGTTACCATTTTATTAACTTTTTGGGATTGATTCTGCTCCCATTGAGGTCAGTGAGGTGAAGCTGTTTTATAAACGTGGCAGAATTTCATCTGATATCAATTAAGTAATTGGTTTTTTAGAATTTAATGTTATGAGACCATTTCCTGAAATCTCATCTCATGTGAATAAACCTTACATTCAGTCAGTCCATCAGATTCATTTTATATTATTGTCATTAGTACCTCTTGTAGGTGTAAAAGCACCTCATGTGAGATAAGATTTCAGCATTAGTCATGGTGTTTCAAAATGAATTCAGCAAACTTGTTCTGCAGGATGCCAGCCTGGAAATTTGTTTTATATTTTAAACATAAGGTATGTTTCAGGTACATAGCCAAGACTTCACATTTTCACCCCAGTCATTTGTTTCTTTTGTTGGTTTGTTTGTTTGTTTATGGTTAATGGTTGGCCTTTTTTTTTTTTTTTTAAAGAAGCTGCCAAAGATTTATGGCCACGAGAGGAAATGTTTTGAAAATTCATTTCATAATAATTGCATTTTTTCAGAAGAGGCAATTTCTTTCTATATAATATTTATAAGGCTACTGCATGTTATCTTTAACATACAAAGTCCCATTAGTGCGAATGAGGTGCGTGACTTTTTGTTTAATAGGACTTTGCATAATAAGGATAATTTGTAATAATATTGCATTTTGCTGCATAAGAAGATGTGCCATAGTAAGAATATAATGGTTGCTGCCATGTCTTATATGACTAGAGCTTTGTTCTGTGACAACCTCAAGCAGTAGTTTTGCAATACACAAAGTCCTAGTCAAATGAATAGGACTGTTGTGCCATTGATTTGAACAGGACTTTGAGCAGTAAAAATATTCATTAATTTTGTATGCTATAGTAGTATATTACACAGGACAAAGAAGGTACGGTAGGGGTAGGATAGTATTTGTGTCTGTAACTTGGCAGAACTGGACCCTGTCTTTGGGACAATATTGAGTTCAAGTTGTACCTTAATCTTTAAAAAAGTCCCAAATGAAATTATGCATATAATTAAAGTATACTGCAGAGAATCACAAGCAAGGATAAAAGTATTTTTACCATATAATTCAATAGATGTGAATTTGTTCTCAGTGAGATCGCAATGACAAACTTTAGCGTACTTAGTGGGAGGAGGAGTGAACTTTGCATCTGTGTATTATTACAAAACATGAAAGTCTTGAGATTCTCAGGTAAAAATGGAGCGGTCCTTAAGGAGATTCTGATCTCAGCCTGCTGCAGCTAGATACTGAGAGTTATGCCAGCCCTTACCCAGCACTCTGCATGCAGGCGAGAGTCAGGCACATCAAAGAACAAGTGATATGTAAGCAAGAATTTGAAACGGATTACCGAAAGCAGAGTTTTGAAGATTTGTTACAGGCTATTTTCTCAGCCTTTCTTATATGTTGCATTTTGGACTTTCACTCTTCAGTTGTATCTTGTCATTTGTCTGTTCTAGGGAACTTCTCACTGATGTCATACAATGTCTGAAGAAGACTTTAATATTAATACTGAGTATTTCTGTAGATATGTTTCTTTATATAGCTCAGTGTGCTTCGAAAGGTCTGTAAACACTGTTCTACACATTTTACTGATGAGATAGTTACGCACAAAAGATTTTTGAGAACTAGCAGAAGGGGCAGAAGATGTCAATGTTAGCTCTAGGAATAAAATTCCAGCCCCCATTTTGACTGTGTATTCGAAGATTACACGTCCTTCGTTAGAGGGATTTACATTTCTTTCACAGGCAAAACCTCCGCTGAAATAAAGTGCTTTCAGAGAATGGCTTGATTGCAATTTAAAATTAGCTGTTAGCTTGATATATAATAGAAGTTCAACACTTATGTTAAATAATTTAAGTGGAAAAGTACTGTTCCGTTACCTGCAGGCATGTTAGGTTTACATATGTATATAGTGAACTTACGGGATATAGTCTGAATAATATGTATGTATGTAATCTACAGTAATGTCCCTGGGGCTTGGATTTTCTGAAGAGCCTATTGGATTTAGGCATCCAACACATACTGCATTTCAGTGCAATATGGGCACCTAAATCCTATAAGCCCCTTTTAAAATACTTGCCAGGGAATTTTGTCTCCAACAGGAATTTAGAACAGGCTTCATTACACATTACATTGTTTTAAACTGAATTTTATTGAGTAATGAATAGTCTTTGAAAGTCATTTTGGATTAAATCCTAAAGGGTTATAGTTTTGCTTGAATTTAAGCACAGAACTGATACATTTATATAATGATGGGGGGGATTTTTTTTTCCTTTTGCTCATGCGTCATGTTTGAAAGTCATGTGCAAATTCACATTTACGATCAGTTTACTCACAGCCTAGGCTTATATGAGTTAGGTGGCTCAGAACTGTCCTGCCAAAGCTGTAATTCATTTAGCAAAAGTATAACACACCAAATTTTAGAATAATGCTTGTTAGAAAGCTGTTTTTTCTTAGAGATGATGGGAGGCAGAATTTGTTACTTTGTGGGAAAAAAATGTAAGTGGGCAGTCTTCACAGGTCAAGGTTGAGGTCAATAGAAAGAACTGAGTGACTGAATCTGTACAGTGCTGGCAGTGGGATTAAAAAAGGAAAAAAGTCTTACAAAAGAGAATAGCTGCCAGCGATACTTATCCTTCAACCTTCACAGCTGCAAAAAAAGTAGCTGATTTTATTTGTAAGACTATAGTTAGATGTAGGATTGGCATGTTTGCTTCACCTTTGCATAAATTACTAACAGTATGGACAGGAGGTTCTCAGAAAAAACTGCATGGTAAAAAAACAAAGCTGTTTTCTCTTGCTAAGTAACAAATAGAAGACGAACATAAAAAGAGAAACAAATGCTGTGGACTAATTTATTTATTCATTCTTTGTGAGTTGCTATTCAGTTTTACAACAAAACTTGCATTTCTCGTGGCAAATCAAAAGTACAGTAATTTTTTTCAATGGCTGAATGAGCTAGATAAATGGTACTCAAGTAGCAGTGTTTGAAGGATCCAAGTAGTTTACTAAAGTATCTTAATTAATTGGATGTTCACTTTAATTGTGAGGTTTCCTGTTTGTAGGTAGTGCTCTGTAACAAGAACATATATTTGATACGTAAATGTTATATATGATTTTAGAAGGCCCATTTTTAATCAACGTCTGTTTTTACTAAAAAACTGTTTCAGATTAACAAACAAGAAATAAATGGAGGTGACAGAAAATACAGACTTCAGATGAAAAGCATGATAGAAAAGATACAGCAGATTCCAGATCTTTCAAACATATATGCTGTTCCTTTTATCAGTCACTCTACTTACACTCACTACTACACTCAAACATTTCAAAACTAAGAGGTGCTGTCTTTCCTTTTATTCCTTTGTTAACAGGAAGAAAAATGCTTCTCTACAGAATTGCAATTTGGAAACTGTTATTCCATGCTTTTTGAGGGCAGTTTTTTAAATTTTGTTTTTATACCACTTCTCAAGACCAGAGTAGGAGACCACGGGATGTAGCAAACACTGCAAATCCCCTCTCCTTCCCCCCAAAATTATTTGACATACTGAATGTGCATCTTTAGGAACATACAGTATTTAGATTCTGGATTTAGGAATCCTTTCGGAGTAATGATTTTATTTTTTTTCATTGTTTCTTAATGGGTTGGTGATGCTACTGCAAAAAAGTATTTGAGTCCTATTCTTGACTTATATTTTCTTATGGCAATTATCATATATTGCAACATTTGTTCAGTTCAAATAGGAACAAAACCTCGAATAATTAAGGGAAAAAGTGTCTTTTAACTGACAGAGAATGGCTGAATATTCCACCTGAAAAGCAAAATTAGAATTCTTCTATATTTATTCTGCATGTTACTAATTGTGAGGAAAACTTTAAAAGATTTTCCACTGACTTGTATAGATGTGTACGGCAAAGTGTAGGCATATGTTGTATGTTAGATAGGCACAGTATATGTATTTGCTTGAAAGGAAATAATGCTGGTTGATTGTCTTCAGAAAGCTATAAATGTCTTACTTTAGATAAAGTTAAATGTAAATACATGCATTGGAATGGCGATTTTTTTTCCTCTAATGCTGTGAGAGAAAAGTAGGCTCATCCTTTTTTTTGCACATTTTTATTGTTCTGTGTAAATGTAATTTGTTAATCCTGTGAAATTTGTCATAGATAAATTTGCTTGGATTATCTTGTCACCACCGTATCTGCATTCTTTTGTTCATTGCTTATTCATAATTTAACAGTCTGGCAGTGAGCCTTTTTGGGATGCTCACAAAAGATATATGACCTCTACCAGCTGCTACTATAACCTGCAGAATGCACAGCAAGACATTAGAAACGTGAGGATTCCTCTACTGATTAAAGTGCTCTTCATTTAAACAGTCTGTTCATAAGAATCTCAGGAATCTTTGTGGATAGCAGTTTTGATTTTTCTTTTCTCACAAAATTAGTTATAACATTTTTTTTTTTCCCTGAGTGGAAAAACTAACATTGAATCTTAAGATGGTGGTGCTTTGCTTTCAGGTGGACTAATGGAAATTAAATCCGTCATTATATATGCATGTGTATACATAAGTGTGCATGTGCATATACGCATTTGCATGTATCTCTACCTATGCACATATATATATGTTTATTTCCTGCACTTTTACAGTGGGATAAATTAGTGCCCATGTGTGTTATTTTAAAACTAACTCTTCTATTAGGATATTTTTCAGCACATATTATTATCCAGTACTAATTTACAGAAGAGTTGTCTGATTTAACTCTGCTTTAGCCCCACCATCTTACAGATTGTATTGTGTAAATACTTGATATTATACAGTACACGAAAGACATTAAATAGAATGTTACTTGAAGTGTAACAACATTTTAGATTTTCATTATTCTCCTGACTCAGTTTAGCATATAAATTTTTTCCCCTTTTTACTTTTTTTTCTTCTTATCTGCAGATCAGCTTGTGAGTAATGGCTAGTTTTTACCTCCCCTTTGTGCTGGCACATGATTATAGTTCAAAATAATTCATTGCTAATCCATGCAGTATTGGTTCATCTCCATCACTCTGTTTTGTGATTAGAGCCTCAGGCCTGTAAGGACATCCTTCTGCACAGTTTTCTATCCTGATTTTCTTTGACCGCAACCCGTATTTTATAGAGTTCTGTCAGTACTGTTCACCTACCAATCCTTTTGCATTTTTCAAGAATGTATCAATTACAAGAAATTAATATTTTTGTGGGGTTATTTTTCAAGGGTTTATGAAAAATATTTGTTTTCTACTGCAGTAAGGCTCCAGCAGTGGTGTATATGGGTCTTGGTTCATCTCAGCTGATGATGGAAATCTGACTTGAGTTTCTCATTTTTCCTTAGCAGTCTGAATTTCCTGTGTACTTATTTACATTAGGTGCCTCAAGAAGTCCAGGGTCTTAAAAAGAAACACTGTGTCTTTTTGAAACAGACTATAGTAGAATAGTAATTACAGACCTGTCATTTTTAACACATTTCAAACAGAGCTGGTGTAAAATAAAGCTGACGGAGGAACTTTTAAAATATATAGGGCCTGATCCTACTATGATCACTCTGGTTGAAGTCACTGTTTATTGGGTCAGATACAAACTGATATGACGTTAGACCTGGGCTTATATGGTATAATGATATTGTACCTTGATCAGATTTAAATTTAATATTTCCAGATTATGAAGCAAATGCATCATTTTGTTTCACATCAAATAATGCTAGTTTTATGAGAAGGTCATCTAAAAGATTTTTCAAGACTTTGCTTCAGCATTGAGTAGTCCTGTGTTCCTTTTAATAATTACTTTCATCTCATTGTAGCCGTGTGTTTGAAAGTGTAGGTCAATAAGGATGATCGCATTCAGAATTTCATGATCTGTGTAGTGGAACAAATTGAAAGCAAAGCCTGTATCAATCACTGTGAAGGGAGGGTTAATTGTTACTGCTTCTCAAGCCTCTGGACAGATAAACCAGTAATGAAATACTTATTGCTCTGATATGTGAATGGTTAAGGATGAAACAATGGAAACGGAAGCAGTCTTCAAAGATAACCAAAAAAAAAGCAAAGAAAAAAGAATAATCTGGACGAAAGTAAGATACTGTATATACTGTGTATTAACATTTTTAAAACAATTTTTTTTCATCTAATATAGCCTTCTAGTAATGATGTAAGACAGCAGAATGTATTAGGTTTCTAAAGCAAATATAAAATATGAATTTAAAAGCTTTTATTATGCAAACAATTTAAAATGGTTTACATGAAGTCTGGACCTTAGGTAAAAGTAACATTTCTAGCATTAAGTGTTTTCTTTTCTTTTCTTTGTTTTTCATTTGTGGTACCGTTAAGTGGGTTTTTTTCTTTCTTTCTTTAAAAGCACAGCTGTATTTACTAAATTGAGTGTTTTGTTTCTTGTGAAGTCATTTTAAAGCATTTTGTCTGCAGCCAACCAGGACTCTAATGGATTGTTTAAAGATAGAAGCAGCAAAATAAAAATGAGAGCAAAACCAAATTATGATATGACAGTAAACATTTAACTATTTCTAGAATGTGAACTTAACATTTTAAACATCTGTTAGTTACTTATATGTTGAAATATATGCAAAAATATTTAGCCAAATTGAAGTCTTAGGCCCATGACAATCATCTCAACACAGTGGGTAGTTCTGAAAATTAATGAGAATGATAATACTGTAAAGACTGTTCCAGAGTTTGCCCAAATTCATTATCTAAGACTCTTGTTAAGAACATCTCAAAGAATTTTAACCAGGAAAATATATTAATGGTTCAAAAGCATTTTTCAAAACGGTGATTTATAAAAGTATAATGGAATTATATATGCAAGAGCTATAGTTAGAAACACAAATAACACAGGAGCAGCACATTATGAAGGAACATTTTCCAATAGCTAGGGTATTGATTTGATTGGCTTTGATTTTGTCCATAGGTGTCAAGCTTTCCTTATTGATTTATATTTTGGGATGGAGAAAATGAAAAAGTAAAGGCAACTCACAAAAAAATATATTTTGACTCCTTGTTAGTTACTTAATGAGGCCTATAGCTGCTTAAAAGCTAAGTAAAGTAATAATTTTAGAACTGGTGTAAAACGTCTTTCAGACAATTGAAAAGCACTTTTAGGAGGAAGGGTGATGAGACACATCTTTAGATTTCTCTTCAGAATGTTAAGAATTTCCTGTTGCCTGTTTCCTGATGGGATTGACGCAGCTGTGTATCATATGGAATGAAAGAGGAACCGAGTGCCTGACTTTGTTTTATGCAAGTCCTTTATTTAAGAAAATGTATGTGTTGATTTTGCCTTTTTTTTTAACAGATCACTGATATGAATGCTATACACAAAATTGTCCAAGTGGGAGCTTATTATAACTAATTTATCTATTTTCTAAGGGACAGAAAATTTTAATAACTAAAGTATATTAGTTAAGAATGCTTTTTTTTCTTTCTTTCTTTTTTTTTCTGTGTGCAATGAAAAAGAAAGCAGAATGCTTGGAAGATTACTATGTCATTTCCATTTGTATTTTCAGAAGTCATTGATATATAGAAGTGTGTGAGTATGTGTATTTGCATGTGTAATCATTGGAAAACAAATCAGTTTATAGAGTTTCTTACTCATTTTGGCTGTTGTGCAGTCTGTAGCACATCTACAGATCCGTTTGCATGGGACATGTGAATGCAAAATAGAGAGGAATGGGAGGATCCAAAATAATCTTTAAACAGTCATTCTGATCTAGACTGTCCCACTTCATGGACAGATTCTTTGAAGAGAATTGAGGCTGGGAAACTGTATTAATTACATTTTTCAGTAATTTCCTTCCATGGTGAGAGAAAGCTTAGCAGGAGGTGGCTAACCTGGTTAACTGATCTGGGAAAGGGTGAGGAAAAGGAGGTGCAGATCTGTAGCGCAGGGGCCACCCTTCCACTTGTAGCCCAGTTCCTGGTAGAGACAGGAGCTGTGTCACATAAAGTTGTGTAGTACTCAGTTCCAGCTGGAATTCATACTGCCTCAATCAGTATTAACTTTTGCTCAGAAGGCTGTATATGGCAAATTCAGTTGCTGTACAAAAAGCCCTGGGCATTGCAATCACATGAGTAAAGCAGCTTCTTAGCATCATACTATAGCCCTATGCTACTTAAGCAGAAGCAAGCACAAATGGAGAGTGCATCGCAGTGATGGGCAGTAGCGCTAAGGGCCTGTTAACAGGCAGAGCAGAGGCATATGTGACTAGGTGGGGTGATCCCATTGGGTTGCTTCTGAGGCTGTCTCTCCATGCAAGATATGGACTTCTAAATAATTATGTGAATTGTACTTTAAATCTTAAGCTTTGATCCTCTCAACCTGCCAATTAGCTGGGAAAACAGTTGACCACGTCCCTGTTATTTTTGCCCTGTGATTTCTTGGCAAATGTCCTCTTTCTGCTGTCTTTGGATACTTAGATCACTTCCTCAGTGCATGCTTTGGAGGATCTTTCTC
The DNA here is from genome assembly GCF_026419915.1 of Harpia harpyja. Taxonomy (NCBI): domain Eukaryota; kingdom Metazoa; phylum Chordata; class Aves; order Accipitriformes; family Accipitridae; genus Harpia; species Harpia harpyja. The sequence goes on from NC_068942.1 coordinate 53,279,357, forward strand.
ATTCACTATCCAGCTTTGTGTGGGAGTTCTGCAACGTGTTGTCTCTCAGCCACCCTCTTTTTTTCCCTTATTCTGCTCTACATCTTTGCATAATCTTATGTGGAAACACAATTTAAGTATCATCTCTTTGCAGATGATTCATAGGCTCATGGTATTTCTATCTCAATGAAAATGTAGTCTTGCTTCTCTGTCATCTCCTTTATTGCCTAGCTTAGACTCCCTTAGTCAAAACAGATCTCCTAGCGTTCTTTCCAAGCCCTCCATCTACTTTTCGGGATAACACTGCCATATTGCCTATTAGAATAGGTCTGCAGTTTGGCAATCCCACTGATATAGACCTCTCCCTCATAACTTAGCAATTAAAAAGGCAGATAGAGTGTTTGGTATTAGTAGGAAAGAAATAGAAAAACAAGCAGAAATCATGAACATTGATATAATTATGCCGATCCATAAATCCACAGTGTGTGCAATCTATGTATTGTGTAGACTTTTGTTATCATAATTTCAAAAAGATACTGTAGTTTGAGATAAGGGCATGAAGGCTAATGAGATATATGGAAGGAGTTTTGTCAGAGGAAAAAAATAAAGTAAAATACTTAATCTTGGAAAAGAGGTGACGGAGGGGAATTGGTTATAACATCATGCAAGGCCTCAAGAAGGCAATCAGGAAACAATTATTCATTAACTCTAATATTATGAGAACAAGGAAACATCCTGTGTAATTCTCAGGAAACAGTTTTAAAATATTTAACAGAATTTGGTTTCTTGTTTTTGTTGTTTCCAGGGCTTTTTTGTGTGCTGCCCCTCTCCTCCCCAACATAACATGCAATTGAATAGTGGAATTCCTTGCCAAAGGATTTTTTAGAGGTCAAAATATGAACAGGTTCAAAAATAGATCAGACATTACTCTGTTATGTCTCTGAGGAGCTATTAAATGTGATGGTGATGATGCAACTCAACTTCAGGAAGTTTTTACACAGCTGACTGCTGGATGCTGACTTGGGATATCATGGAAAGGAGCACACTTTCTGTGCTGTATTTTTTTAATGACCTAATATAACTGTTTTGTTTTGTTCTTAAGTTCTTTGCTTTCAGACTGCCTCTAAGTATTGCAGGCTTATTCTGCCTAACATCCCTGCTGTATGTGTTTTCCTGCCTACTCTTCAGTCATATCTGTCTGGAATCCTTTTATAGAGATCATTTTCAGAGCAACATACTGTCACTCTGACCATGTCTTTATATCCCTGCTGGCCTCCCTTCTCTAGTGCATGAAGTATTAGTAACGTGCCCTAAGTTTCAAGGTCTACTTCACCCAGCTGTATCTTACCATTTCTCTTTGTCAAGGTTTTTCTTCAAGTTATAATACCAACCCTGTTGCCCATTTACTGTATTTGCACACATGCATTTGTTTGATACCTTATGCTTGGACTAGTACTGCTTCGTAACCTCATCGTTTGAGTTCCTCTCTCTTCCCAAGATATTCCTTACCTGAAATGCCTACAAAAGCATGACACCATCAAGCTACTTCTAGCAAAATATCACTTCTTGTGATGCTAGCTGCTGTTGCCTTATTGCTTCTGAATAGTTTCCTGTCTCTTATCTGATATTTGCATGGTAAGATTTTGGGGGCTGTGGACAGGGTTTTTGTCCTTTGTCACTTGGTTACCTAGTGGATGTGTTAGTGCTACCATTACTGATGCTAATCTGAATATATTTGTCAATAAAATAAATTAAAAAAATCACGTATTACCAATCTTTACTTTTCTGTGTGCTTGGTTGACCTGGGATGCTGAGCGCCTGTAAGAGGAAGTGATGTCTTTTAAGTGTGTTGGGGTGTGAAAAGCTTTTATGAAATTCGGAGGAGATGGGACAAATTAATGACTGAGAAATCCACTGAAAGTTACTAAATACATGTCTATCTGAGGAAGTGCCTGCACTGAAAATGATTGGAGACTGTGGGTACATATCATATATGCTGTCACTGTTGTTACGTTGTTCCTTGCAACTGCTTTTGAGGATTGTTGGAGATGGGATACAGGAAACATTGGTCTGACCCAGTACACCTGTTCTTACATTGTTGGGTAGGTTGTTTCTGGAAGCTGTAGCAAGTCTCTTTGGTGATTCTCTCTCTTAGAAAACTGTTGGAGAAAATAGCCTCAGCTAAGTAGTTTTGGCTAGTATTATTTTCAGCACATTTCATGAATGGATACGAGATGTGTCACAGCTTAATTACAGTGGTCTATAATGTATTTTTCTCTCATGTTGATATGACTAAGAAAGACCTTATTGGGACTGTATGGACAAGGTGTCATACCATATGATGCCTTGGAAAAAAAAAAGAAGAGTCCTTGCTTTGAAGAGTTCATAATTTTAATTGCTGTTTATTTTTCATTTGTTGGAAAGGGTTTTCTGTAACACTCATTTTACACTCATATTTGAAGTTTGGGTTTTTTACCATCAAGGAAACTACATATTAAACAGGCTGAATTCAGCAAAATTAAATGCTTGGGTACTATTTTGCTTGGTGAAACCCCAATGGCATAAAATTAATTGCAGTGATGACTTGAACACTGCAATGAACATGTGTGAACTTCAGAGTGTATTGTACTTTTAAACTGGGATGCAATCTATTTTATGCATGATAACAGTAAACAAAACCAACTAGTAGTGATATGGACATTAGTTTAAAGGGCATATAGTCAAAATATGTATTGATAACTTTTATCAAAGGTATGTAATATCAGTCCCCATATAATTCCTGTATTTATGTCATTTTTGGAGAAAGAACTGATTCATAATAACTGTTTTCATAAATATGTAAGTTTGCATACTAGCAGAGATAGGTTATCATCTGTGTAAATTTAGTTAATTATATACACAAGTATTTGAAGTCACATTTTGCTGTTGTATCAGTGTAGACTTGGCACTGTTAGAAAGGCTTCAGATTCATTGAGGTAGCAGCTGGTATACAGTTTGCTCTTTGTAAGTTCCTCTAGCTTGAAATAATTCCTCTTGTGTTGATTTGTTTAAGGAAGGGGAGTGGAAAAAGAAATTGATTCTGAAATGCTGTTCATCAGAAGATTGGTATCCATACACGATTGTATCATGGAGATCTGATAATCAGGTCTTGAATCAGGAGGAGAGATTTGGAGAAACTGAAACTCGGATGGCCACATTTCCTAGGACCTCGTGAGGGAAAATGATGCTGATATTCTAGAAAAACATTGTACTAATATCACTGTATAGCGTAGTCTTCTGAATGAGCTAAATACAGCCCAGAAGCCTAAAGGAATATTTTGGAAGGAGAGTGAAAAGAAGCTTGGTTTGTTCCATAGCATATTTGGAAGAGGAGGAAACACCCTGATTTATTTTCAGGTTTGAATGTGTATCACAGTCTTGAACAGGGTCTGGGTTTACCATATGATGTCATGAGATGCTTAGGCTATGACTTGCTTCAAATCACAGAATAGCTGAGGTTAGCAGGGACCTCTGGAGATCATCTAGTCCAACCCCCCCTAGGGTCAGCTAGAGCAGGTTGTCCGGGGCTGTGTCCAGTTAGGTTTTGAAATCTCCATGGACGGAGATGCCACAATGTCCCTGACCAGCTTGTAGTGTTTGACCACCTCATGACAAAAAAGGTTCTCCTGTTGTTTAATTGGAGTTTCCTGTGTTTCAGCTTGTGTCTTTGCTTCTTGTCCTACAACTGTACACCTCTGCAAAGGGTCTGGCTCCAGCTTCTTTGTAACATTCCGCTAGATAGCTGTAGACAGAAATGAGAGCTCTCTTTCACCTACTGTTCTTAATGGCCGAACAAGCCCAGTTCTAGCTTCTCCTGGTACATTATGTAGTGCAGTCCTCTATGTGTCTTGGTGGCTTTCTGCAGTGGCTTGCTCCAGTATATCCCTGTATTTCTTGTACTGGAGAGCCCCAAACTGGACTTGGCACTCCTGATGCAATCTCACAAGTGTTGGAACAAGAGGGGCACCTGCTGTGTACAGTCTAGTTAGTATAGCTCAGTATGCAGTTGGCTGCCTTTGCTGCAAGGCTGCACACTGATAAGGTCCACCACAGTCCTGAGATCTGAGGTTTCTTATGGAGTAGACCAACTCTAAAACTGTAGAGCTTTCCAAAGGAAACACTAATTTTATGGACGTTAGTGAAATATAGTCAATTTGAATGCAAACTTTGCGACAAAAATGTTAAGGGCAGGTCAGTAACAGCAATGATTTTGGGTAGCTGAACAAACTCTGATTAAAGGATACACCACAGCACATAGTCAATCCTCAGCTGTGATCAAGTTTATGTGATACTGAATATTGTGATATTGAGTATATTGAGTTTAAAGGATAGAAATTCACCTGCAATGAAACAGTGGGAGTCAACAGCTAGGACAGAAAGATTGAATCAGTTTCTTTTAAAATATTGGGGATCATAATAGATACTAAGATTATGGCTGTAGCACAGTCCATAGGTAATGAGCATCAGTTACTTTCTAGAGGGAAAAATCCCAGGAAGTTACTAATCAGGAGCCTTGTTTTATATCCAAAATAATGCAAAACTATTCTGGGAACTGTGGTATTCTGTTTGTTCCTCTTATGCTTAACATTGTAGACAGGATTAATCAGAAATGGAAGCATGCTACAGACAGTCATTAGCATCAATGGTTCAGGCTGAAATAAGTGTCTGCATTTTTTTTTTTTTAATAGCTCATAAGCTGTGCCTTGAGCATCAGTAGGTCTCCTGCCACTTGAGATTTGTTTATAGTTACTACATGTATATCCCTAGGTATCCTGGAAGAAACCAAAGAAGTCAGTTCTATATTGCAGGTGATAGGTAATTTGACATAAGTGAGAATTTCTCAGAGGTCCACTGACAGTGGATCTGGATAAAGGAGGTGCTGGAAATGGACAATTAACAGTAGGAAGAGAAGTTTTACTTCCATAAGAAATGAGTACATGAGAAAACTGCAAATAACTTTTAAAAACTCATGAAAGTTGCAGCTAGTGACATTTGGGTTAGCTATGTCTGATGTGTCTCTAAGAGATATGCGATGCTTCAAGAATGGAAAAAATAGGATTAAATATTAAAATTTCCCTTCATGGTGCAGGAATGTTTTACATTACTTTGGCAGTATAGAAATGCACAAAATAAAGTGGAGTGGATGAATAATTTCGGATAATGCTTCTGGACATTAAAAAAACAGCTCCTATGAACATCCAGCACTTCAAAGCCTGATTTTTCAACCAGTGTTGCAGCTCATGTTGATACCTATTATTGACCTGCAAACAGTATTATTACAGGAAAATAAATCCTTGTTCTGTGGGCGCAGCAAGCTGCTGAAGAAATGCTTACTGCTCAAATGGGCAGCATAGAGTCTCAAACATTATTGATAAGGGGAGCATTTTGTTCTTGAAGTGGATCACGAAGGATTACACTGGCTGCAGAACACGAAAGAGCACTACTCATATAATTAGACAGTATTTTACTCTGCAGTCATATGATTTCACTGTTCAGCATAAAACATAACGCTTGCATGTCTGGTGCTTGTTTCTGTCCTTACAGTTGAAGCACTGTGCTTGTGTGTGGGAGGGCAGAGGGCTGAAAAGAAAGAAATTCTCAGGGAAAGCTGACCTTGGTGAGTAAGGAAGTGTCTTTATGAAGAAGAGACAGTGTTTACTAAGGGACTGGACTTCTTCATTTGCGGAGCAGAGGATCCCAAATGGAATCCCTGAGGTGAAGAGTTACCTTCTAAGTAAAAGTATTACGGAGTATTACAGAGTTGTACAGAGCTGCACAGCTTTCTCTAGAAGGACCAGATCAGAGGTACTGAAAATTTATTCCTGTAACCTGATGGCTGGATTGAGGGTGGAAAGTGAAGGTCTTTTAATCTGCAGAAGGGAAGAAAAGCACGTTAGTCAGTGGGGTCAGCATTTTGTCTGGAAAGTTTTTTAGCCTCTGGGTAGAATTATTCAGGACTATATATGGTATGGGCACTTCTCGCTTCTCCTCTTGATCTCTCGAGCAAAATATATCCAATGTATCATGACGAAGGCATATCTGGCCATGCAGTGAGAGTGAACATGCGCTTCAGGTCAAAACTCAGAGACTGTGTGCCTATCTTTCATGTGACAAGATGAGGCATATTAAGTGTCCAGTGTGGGGGTCTGCTTACTGCTCTCCCTGTTCTTAAGGAACCCCAGACATGGGCAAGGATAAGGTCATAAGTCAGTTGAATGATTTGGTGAACGTGATTGCTGTCCAAATATTGGATACTCTAAGCTCTCTTATGAGTGAAGGTGAAGGCAGGAGGTGAGATCAGACTTACTACATTTTATCACGAAAGTATTCCTTTGTGAAAAAATGGAAACCAGGATTTGTAAAGTACTGCCTGTGCCTCCATCAAAGCAGTTGGATAGAAGAAGGTGGGGTGGCCGGCCAGGAGTTACTCTGGGTAGCAAAAGCAGGACAGAGTGCAAACAGGAGACCAGGCCTTGAACGCTCACTGATGCCCAGCAGCTGGTGGTTTATAGATGATACTTTTCACTTTGGAAGGTAAAATATACTATAATCAAAAGCACCTTTAAAAAAAAAAGAAAATTGGTATGCTTTCATGCTTTTTATGATTTCTTGCTTTTCATGACTTTTAAATTGGAGGGAGAAACCTGAACTCTCTTACAGGTGGACATTACAGGCCCAGCTACGGGTTTGTAAATAGAAGTGTATCGTGCAGGGCAGCACGCGATATAGTACGAGTTTTATTTCATTTGTAAAATTATTTCACAACAGAGTGAACTAAAATGATAATGCAGTTTCGCCAATGTAGATACCTAATTTGAAGAGGTATTTTTATTTCCTTAGTCAAATGCTAGCGATGATGAAGTCAATGGCAATATTCCCATTGACCTCAATAGGATCAGATTTTGTCCTTTTGCTGACAAACTTGGAAACATTGGATAGGGGGTGTAGGCTTAATTTAATAATAATAATAATAATAATAATAATAATAATAATAATAATAATAATAATAGGACATGCTAGGAGTTGTTGATCTTTACACTTCCTACTGGAAACTATGAGATGGTAGCTGCAGGCAATGGCATAGGGCTCGTTAAACTGAGGCCTTCTTTACCAATAGAATAGGTGTTTTGAAAAATCTTGGTATGGATTTAGAGAACACTGAAACTGCTTTATAGTATTTAAAATATGTGGAAGCTATCAAGCTGCTGGCAACTTTCTCCAAGAAACAATAGATTCATCATTAAAATGGCACTGCACAGACCACTTAATAAAGTGCTAATAAGATATTAAAAAGTGTGCCTTGTAATAATATCTAAGATATACCTCTCTTAATGAGATTGTTTTAAGATCAAACATTGACAGATATGTTTTTAACAGTGTTCCAAATTATGTCAAACTTGAAATTTATTGCCCCTGGAGAACTCTTGAAAACTTTTTTCCTAGCAAACTCCTTGTTAGTATAAAGTAATGCATTCCAAGATATGAAATTTGAGTATTTAATCAAGGGAAAATCTCATTTTTGCATAGAGCCAACAGCTTTAAAACCATAGAATTTTGAATTCTTAGAATTGAGTTTTTACCTCTATGGTGTGATTCAGTAAAAGAAAATAATTGTCACTGTACATTTCTCCACATCAGATTTTTTAAGATAGTGTGATCAGCTGCTTTGCTGACACAGTAAGGTGTTAATTGATTTTATTTATTTGAGTTCTTATTGAACTATGGAGCATTATTTGTCCATAGAGATAGCAAAACAATTAATCAAGAAAAGGTAGTGCTGAAATAACATAGAGTTAACATTTGGTAAAGTGTGTAGAAATGAGCTAGAAAAATAATGATAAAAAGATAAAATTATCACTCTTGATTAAAGAGAATATAAAAAATATTTCACTGGCTGTCTCTTTACAAAGTAAAGGTCATGACATTTACGAAGCAGACTGAAGTTCTACATTTAGGAAAATATGGCTATAACATATGTAAACAAATCCTGTCAATTGTTTTGTGTTTAGTGCAAAGGTTTTAATTTCTCAAAAAACTTGCAACTCAGATACGTGTTTTCATGTATTCAGGTTTGCTGGTTAAGACTAAATAAGTTAAGGTGTGTAAATAAATACATATATATTATACATACGAAAGATACATACATAAATAAAGGCAGTACTTGTGTAAGAGACCCAGCTATTAACAATGGCAAAGAAAAGTAGTAGTAAGTCCATCACAAATAATTCCCTTCCCAGGAAGCACAAAGCTTCTTTTAGAGGGTGTGACTCCGTGAGTAGGGAAGAGGTGTGTGGCAGAATGTGGTGTAATGGAGTTGTCAGTATTTACATTTTTCTTATCAGAAGGGTGTTCATTACTGCTGTAGTGTTGAATTTACTACTGCACAATGTAAAATAATTTGGCAGATGTGTTTTATATAGGTAAATTAATATAAATCAGCCCTATATGGTTTTTGAGACCTTAGCTGTGCAGCAGAAACATACTAAAGCTTTTTAAAGCTTTCAGTGGAAAATACTAGCTTAAAAATTAGAAGAAACTTCAGGATGTCTGTTGATGGGCAGGATTTTGCTTGTGCAGATAGATTGCTGCAGTTAAGTCAGTTAATTTATCTGAACTGATTAAAAGGCTGGAAATAATTAAATAGATTAAACAAAAAAAAGGTTAATATTATAACAATTATCCTAGAAATTAAAATTAACTCCTGGAATATTTTCATTTCTTATCTATAATAGTACCTAAAGAAATCTAATGGCAGTTTTAATGTAGATGAGGTCAAATACTCATAATGTCAGAGAAGGAGTTTATATATATTCACAAAAATAATTGGAGAAGGAAGGCCAACTTCCTTCAGTATGTCAGACATACTGAGAATTCTTACAAACCAAGAGGTTTGAGGGAAAATCTGTGCAACTCTTAACTAATCTTGCGCAGAGATCAAAATCCAAGCCTATCCAGAGTGATTTGATTTGATCCGCTGATATTAAAATGTTGAAGAGAGCAGCAGTATCTAGTGTTCTTCCATTTAAAGTGGATTCAATAGTAACAACAATGTCAAAGTGATTGAAATTTGCATTTTCCAGGCTTTAGGATTGTACTGGGAATATCAGCGTGGATTAGTTGTGAGCTCTCTTTTCTCTGATAGAAAGTACTCAGAAAAAAAGGTGTAAACTGTGAGTCATTTTTTGCCATTAGTTATGTCCAAAAAATTCCGCTGGTGTTAATGAAGTTGCAGAGTATAATTGAAAACAGAAATCGGCCCTCTGCTATTGAACTTTAATATATATTCTGAAAATGTTTTGTAGGAAAAATAAATTAGTTCCACCAATAATTCAAGAAAAAGATGGGATTTGCTTAGCTTTAGGTTACAGTCTTGATGGGGTGAACACTTTTTTGCCTCAAAGTTTTGTGATTATTTGATTAATACACTGGTGTTGATTTTCAGTTTATCAGTGAGATGCCCCCAAGAAGAAGTGAAATTGAAAAAAATTGATTAATTGTTGCTTATAATTAAATACATAGAAATTAAAAAAGAATAGTATTGATATTTTATTTTATTTTAATGCTGGACTCCTTGGAGACAAGATTAATTGAAAGGAGAAAGAGAAGCAAGCCCTTAAGGCTGGATAATGTATTGCTTTCAATTTCACTTGCTAGTATAAACAAAGCAAATGCTAAAGTTGCCCAAGAAATTGAAACTTGGGTTTGCAGATTTGTTTAAGTGAAAATCTTCAGTAAGTCCTAGTAAATGATATTAAAATTGCTAAGTTAAGAGAAATGCTGCTTTAAAGCAAACAAATAGTGTTGTCTATTGAATAATTATTTGAAGCTGCAGGGTCGTATTTTCAAAACAGCCAAAGTGGTTCAGGACCTTACGTTTCATTTTCAGATATGATTTATCTACACAAACTTTAATCTCATTGAAAAGCACAAAGATGTGTAGGTGCTTAAGGGCCTGTTTTGAAAAATAGGACTTCAGTTTCCCAATCACTACTTCTTTTTTTAATTGTTGCCCACTAGCAATAAAATGTCATTTGGGTTGTGTTTTTCATAGAATAGAATGTTGATAACACAGAACCTCATCCAGTTTTCAGTAGAAGTTGGATTGGGTTCTTTATTTTTGCCAGAAAGTGATACTTTTGAAAGAAACAGGTAAATTCTTTGAAGATGTGAAAACCTGATCCCAGGTAGTAGATAGTGAAGCATGTCAAGATTTCACATGTGAACATTTAAAGCCTAATAACAATACATGCAATATGCAGATAATTCAGGTTGAATTTTAAAACCAGTTTCATATTACCATGTGTTTTTAGACAAAATAACATTCACCATGCACTGGTGCTCTGCTAAGTGTATGCTGATGCTGCAAAAATGGTCATACACATTCTGTTCCTGTTGCAGAATGCGTGGCCCAGCCTTTCAAATCCTTACATTTCTACTTCTGATTTAACACCTAAGTACAGGGATCCTACCCAATTAAAGATTTTCAGGATCACTCATATTTAATGAATGAGTGCTCAGTGGCAACATATGGTATGACAGAACATAAAGTTATCCAAAGAACAGAGCATCCATTTAATATTTATTTAAAATTTAAATAAGCAAAACTAGACAAAATATGAAATGAATGCAGTGCTACAAAATGTAGAAAAAACAGGCCTGGAGTATAACTTTGTGTTAAATATTTTCCTTAATTTAAGGAATTTGTATACCTGTTTGTCTTGTAATGGTGATCAGTTTTATCCTCACTGTTCAGAAGCAAGCAGGCAGAAGGCTTTATTTTAGAATTTTTACATCACCATCTAGCCTTTTCTTTCTATTACTTTAGGTGCATGGCACAAGGTTATTTTTGCTTGTGGCTAGGGAGGTTACTGAACACCTCCCCAGGAAGCTGGCCGACCTCCGAGCCAATTGAGACGTTCTGTTCTGCCAGCTCCTGGGGTCAGGGAATCACTCTACTGGCAGGAGCACCTAGCATTTGTCGTGGAGGAGATTCCCCTATTGTGTTCAGACCATGCCCTGATCACTTTAAATACTTCAGATTAATGTGTACCAAAAAAAGGAGAAAGAATCCCTGACAAGCAGTGTAGTATTAACAGAGCTTTGTGAAGCTATACTAAAGATTACTAAAGAGGTGGCTTTTCTTCTGTCATGATAGAGGTACAGTAATTGCATATTTGTACATTCCTAATTGAATTTTACTTTGTAATGTATCTTGGAGCATTATTGCTGACCAATTCAGGCCTGTTTCAAAGCTCACAGAAGTCAATCAGTGGAAGGACTCTCGGTGATTTCAAGTGATTTTGGATCATACTCTTAGTCTAACTTTCTTAAAAACTCTCCTTCAGTGGTAGCTTTGATGTGTTTAATATTATTAACTAGGTTTGAAGAGTAATAAAATCAATACATTTTACTTTGATTTTTGTCTGATAAATTATCAGGGTAGTCACTGCGCTTACTAGATAGTGCCTGTGAAATCAGTCATTACTTCACAGAAATTCAGAGTAACTTCTGAAGGTTAGGACAACAAGATACTTTTCACATCATAGGCATAAGAAAAACTAAAAAAGTGGACTATCAGATAGGCTAGCAAGTATTTTTGTAGCAATTTCCAAAACATAATCTGTCCAGGTTGCATGTGGTACATCATCTTCAGGTGTCACGTGACTTTGGATAGATTTTGAAAAATTATTAACTCACATTGACTAGAGAATTTTGGGTTTTTTTAAATAAGTTTTTATTTTTAATGAAGAAAGAAAGTTGAATTGTTCTAATCCTTAAGTATCCAGCTGATTTCTGGTTATTCATGTTTGGCCTGTCCCACAATACCACCATTAATTCATGTGAATTTCTCCAAGGGTGTCCAGCATACTTCACAGGTTTAAGTACCTCTTTCAGTGCTGTATCTTGGGCTCAGAGTCCCCTGTCAGTAAGTTTTTCCCTATTTCTGTGGAGTGCAAAGGCACACATTGCCACGGGCACTATGCACACAGCTAGAGAAGATTTTCATTATGACTCTCTTAACAGTGAGGTTACATGAGGCATTATTGCTCTGCCATTACTCTCTCTGTCCCTTCATCATTTCTTTTGATTTGCACAAAAGATACAGGAGTTCCCCAAACACCATCGTATTCATTAGGGTCACTTTTATATTTTAATCTCTTTGGTGGGAAAGCTTGTGCTTATTTTTGTCTTGACATCAGTAGATAGAGCCAGATTATTAAAGTACTGTGGCTCCATTGGCTCCAGTGCTGCGTTGTCAGTTTATACAAGCTGAGTATCCAGCTGAGTATGTGCAGTGCAGCTAGGAAATCCCATCAAATTCATTCCAACTTTCCTCTTCTGCTTTTTCTATTATTTTCTCTCCATTTGTACACATGGTTTTATGCCTTAGAAACAAAAACCTTCACTTAGTGTAGGTATTAGAGCCAAAATCTTATATAATGTCTTGATATTAGTCACCAAAATAAGTCAGAGCCAATAAGATGCTCAGGCCCTCTTAGAATCTGGCCACTTATATTTAGGACATCCAATTTTTTTCATCACTTGGGACCTATCACAGGTAAAATCAATAAGAGGCTGTTCTTTGGCTTCAATGAAAAACGACATAACGCTGCCATTTTTGTAATTCCAGATTGTGGGTAGATACTGGAAGTCTGTTATATGCATTCACATATAAGTATGTGTGCCTTAAAAACCATGGGATTTCTGCTCCTGACATCTGATAAATGTTTGGTATGTAGTAAGATATAGAGAGAATTGTATCAATGCACAGTATGCCTTGAACTTTTACCCATTGTTTTCCTTACTTTTCTTTGTTATTTTTTGTGAACACCTATGGTGCTCTTTGAAAAGCCTATTTTCTACCTGTTTGGCCTTTAGCTAAGAGCAGAGTTTTTACAAAATTCTCTTTACTTTAGCACTGTTGGCCAAATAGCTACAAATCCTGAGTAAGCATATTTTATTGTTAACATTAGTTATTAAAAATGTTATCATTTGATAGTGGTGTAAAATTTGGTAGTTCCAAAAGACCCTGGGGTGTTGAGGGTTTTCTTTGAGGTCTTTGGATTGCTATTTACCAAAACTGTGTTGGAGAAAATCCATTTAATCCCTCCTTTTTCTTGATATGTAAACAATATAATATATTACACACACACACACACACACTTGAACCATAAATGAAATTACATCTTAATTCAAGTGTTTGCATAAGGTGAGTTTCACTCATATTAGCTGGAACATGTTAATCACTATTTTTGATCTCTTTGTTTTTGAAGAGTAAGACAGATTTGTTGAAACTTTCAGAAAGACTCTGCTCCTATCTATGTTGGTCTAAGGAGGATCATAAATGTAGTTTCCCATTTTCTTAAGAAAAGCACCAGCATTCCCTAGGAGGATGAGGAGTAGGAAGGGCCAGTCAGAACACCATGGGGGCACGTATGTCATGCCTTCAGAGCCACAGTGATGTCACCTTATGCTGACTTTGGTGTTTCTTTCTTTATGCACATTTGCAAGGCAGTTGGCCAAGGGTAGTTACAGGTAGGCAGAAAAAGAGGAAACTGATTGATTGTTTCCTTTTTTGTGAAGAAGTTAAAGAAATTTAATTCTAAAAGACAATCACTTAGAAAATAGCAAGGCTGCAGTTATTAAAAAATAACAAAGGTTAAATTTAGATGATAAGTGAAAATCCTGTTAGTCATAGAACTAACAAGGTTGTCCTCATCATTGGGGAGGAGAAGGGATGTTATTTTAGTTTGTTTTACTTACTTTGCCTTCATACATTGTAAGCCCCTGACCAGGACTGACCATTATATGCCTCTTTATTACCAGCATACTAAAGCCTAGAGCTTGATTAACCTTTGGGTACTCCGGGATTATAAATGATTGGTAAAATAATAATAAAGAAAACAAATTTAAGAATAACTGGCTCTAAATTGAGGTCTAAATTCAGATAGAATGAGTTTTTCATTTTAAAGTTACAGGGAGTTGACTGGTTTGGCAGAAATTTTTCTAGGAAGTGGTTTTGGATTTTGGTTTACTGCTATGGGAATCGCTAGGAATTGGAACTGGGCGTTCCTTGAAATGCAAATTTTTGCCAGGGGTTTTTGAGCATGGCCATGGAAACCCAGGAGGCTTAGGTACTTATTGGCATTTCCCACCCTTTTTTGTGGAACTCTGTAATTAAGGGCCCATCAGTCTGGAATGGCTGATCTGAGAAACAGAGGGTTCTTTCTTAAGTGGAAATATGCTTTCTCTGACTCAGATCTAGCCTCTGGATCTCATTCTGAGTTGTCTGGAGTGTCAAGTTTAGTTAATTGTATATTCCTGGTGAGTAGGAAAACTGGAAAAAACTCTTGCTTTTGGTTTGTTGTTTCATATTTTCTGAGGCTTGGATGGTTTTGTCTTGAACTCCAAGAAGGCTGTTGTAAAAGTTGAATCGGTAGCTTGAAAAATGTGAGTTATTACTGACTGGCAGGATTGGGTTCAGCATAAACAATTGCTCTGAAGGGAAGATCTGACTCACAGAAACCAAATTTACAGGTTAAAAAAACCCCAACAAACATTGTGTGGATTTGATTGAGCTTTACCTCAGTTAAAAAAATAATGAAGAGCTGCATGTTAAATTTTCTACAATGTCATGAATTATAATACTGAATCCAGTGTCATTAAATTGTAGTTTTTTGTTTCTTGTCAGCTACAACAATTTCAGCAGAGCACAATCTGTGTGAAAGTATGAATAAAATTCAGGGAGTAGCATCAAGGACTTCTGAGCTCAGGAAACTGAGTTTGGCAGTGCTAATTTGTATTAAAGTTGTTGTTGCATGACAGCAGGAAAAAGATTTAATGCTTGCCACCTGAATCAAGCCATGGAACATTGGTTTCTATAACTGCCATGAATTTGAATCAAGGCCAATATCTCTAAATTTGAAATAAACTGATACTCTGTCTTGAAAGAAGATACAGGCCACTTATGTTGCAGAAGGTATTTAGAAAATGTATTTCAATTTAATTTTTAGCAGTATATATCTTTCAAATTTTTTAGGCACTTCAGCACTGGCCTTTTTGGCTTTTTCTATATTCTAGCAAGTATGCAGCCTTTCAGTCATTTGTTTATCAATGTCCAGTCTTGAACTAATACTGATTTGCACAAGACCACAGCTGCTGGTTTTACTCCCACTATCACTGTGCAGCCGCTTACCTTAATCTGAAAGTCATTTTTCTTTTGTATATAACTGCATTAATGGAGAAAATCAGATTTCAAGGCAAGTGGTCACACTATGAAGCTTTAAAGTCATCAGATACAAAGCTTGTACCATGAGCCTAGTGTAACAACATTGCCTTTACAAAGGCATATAGTGTGATGATACCTTTCTTTCTAAAGAATCCCCAAATGCTTTACAACAAGCAGGTCAAATTTAGGATTTCTTTGCTTCTCTTCAGAAAACAGGCAAGAACTATATGAAATTCTTGCCTGTATCTGGACTGGCTTTGAATCCCCACATAAATACCACACATTTACCCACAGAGATTATTTATCATTGTAACAAGAATAATTTGAATATTTACATAGTATCTGGGAACAGTGAAACAGAACCCTTTTTTCCTAAATGGAAATTAAATTTGAACATCCTTCCATAGCTGGGTGCACAAGATCATGTGAAGTTTCAGGACTGGAGGTGTGAGGACTAAGTAGCAACACTTGAACCCAGCTGCTTTCTTTCTGCACATACCCTCTTACGAGTAGTTTCTGTTTTTCACTGGGTACAGAAGGTCCTGATAATTGATCCATTACGTGAGAATAACTTAATCCACCATTGTAATTCAGCCATCTAGATTGAAATGTAGCAGCTGTTCCATAGCATGTAGGAGCAATAGACAAAAGTCTTGTGGTGGAAGGGGAAAAAGATACAGTATGCATCTGGAAGTGCCCAGGAAACTTCTAGAGGTAGAAGGCAGCTATTCCACTAAAATTATTTGATGTCTTTGTTGTCATATAACATACTTTCTTGGGTTGTCTTTCATGTCCCTGATGGAGCCCTGAGGATATACTCCATTTCAACCCTGTTTTTAACCTCTCGCTATGCTGAAAGACACAGCCTCCTTGGTGAGGAGGATGGGATTCTCTTCAGAGCCTATCAGTGCTGCTCCTTAATCGGCTGAAGTGGTGTCTGCATGATAACAAGAGGTACTAGTCTCACCCCAGGTTGTGCCAGCTTGGGAAGCTATAGAGAGGCTGGAAATTTAACCCAGATCTGTGGCATGGTAATACAGAACATTACCTTTAGGCTAGCAGGCCTAGCTACAGTCCATAGTTGAAATTTAAAGTGATTTTAAAAAATGCATTCAATTTGAAATGCCCCAAGGTTCCTATCATTTGTGAAGCTGTATCTCTTTTAAAATATTATGAGTGACATTGAATTTTTGCTTTTGGTGGATATATTATCAATATGAAGAATGATAAACTGTAGGGGTGACTAGTTGTAGAATAATATAAAGGAAAACTTGCACTGTCAAGTGTTATTGCTGTCATTAAAGTGGCTACATAGCATTAAGGCTGGGGACAACTGCTATTATTGAGCTTATGCCAGAGACTTCATGAAACCAAAATGCATAGTTCATAATTTATGCATTCTTTTTTTTTAAAGGGTATGGGAGGTAAACTTCCTTTTCAACATCATCTTCCCACTGAGCATGGAAGCTGTTCTGCAGTATTTTTCATAGTTACATGTCTATGTTTGTCTAGCAGTCTTGCTTTCCTTTACACACTTGCTGTCTTTTGTGTATAGTGCTAGTGCATTCTAGTGAGTTGTAACACCTAGAATTATATATGGTATATCTTACCAAAACATATTAGTACACAATATTATTGCTTAACTTTTGTGGTACTGTGTACTCCCTTCTAGTATCAAATGTCTGTATTACACAATGTATTTAAATTTTGAGGGGAAATAATAATTGTAAGAAGGATGAATAACTAGAAGATAGAACAGTCTATTTTTTTTTGTTTTATTTTGTTTGTTTTTTTTTCCTCCACAGCAAAAACAATGGTTAAGAAGCATGCAGAAACACTGCCCTTTTTAGCCTTCATCTGTTGAGCAATCCTGCCTGCAGCTGATAATCTTATATTATTTTCACATTGAAAACCCTTGGTTTTGGACTGCTTCTCTGAAGTATTTGAAAATTATTTCCTTCAAAAGCAGTCCCACTTTTTTCCCTTTCATACTTTAATGCTTTTTAATAAGCATATGGCACGGTACTTGTGGTGGACAGCAGGCTAACATTCTGTATTCAATGCACACTGTTGTTGCTTTCTTAAAGCAAAGACTTCTCTTCAAAAATCTATTATCATAAAGCAGCTGATTGTCTTTCCTGGGATAATTTAATTTATGTTGTAGAGTCAAAGGGGAGAAGGAGTAAGTGAAAAGGTGCTTTTCTTGACTGCCAGTGCACAAGCTCAACCTGGAATTTGAAAGTCTAGCTATGTTCTCTCTGGTTCATGGATCGCCAACAATGAGGGCTCCACAGCTGGAATTTAGCTACCAATTCAGCTGATGCATGAGCCAGAAAAGAATCCAGTGTACTCTCCCATAGCTGTGCTGACTCTGTAAAAGAAAAATAAAAAGCAGAAAAACATTTTTTCTCATGAAAGCAATTATGATTACTCTCAGAGAATGTAATAAGATGGTACCATGTTTAAAGAAATCTGTTAATATTTTTCCTTTTAAGTGGTGGTAACAGTTGCATCTCTTCCTGTCATTAGTGCATTTGGGGAAGTGGATTAAAGTAATACATACACCTTGATATACTGTTAAAGATCTGTTGGGAGCAGGTTTCCCTTCTTTCCACAGGACAAGAATTGGATCCCAGTTCCAAATTACATGTGAAAAGCCAAGGGTGTCCCAAGTCCTACCTTCTGGCAGAACGTGCTCCAGAGGTATTTCTACAGAAAAGATAATAGAAACCAGGCTTCTCCTATTTTAATTTCTGTGGAAATAATAAAGGTTCACAGTGCCTGTTCAGTCTCCCAGTTCTCATCACTCTAAGTGTTTCTATTGATTGTTGTTGCTTGTAGTTTCTTCAGAGTAAACATTTCTGTTTAACCTGCAGGATTTTTAATATTGACTATAGTATGTGGAATCTAGGTGCCCAAATAATAAAAAAACAGAACCAAGGAAAAACTAAAACAAAACAACAACAACAAAACCCTCTGCCAAGCAAACATAGCAGTTTTTTTGAGAACTATATGGCATTCGTCTACTTGAAACATGGTATGTTTAGGCAGAGTATGTTGCAGCCAGTGTACTAATTAGTAGGTATGCAGGAAAAAAATGGGCATGTGTTTATTATTGATGATAAGGTGACATCCTGATGTTCTGTGTGTTATTTTATTATACGTATGTATATACACAAATGACCAATATCTCAGTCCAATAATACTGTCCAATAACACGCCCAACCTGGAAGTGTCTCTATGTCTATATTTACAGAACACAGAAGTTTATATGCATTAAGTGTTGTTACTTATGCTTGCAACAACAGTTGGAACTTCACAGTTCAAACAGGCTACGTACATATATCTGTGCATATGTAGTATATATTTCTATGATTGAACTGGTAACATTTGACAATTTCTCTGATCCAGTGATGTCTTTGTTAAGGCCGGGTTTAGCATTCTGAGTACATAACCATGTTTAAAACAAATAGCATTTTTAAAAGTACTTGCAAAGTGCTTTCTTTTCCTCCTCCAAATATAGCAATCCTCTTTTTTTGTCTCTCCCAGAGTTAAAATTTTCTGACACCCAAAATGGCAAGAACAAGCTTTGACTAATTATAGCTCTTCTGTACAGAAAGAGGGCACAGTTCTAAAGTTCCATGTCTTGAAGTTCTTCATGGCTAGCTCAAAGTATTTAATACTATTGGAAAAGAAGTTATTAATTTTAGAAGTGTTTATTCTTTTTTTATGGGTGGAATGATCTAAAATACATTTCCAATAATTTTTTTTAAACTTTCCAATATTTTCAAAATTATTTTTGTGTAACATAATGTAATTTCATGTAGAAAAATATGGGACCTTGGTGGAATGCTCTAGTAGTCTAGCATTTTATGATATAAAAGTTTTGTTAATTATAATTTCATCAATTATCTTGGGATAACTCCCAAGTTTTCCTTCTCGTAAGAGGAGTTCTTGTTCCTGAATCATGCTGACGATATTTTTAAGCAATTTTACCTTATTATGCCTTCCCTTTATATCCACACCTGTCAGATAACCTAGGTAGTAAAGATAGATTCACATTCTGCATAAAGTAGTTTCACACAGTGAGAATTCAGAGTATTTGCAGAAACGTGTATTTATTCTGTTGAGAACTTTTCATGTTTCCTTTCTTCTGTTGTTGATTCTTCCCTTTCCTGTGTTTAATTGGGAGTGATGATACATAATAACCACGCTAAAATATACAACATTTGGTAACAGTGCATTATTTTAGCCTCGACCAGGCTGTAGTGTAGATGTGCAGGTCTTTGGGGTAGATAAGATTTCATTTTTGTAAGGTGCAGAAGTGAATGAGGAGTGCATTTATGTTTTACACCTTGGCCAAATAGCGGACTTCTCTGTGATGTAACCTATTAAGTTGGAGAAGTTTTTCTGTGTAGCTGCCCTGCAGTGCTGAAAGTAAGTTATGAATGCTGTACTGTTTAAGAGCAGAAAGGTTTGCCTGGAAGAGAGCGGTGTGCCTGGGCCCCCTGCTATTGAGAAGATGCCAGTCAGAAATGAAAACGTCTTTCATGAAACTATAGCGAACTTCCCTGTGATACAGGACAATAATGCAAGGAATTTTTAGTCAAAATCTGTAAAAATAAGTATAATACCTTGGAAATGGCAAAGAAGTACTTGCTTATAAGGGACTATTTTAAGAGGTCACTGCCAAAAATATGTGTGGTTTTGACACAGTTTTAGAAGTGACAGGATTGAGGAGTTTAAACCATTCCCCCCCCCCCCCCCCCCGCCCTTTGAGATCTCCAGTTTCTTTTGCCTTTTGGTTACAACTACAAAAGATGTCTTCTGAGAAAAATGCTTTCTGCATGACATCAGAATAAAGGAATGTTCCACACTATTCAGCATGCTTAAAAGTATTGGTTGACTGAAATAACATTACATTTAAAATGAATGCTGAACAGAAGGCCAGTTAAGGGAGAAAACAGAGCAAATCATGTTTTTGCAAACTTTTATCTTTAAGAAACATTGATTTATTGGACTTTGTAGAGATGTTTTCTTGAAAATAATAAAATTATGCTGTGTGTAACAGCATAGTAAAATAAAGAGAACTGCTGTTTTGTCGCGTGGTAGAACGCATGTAGCCACAGGTAAAGACTGAAACATTTGGAATCAGCGCATAAAAATACATACATATAGAAAAGTTAAGACATTACTATAGATAGGAAAAGGCTGTAGGAAATGTATTTGCTTTTTGTAAAAAGTCTTAGGTTTTTTTCATTGTCAATTGTTAATTTTTATTTTGGCTGACAAATTTATTTTTCATATCGTATTAATAACAAAAGTTAATTATTCTTACAACTCATGCATTTATAAAAGTGTTTATTTTTCTTGGGCAATAACAAATACATTATTGCTTGGACACTAGCCTGTACATTATTCTTTGTATACTATAATTTTCATAGGCACTTGGGATACTCAAAGAAAGAATTGGAAGAGTGTTAAAAATAGCAAAAGAAAAAGGTAAAGCTTAAGCAAATATCTTCTAAACAAACAAAATATACATAATAAACAGTAGTGATACTAGTAATTGTTTTGAATTAAGAATTGTATCAGTTATAAATGTAGGGACCTCATTGTCCAGAATCATGAAAATGTTAATTTATTACTGCTTGTAGTGTTAATGAATAATTACTCATTACAGATCAATGGATCTCTTTCCTTGTTGCAGAGAAAAGGAGGCTTAAGGTGCACTTCAGTTCATAGGTGAGAAGGAAAACTTAAGTTTACATGATCAGATAGTAAATCCTTTCATATCAAACCATTGGTGCGTTGCTGTGGAAATCTACATGAATTTGTAGGGCAGAATAGAGGTCCAAACCCTGGCCTTGAGAGCGTGTGGTGGCAGGAATTTCACAAATACAGTTGTCAGCCATATCTTTCACTGGAGACATGGAAGACTGGAAGCTGGGAGAGCTGCCAGTCGCTGTCATCAGTGAGACTTTCTTGCAGTGCAAGCTGTGTTATGTAGGTACTGGCCGGCCATATGCTACAGGTGTCATCTAGGTTTTAGTGTTGGTTATACGAGTTTAGATTTCTATTTAATAAACTAAACCCACTCTAGAATCTGTAATCTAAGCAGAAAAATGAGAACACATCCCCAAAGTGGCAGCATTAGCTCAAAAGAGAGGAAGCAAGGCTGTCAGAGCAGTAGGCTCCTCCTGGGAGTGAGCTGCCTGCTCTAGACATTTCTTACCCAGCACCCTCAGAGTGAGCTGGGGGAGGGCTGAGCCCAGGTGTCCAATAACCTGAGTAACAGCAGAGCTGCAGCACTGAAGGGATCAGATTTTTTTCGGAAATGCAGGTTTCCACGTAGGTTTGTGCCGTTCTATAAACATTTTTAGAAGAGCATGTATGATTTTTATGAAGCTTGTGGAAGAAGAAGGGAGGAACAGGAGGGAAAGAATTGCATGATAAGCGTTGCTACAATATTGCCAACTCTCATCTAATTATGAGTTAATGAGACTTGATGTTGTACTTGAAAACCCCTACCATCCTGTGCTTGTGTATTTCTTTTAGCCCTTCTTTAATGAGACTCTGAAAACCTTATAGGCGCAGAACCAACAAGACTTACACCTTGAAATTTGTTGTTATTATTACTGTTTTATTATTTTTATTATGCATCTCATGAGATTTTTATTGCTGGAGTTGTCAGCCCTTCTACACTGGGTACCTATTCAATGAATCCATACAATGTCTCACACCAAATGAGACACCACCCATTTTCACATCTTGCAGCATGAGAAGCATCACAATGCATGAGAAGCAAAACAGAGGAAGGGGACATACTGTCCTCTGTATGGACTCTCTGCAGCAAGTCACATCTGCACAACAGAACATTTCAGAAGAGTTTTGCTGTCTTTTTTTTACTATAATCTGTATGAATAATGAATCTGCATTTGATATACTCATAGTGTTATTTGGGGAGATACCTAGAATATACTTGAGGTGAAAAAAGGAAGAAAAAAGAATTATATTGTTAGTTTTAACTTTGCATTTTGGAAATAAATACTAAAGTAGTGAGGATAGCACCATCAGGCAGACAGCAGGTGGGCCAAGCAGCAGGAGGGAAATGATACTTGCTGCACCTGCTCTGCACACTTTTAAAAAAAAAAGGAAGAAAATTTGGTAATTCCTGCATGACATCTACTTTTATTCTGGTATTTAATTCTGTATTCTCTTAGTTCATCTTAAAATACATGGGAGGGAGATGTGGAGATTCCAGACCACTTTATGCTGTGTAGATTTATGTGTATACATACATTCTTATATATATCACCATGCTACCTGAACTGTAGTGTGATGCTAGTAATGGTAATAAATTAAACCCCTTTTTTATTTTCCTGATGGAGATAGTCTACTACTATTATTCCCATTTTACAGGTAGACAAAAACTAAGTACAGAAAGACATCAGCATCAATTCATAACTTAACTGTAAACATAATTTATGGGTTATAGCTCAATTGCATAGAGGATGGAGCCAGGGCATAAAAATGGCTTCAGTTTCCTTTTGCTTTCTTGCTTCTCTGCTGGTTCAGTAACTCTGTACTTCACTGAAGAATTTGCTGTCTGGTCTAATTTCAGTCAGATTGGAAACAGCTGCAGGGGTCAGAAAGTGCATCAAATATCAGCATGGCAAAGGAAGTGGCTAAGCTTAGTCCTATTTTTCTTGTGCAACAAGCAGTACAGAAGACAACAGCATACAAGCTCTAGGTTGGATATGTGGTGCAGTAGGATCATCTGTTAACTAGTCAAGGCAAGATTACTCAATTAAGTCATTATTAGGGCCATTGTAGAGGGAGCATGTGTTGCAAAGCAGCTGGATTCTACCAGTAGGTTTGGCTCTAAATAGTTGGCACCCAGAGCTGACTATGAGCTATTAGGGAATGTTTCTAGAGGGATAGTTGGTCCAAAAAATGTATTCAGGATTAAGGTGTCTGGTGTTCCTGGCTTCTACTCTTCAGTCTGCTACAACTTGTTCCAAGTGACCTTAGGTAAGTCAATTTGCTTTATTTCTCTCAGCTTCCTCCTTGGTGGAATTTTGCCCTGTTGCCTAACACAGATGCTACAAACATTACTTGGGTAGTGCTTTGCTTTGACTATATGAACTGTCATAAAATACAATGGTACTGTTTGTCATATTGCACTGTAATTTCTTCCTCAGAAGTCCTCTGCTACAGAATATAGCACATGCAGGAATTTTGAATTTGACATTAGAGCTAGGATGTATGGAGTAAAGAGTATTGAAGAAATTAGGAGGGGATGAGAATTCATTGTCTAGTTTGTCTCCTGGCGATTGTGATTATTGAGAAAAGTCTATTTCTGCCTTCAGAAGTTGGATAATATTCAAGATGCCAATAACACCTATTTGGAAGTTAAGCAGTTTGTGCTACTCAATAAAAATTATGTTCCTTAACAAGAGGAATTTTGCAGCATAAGGACCCAATTCTGCAAATAAATGCTCCAAGATGCAGTCTGTAATTACAGTGTGAGAAGTCCAATTACTAGCAAACAAAGGCTTCATAAAAGTAAGTACTATGACTAGTGATAAGAACTGCAGGACTGGGTCGTATACAGTAGGAATTATTTCATTCCTATATTGACTAATTAACATGTTTTTCATTGGCCACCAGTGACTCAGGATTTCACTGTGATAAAATTAAATTTACCTTTACTCAAAATCCTGGTTAGCAAGGGTTGTGCACAATCATAGCTCTTTATAAGTAGTAGAGATGCTATTTTTCTGTTTTATGCTTGTCTCATTCTGAAAGAGGTGAAGAATCGCTGAAGAACTGACCATAACTAAAGATAGTGAACAGACTGTTGTCTGAGAACTGTGACATTCTCAGACAGGAGAATCAACTACTTCTTATTAGGGCAGTACAGAAACCTTCAGTTTAGCAATAAACTACAGCTGGCTTGAAATGAGAATTATAGATAGATTGATTGAGTAGATTAACTAGGTGCTGTATTATTCTTTAAATGAGAGCTCCCACAGTTTACCTTCCAAGTGTGTGAAGTACATTTTACGTGGTTGTTCAATCATTGCGTGCATATTGGTGGAAGAGCCTGTTCTGCCTGCAGAAAGGTGGCTCATACCCACCTTAAGAAACTCTTTATGAAATGGATTGCATAAAGAACAACTAAATTTTTTGAGGAAGATCCCCTTTATCTCCCAAGTGTACTGTATGTTTAACTAAGCTATCACTCTCAGATTACTTGGTAAGTCAATCCAAATATTTGAAAGAGAAGCTGAACATAGAAAGAAAACATGGGAAAAAAAAATTCCTTGCAAGTAATATTTTATACATGTTTTTGAATAGAAGTTTCATATTAGGTGGCAAATCTATTATCAATACATTCATTCTTTCAGGCAGAATAAAGGAAATCCTTCTCTAATTGGAAATTAGGACAAGTAAGTAATTCCAAGAAGATGTTTAGAAATTTGTTCCTTTTCTCAGTCATTTATAACTGTAAAACAGCTTTGCATCTTTAAATACAGCAAGTTGGGGGGGGGGAAGGTGTGGGATTTTTTTTTTTTTTCCCCCAATGAAAAATAAACATGTAATTGAGTAGGTATAAAACCTTTGTGGCAGAACATACAGTAGTGTAGTCACAAAAGACAGACAGGTTACTGCAGATGGGCTGTTTGGCTCTTTTGCACTTCAGCAAGAGGAAATTTCCCGTTCCTTTTAGTATAGATACTCTTTTGCAAGCTGACATTCATTATGTTCAAGTGTGAAGAAAGTGTGGCTGTCCTAACTTTAGCTATTCATTGCTTGTGAAGTTCTAATCACTGAGTCAGCTGAAGATGAAGGCCTATTTCTTCACAGGTCAGCTGCAGTGCTGCTAATCAGAATGAAAGCTTCTGTAACCTGGTCTGCTTACTAAGACACCTTTGTCATGAGTTAGAAAAGCAGGGAACACTGGCCCAACACTGGCAGTGGGGTCTTTTGGGGTTTTTTTTTTTTTTGGTGGTTTGGTTTGGTTTTTTTGATAGGCCTGATTCTAGTCTGTACTTATGTGATTTTTTTTTTTTTTTTTTTTATTGGCACAGGTATTATAACTGCTTCTGAAAATAAGATTAAATCATATGCTATTGCACCTAAATGTCAATTTGCATGTCCCATTCCTTAAGTAATCTCTCTTTCAGAACTTGCCATGGAACTATATGTACGTACTTTCTAGATCTTGACCTTTTTTTGTTGTTTTCTTAAACACTTGGCCTCTTAGGGTCTGTGTCCTGAATCACCTCTAATATATATGTATATATTTTTCTCCTAGCTATATTAAGTCTTTATATACATATGTTTTCAGAAGAAAATACAGATCAAAGTTATATTTCTGTTGGCATTATTTTAGCTGTTAAGGAAGTTCAGTTTACATACTGCAAAATGAACTTGATATTTTTAACATATTAAAAAAAAAAAAAAAAGCCTATGATGACATTCTGAATTTCTTTAGGTAAGACAATGATTTCCAGTTCTGAAGTTGTAGGTCTTCAGCCTTCTGATAGGCCACAACCACAGCCACATAGTGTTTGTAAGCCTGTAACTGTTAGAGGATCACACAAACTGCAGACCACTGATGGCTGCAGAACTATGAAGCTAAGGTACTTGTTTATGTGGTTCTCTCCTTGGTATTGCAACGCATCATCTTTGTAAATTCATCTCATCACTGGAAATCCTTGTGCAGCTTAGGTGCAGGGATTGATAATAAGGCTTTTTGTGTTTTATAACAAAGGCATCTGAGGAAAGATGGAGAAAGTAATTGCTTCTTTTTGGGTTGTCATCAAAATACATGACTCTATAGCTGAAAGAGGAGTCTGGTGTGCTAACGTGCTATCTGTGCTACACACTGAGGACTAAATGCTTTCTATCTCACACAATAGTAATGACAAGTAATTGAGGAGCTCTGCAGGATACAGAGAAAGCTTTAATTTGTGTGTGCTAAAGACTGATGAAAAGACACATCATATCTTGCTTCTCTTTGATGCTGTGACCATGTCTGGTTTTCTTTGCCAGCACCGTAGGCTTTCTGCTTGCTGTAGGTCCGTAAAGTTACCCTTCTGGAAAAGAGGCTACTCTTGCTTATTATTTCTTTAGCCTCCCTTTCCTGCTGCTTTTCTGCTCTGTTTGTCTTCTGCCAATGCTGACGAAAGGTGTTGCAGATACTGGGTTGAACTGGCTTGCTTTGTGCTGTATACCATAGGTTAGTAATTCTTACAGGCATAAGCATCGGTTGGGGGGGAAGTTGCTTTTACTCTGTAATAACGTGTCATACTGATGTTTATAGTATAGCATTATAAAAGTAATCTAATAGTTACATGTGGGTCATATTAGCCTTCAACTAACAAAATACTTGGACATATGCTTTAACCTAGTGAATAATTTCATTGACTCCGATGCACTGCTCAGCTACTAAAAAATAGAAAGTTTAAGTGCTTTTCCAGACTGAAGTCTTGATTAGTAACCTGCATATTATATATGTGTATTGTTCAGATACACAGGATATTCATGTGGTGAATTATTCCTTTACGTTTGATAGCATTGAATAGTATTTTTGTATCTGTCTGCTCTATTCATTTTTCACATGTTAATGACATTCATCTTGTCTATCTGTGGCGTTTTTAATGTGCCCATCATCAGAGTATCTGCCTGTCTCTTCTGCAAAATAAATGTCTCTCAAGAAGAGATAGGAATGGTAATGCATGTGTAATTATTTAAAAAAAAAAAAGGTTATTACTGAAACATAGTAGTCTTCCTTCCCCCACTGCAATACTTATTTTTCCTAGTGACAAAATCTGCAGCTGAAAGCACTGAGCAACAAGTTTATCAATTTGAACAGGCCAACTGCACAACTAAATGTATGTGAAACTTAACAAATCCCTTGGGGAAGCTGACTGTAAGAATTTCCTAGTCTGTGTCGAGTTACTGAGGTGCGACATGGTGGATTGAACTTAATGCCTTAGGCAAGCACAGTCAAATAGAGTTTAAGATTTTGCTGTGTCCATGAAGGGATCTGCTGGTAGTTGTCTAAATTAAGCTTTCAGAAAAGAATATAACACTATCATGAGCTCTTTCCCTTGAATATTTTGGCAGGTTATTCTGGTTTAAAAGAAATCCAGGTAGGATTTCCTCTGTGTAAGCCTCATAGCAGTTGCAAAAAGATTGAAGGGTTAGTCCCCTTACCAGGAACAGCAAAATACTGGAACAGAAATTTTCCATTATGTTGTGGTGTCTGTTTTCAAGGCATAGCATCTTAGCCAAAAACAAGGGTCCCTACGTGCATGGGAATTGACTGCTATGACCCCGTAGGTGCCGCTGGCGCTAAGACTGTGGGGACTGCACAGCTGCTCTGGGTTTTTCACCACCACCTTTCTTCTTGCTGGCACCTCGGTGAAGGGAAAACTGATCCTGGTGACTGGTCTGGCCTTAGTGACCTTTACGACCCTGTAGCAGCTAGCTTGAAGAAGGCAGCAGCAGCTTTTGGAAGAGTCTGTACACATGCTACAGTGTTTAAATGAGGTCTGCCAGTGACAGCAGTGCCTTCAGCTTACAGTGGTGAAGAAGCCACCTGCTATGTACATCCTAAGAGTTGGAGAGTGACCATGAGGGAAGGGAAAAGCATCAGTACTCAAGTGCCATGCACAAATCCAGACAAATGAGCTTAAGCATTTTTGTAATATTTTTTTGAGCAGACGTGAGCTGGCATCCTGGAAAGTTGGAGTTTTATTGATCAACTGTCTACAGCACAGCTTCAGCTGTAGATGATATAGCTGCAAGGGTAGCCTTGCTCCATGCCTGGCATGTAGCTCAAGTTCTCAGAGCAAAGCTGGAGCTGCTGGTAGAGCTGGGCCCCAGGTAGAGGAGCAGAGTTTGAGCTGCCTCGGTCATAGCCCACAGTGGTGCCTAAGTGAAGAAGGACTTCAGACTCAAAAATCACCTCCTCTCTCCTTGAAAAGAGGCTGGAAACCTAGATTTCACTGTGTGCTGTTCACGCTCAGTTCTCATCGGGATCTCCAGCACCATTTCTTCTCTAGTGTGTACACACACAGCTGTAAGTGACGTTAGGACTTCTTGCATTCGCTCTTCTTCCACAAAGGACCCAGCTTCTTGGGTTGCTGCAGTATAAATAGCATATTTACAAGGTGGCCTGCGTGGAAGGCACAGAAAACACCATAGTTTTTATAATCTGAGGCAAGCATTCATTGGCTGGGGAGTGCTTTTTTGTTTTTCCTGAAGCATCCTGAGAATCGGACTTGAACAATTGTTTTGCTGTTCTCTGACTCTTTGGGTATTTTTTTTTTAATTTGTTTTTAGATTTTTTTTTTTTATTTTGTTGATCATTTAAGTTCGCTAGGTGGCAGTTTGCCTTATTGCCTTGTAAGAATTGGGCAGGGAAAATTAAGAAAGTATATACTACTTGGATTATTTAAAGGTGATATGGGGCTGAGGTGCCACTGCATATTTTCCAACTCTGTATTTAGATCATAATATTGCTTTAGTTTTTTGCATTGCCAGTATTGATGGTGATCTCAGCTATAGGATGAGCCTATGCCCTTTTCTCATTTATTAACCCAGGACCTCCAGCAATTGGCTAGAGTCAAATAATTATCATGGGATATAAGAATGATGCTAACCTCTCCAGCTGAGTGATATGTTTACATTGAATCACTACTTTTTTAGTAGTAGATGAGAATTGATGAGTACATTTCTCATGCTGTCCTAGACAGACTGTTGGTCAAGTGTTGAACTTGACTGCTGGGGCCTGTCTAGCCATTGATGCTACCTCAGAGTTCCTGGTTCCACGGAGATGAGATGCTGCTCCAAAACCTGTAGGAACAGGGCGTTAGGCATATGAACAAGTGTGTTTAATCTGTCTCCTATTGCTTAGAGCAAGCAGTAGTCTGCCAGCACACTGACCAATCCCTAGAGTTAATTACCATAATTCATTAGCAAAGCTTCACTTCCTGGATGATTTGAGTTGATTAGTAGGCATTTTGTTCTATCACCTTTTTTGGCTGAGCATTCAGTTAGAGGTTTCAGACTCCAAAGTCTTAATGGATTTACATGTAGCACTTACCCAGCAGGGAGAAACAATTGAAATCTAATGCAACCTGTTGCTTTTTATGTAGCCTTTGGGACTTGGTGCAAGGGTTAACGGGAAGGAGACTTTTTAACTTGAAATAGTGAAACTTTTTTTTCTCCTGTGCTTTCTTTCTGAGCCCTTGTCGTGGTTTAACCCCAGCCAGCAACTAAACACCACGCAGCCACTCACTCACTCCCCCCCCACCCAGTGGGATGGGGGAGAAAATCGGGAAAAGAAGCAAAACCCGTGGGTTGAGATAAGAACGGTTTAATAGAACAGAAAAGAAGAAACTAATAATGATAATGATAACACTAATAAAATGACAACAGCAATAATGAAAGGATTGGAATGTACAAATGATACGCAGTGCAATTGCTCACCACCCGCCGACCGACACCCAGCCAGTCCCCCGAGCGGCGAATCCCTGCCCCCCACTTCCCTGTTTCTGTACTGGATGGGACGTCACATGGTATGGAATACACCGTTGGCCAGTTTGGGTCAGGTGCCCTGGCTGTGTCCTGTGCCAACTTCTTGTGCCCCTCCAGCTTTCTCACTGGCTGGGCATGAGAAGCTGAAAAATCCTTGACATTAGTCTAAACACTACTGAGCAACAACTGAAAACATCAGTGTTATCAACATTCTTCGCTCTGAACTCAAAACAGAGCACTGTACCAGCTACTAGGAAGACAGTTAACTCTATCCCAGCTGAAACCAGGACAGCCCTATGACCTTGTTATCAGCTGATTACAGCTGACCACTTTCAGAGAACTTAGGGTAATGTGTTTCTCAAATGCTAATAAGATTGCAGTAGGTTGTAGATTTTCTGAAGAAGAGCAGGAGCTATGCAAGTTTTCTGTGGGACTGAGAACATGTGTATTGACATGAGGCATTATTTTTCAGGTAGAGAAAAAAGCTGCTTGTCTGTTACCAATGTGTGACTAAGAATGACCAGCCTTTTATTTGCTTATGTATTTTAGTAGACAATGGTATGTAGTAGGAGCCTATAAGTCATGAGGCTGTGGGAAGGTCCCAGTTAAATTGGAGGATGTACCAGTTGCAGTGAACCCTATGCTTGCAGATTTTGAGCAGGGTTTAGTGACTGTTCCTCCTACTTGTGGATTTTGAGTTTGTCCGTCCCTTTTTGTATGTTTGGACTGAAGCATTGCTTAGTTCACCTGTCTATGGACAAATAAAACCCATGATACATAGCAAAATTTTGTTTAAAATCTTGTTCAAGCTAATATGAATTACAGGCAAGATCAGCTCTTCCCAGTGTTGTTGCCTGAGGACATAACACTTTAGCATTTTTGTGATTTTCTTTAGTTTTACTTCTTATTCTAAAATTTTTATTAGCTTTGTAACTGAATAAGAAGCATGTTTTTGAAGAAAGGCTAAAAAATGTTCCCTTTCCTTCTAGAGTGATGCTCTTGGGAGGTGGGGAAACAGCATTGATGGACTTGATTTTAAGTACTGAGCTGGGAAGGGAACAACTTGATGTGGGGAATGAGTCTTTTTTTTTTTTTTTTGATTCACGTTAAAAGGGATCTATAACCCTTGGAGTACAGGAGTGTAATATTGACCTTGCATTGTATAATATTACTAAAGTAATTTTGTGGAGCTGGCTCAAGATATAGAGATGCATCAGGTCAGAAATTAGCAAGCAGCAAAGTTATTTTCTTCAGCAAGGTATGTTAGCGCATGTATAAACTTATAGGTGGTTCCAATAACAAATTATGCATGTACTTTATACATTAATTGAATTGAGTAATAAGTAATTTACCCCTTATCTGATGTTACAGAGTTACTTGAATGCCTTTGAAAAGATGCTAGGAATTCAGTATGCTGGCTGGCTAGATTTGGTTGAGAACAGTCAAATTCTGCTTGTCGCTTTTTTTTGTTGCAGCCTTCCTTTGCCAATTTTTTTGATATGTGCAAGTAAGAAGACAGGAAAGGAAGAGTTACTGCAAAGGAAAATTTTATTGCCATATACAGGTATTGC
Organism: Harpia harpyja; assembly: GCF_026419915.1. Taxonomy (NCBI): domain Eukaryota; kingdom Metazoa; phylum Chordata; class Aves; order Accipitriformes; family Accipitridae; genus Harpia; species Harpia harpyja. The sequence continues at coordinate 53,310,734 of NC_068942.1, forward strand.
CGCATCTTTAGTATCTCAAAACAAAAGAGTTCAAGTCTCATCAGTCTCAGTAGACTTAGGAGTTTGACATTAGGGCTGGACTGTGTTTCTTTGGGGTCCAGTGTATATGGCGTTTTGCCTTGGGCTCTCATTATTTACTACTGCAAGGACTATTGGCTGTCAAATAATACTGTAGTGTGAGTTACCGTATTTCAATAAAGCTGTGGCCTTGGCCTTTTATCCGGTTACCAGAGATCTATGTTTTCTGTCTGTGTAGTCCAGAGTGGCGTTTGCAGTGTAACAAATATTTTAAAGATTTACTTTCTTCTGGCACATAAGAATGTTGTTCTAACTTAGTGTTTCTTCCCTAGAAGTATGCATCTTCAAATACTTCGTTTCTAATATGAACAAGTAACAACCTGTGTAGTCTTACACACCTTAACAGTGTCCTGGCTTTAAAGAAAGGATTTTCCATCATCCTGAAAAGACTTGACAGTGTTCTTGTGTTCTTTCTTTTCGTAGTGGGTTTTGCATGAGGAAACCAGCCAAAGTTATTGGAAAAGCTAATATTTCAGTAAATTGGGAAATATTAATGCTTTTAAGCTTTGAAGTTTATTTCTAGTAACAAAAGCAATTCTATAACATCATGATATGTTAATAATTAGTTACAACTGAAATCCTATGAAAAGATAAGCAAAATATACATTTAATTTCTTTACACTCAAAAATCTTAAATTTTTTTTTTATTTAAATACAGTACAAGTAGTAATAGCTTGTGGAGGTCTAAACTGACTTTAGACCTTTCCTAGTTGTGGGGTTCTGCTAGAGCCCTCTGGCACAGTGAAGAGGCATGCCAGATGCAGAGTTTGCTCTAAATTGAAACAAAGTGAAAACACAGAGGTGGAGGGGCCTGAAAAATGGCAGGGCATGGCTCTGCCTTCCATCCACTGGTGAGAAGATCTGGCCAGCTTCCCACTGATAAGGATGATGCAAAAATCTGTTGCATCTTGGACTACTGGTACAACCACAGCTGTGGGAGGCATTTAGTTTCAGTTATTATTTGCAATGTATATCCTACCAGGCTTTGCTATATGCTTTCTGCCTGTCTCATCATTAATAACTATTCTGTTAAAATCGACTGGCCTTATAATTTGTTAACATTTAGAGCATTAGTAAATGGAAACTTTTGCCAAATTTTTATTTTGGGAGTTTTAAAAGTTTGCACAGCAATGTGCTCCATCTAATCTAGTGTGCAACTGACATACAACACAATGTATTATTATGAACCAGCTAATTTATTTGCAGCTAATGGGCAATAAATAACAAATACTAATTCATAACAGATTTTCTCATAATGAATTATCTGTAAATGTTTTCCCAAACATATTAGCTATTCAAAAGTTTCAATCACAATTTAAGTAAATTTATTTCTTACTGACTTGGGAGTTGCTGTTTGTGAGACTAGTTGGGATGTGAAATTTAAGCTCTTTCAGTTGGGTTCATTATTGTTTTTATTCCCTGATTGAATTGATACCCAATTTTAAAAGTTGTATCGCAAATACTAGTGGTTACAAACTCTGCAGTAGGCAAAGCAATTCCCTGTTTCCTTAAGCAATTCTGTCAGGAAACCGGTTTGCCAGAGCACTGGTAGAAAACAAACACACAAACGTGAATATCATAGAAATGAAGCTGGTAAACCACTAAAGCGAACACTTTTCAGTTTCTGCAGCTTGGGAACAGAAATACGTGAAAAATAAATGGCTGCATGTGAAGTACACTATGGATAAGGATAATCTATTCTGAGTACTTTCCCAAATATGTTACCTTCCCAATAACTTCTGCATATTTGTCCCTCTTCTGTCCTCCTTCCTTCCAAGTAAACATTTATAAACTGCTTAATCCCCTCTCAACATGTGCATGTAACTTCCACTGACACTAATGGAATTACTTATGCTTAGTGCCAGGGAAATGGGACCTCACTTAGGGTCAAATTAACTTCATTGGCATAAAGCCATGTAATTGACAGGTCCAAAAATCCACTACTGCAATCCAGGACCAAACTGTTGGGGCTGTAGGCAATGTACAGCCTTTCAAGTCACTCTTCCAGTTGCTTGGCTTTATTTGCCTATCTCTAGCATTTCCATGGCTACCATTTGGCTGGTTTTCATTTTTTTGATTAATTTTCCTGTTGCCTTTCTGGCTGTCAGATAGGAGTTTGTGCTGCTTTAAGAAGATGTTATGTACCCCATGATTAAAGACAGTAGGCTTCAAGAATGTGTACTTCAGTAAACTCAGAGAAATGGTAGCTAGCTTTCTGTAGGAAGCAGGTGTGTGGCGAAGTGATGTGAAGGCAGCTGACAGTTCTTTAGAGAAACATTCACAAGGGCTGAAACACTAACTTTACTAGTACAAGGAAAGGAAGTTTAACACAAGTCCGATTTAACTAAACACGAGCTCTTCAGTGACCTAAAACCTGAGGGATGTTGCCAAAAGCTGAAACTGGGTCAAATTATCATGGATGAGTATAAAAGCATGGTATGGGCAAGTGGAGGTAAGATTTGAAAGAATTGGGCACAAAGTGGAATTCAACTAATGAGAGACAAAGCACTGAGAAAGGAAGGATGAGAAAAGGGCTTGCCTGTTGCTTAGTGCATAGGTAAGAGACCGATAAATGCCTTGGCATTCTCAGAATAATTTAACTTCTTGCTGCTTAGCTTTCACTAGAAGTATTAACGGACATCATGTCTTACTGTTAACATCCATGGCAAAGTGTGAGAAATGCAGGCATTTATATAAAAATAAAGGAATAAAGAATACCTAGGTAAGTAGGGTTGTGGTGTGGTGATTGGTTTGTGGGGTTTTGGTGGCTTTATTTTTTTAACTAATGATATTTATCCAAGAGTAATTGAGAATTGGCCATGCCACTCATAGCTGACAGCATCATCTATGAGAACTCTTGGGGAACTGGTGAGATTCCTAGCATACTAGCAGGTATAGAGCTGTGCTCACACTGCTTACTTCAGCACATGACTTAAGATGCATAAGTTAGGACTCTAGTCCTCAAATAGCGACTACAGATGATTCAAGGCTCCTAGTGGAGGCAGGGGGCTCCTCTGGCAGTGCCCTGCCGTATAAGAAATTCTCATTTAGGCATTTAATTGGTTTTCTGAGGGAAGTCTCTGTGACCACTGTCTCATCGCTCAGCCATGCTTCTCTTTAAACCTTACTGACCCAGGCAACAATAGACCAGTCAGCAAACTTCAGTTATTGGAAAAATACACCTTGCTCCTAGGCATCTGGAAGATAACAAAGACATATGTAACAGTCAACATGACTTCTTCAAGAACATAGTGTCAAACCTACCTGATTTTTTCACTAATAGGATAAACACCCCTTATAGGTAGTGGAGAAACAAGGTGTGTCATACATCATGATTTTAACGTACATTTAAGTAAAATTCTAGCTTTTAGTAAATATCTTAGTTTTGACATTCTTCAGATGATAAACATGATTAAGATGAAATTAACATAAAGGTGGTGGGGATGACGATTGAGAGAAAAAAACAAATTCAGATGGAAGGCCTAGAATCCTAACATAGGTACCAAACTCATGTTTTAAGTAAGCAGTGTGAGTACAGTCTCAATGCAGAGGGATTTGGTGGGATACCTTCAGGACCCGACCTCAGTCTGATAACATTTGTGTTTGGATGAAGGGATAGGAGGTACTTATTTAGTCTGTAGTTGTTACCTAGAGCTACTTGCAGCAGGGAAGGTCTGCAAGCACTTTAAATCATAGGGATGGAATTCAAAATTATATTGATAAATTGAGGAAATAAAATACATACCATTCACTAAAGGGAAGTGCTAAACTTTATGATTAAAAGATTTTAAATGGTAAGAAGATGATCTAGGAGAAAAAGCATCATGGGGCCATGGCAGTTGGCAACAAGACGAACACGATGCATATAAATACAAAACCAAAGATTGGATCATCGTTCTGAGATGTGAAACGGGAGCCTTGAGTAAGTATGCGAGATCTAGAAACCATGGTCTAAAAGAAAAAAGTGAAAGAATTTGAGTTTTTTTGATCAAGTAAATCCTAATGAGAGGGGTGTAACTGTCTAAATGTGACAGGTAAAGTGTTCCATGTGTTGCCTTGAGCTAGGACAAGGAAATGGAAGAAAACCACAACATCCCTTTTTCTGTCACATGTGAGCACGTTCGGACACTGTGGAAGGTCAAACAAAATCTCTTTTGGGTACAAGTAATGTCAACAGTTTCTTAAATTGATTTAGACATGCTTCCCGCTCCATGTAATGAACCAGTTTGAGATGGTACTAATATTATTGATGAAAAACATTCCTTTAATAAAAAGAAAATATACTGGTGTGCATATCTGCACTTTGTTCAACAACTAATAAAGTTAGCATTAAGTTATATACTGACATGTAACCTACTCGTAAACACTAACTCTTCATAATACTTCACAAGTATGCAATCTTCTTATTAGAATTATAATGCTAATACGGTAATCACGTTCTCTTTATGAATATACTGTGGCATCAGTGTAGCATGTAAATGTAAACTGAATGTGTATTAGAAGGGTGTGTTTTGGTATGGGTTTGGGCTTTAAGTTTATTTTGCACAAAGCAAAAGTCTGTAAGACTTTTCTTCAAATTATGGCACAATGTGACTTGGGAAATGATGCTAGAGGATCCTTCTATCTATGTTTCTGTTGTTCTCTGTGATGGATGATGGAGTCCTAAAGGCTGCTCTTGCATCTGAGCATTCTGTTTGGCTATAACATATTTGTCTTATGCTTTCTAATTGCATATAATATATTTATCTTATGAAATGTTGTGCTCAGATTATTTAGAGTATATGCAAACAGAACTGGTTTGATTTGGGAGAAAGTGAATATATATAAAGATCTTTGGAACTGAATTACAAATATTTGCTCTTGGGTATAAATTGGTTCTCTGGTTTGCTACTGTGTGAGGCTTTGGAAAAGATTAAATAAAGCTCAGGACTACCAAATCATGGAATTCAAACGTGGAAGAGACCAGTTAGATCATTCAATCTTTCTGCTCATATACAGTGAATCTCCACAGTTTATTTTCTAGTCTTCTGCTTTGTTCTGTTACAAAAGTCAAAAGCTAGTGGGTTTCTGCCATCTGCCCAGGGAGATTGTTCTATGGCCTCATACACTCGGCTCTTAGGAAGATTTTCATTACTATGTGTATGTTCATTCTGTAACCTCATCCTAGTGTTTCTCACTGTTCCTTCATGTTTCCAGTTAAGTGGATACAAGTTTTCCAGCCATAATTAGACTATCTTAAGTGGTCCTTCGCAACTATAGCATGATGTTCCTGTACATCAATGAAGAATCCATATGTATTTGCCTAGACTTTTGGTATTCTTTGTATCTCTTAAGCCGACCTCCATGGAGAGTGCTAATCAATCTTCAGCTTTACATCACTGGAGAGTGCCTGGAACAGACTGGATAGGTGAATAGCATACCTCAGCAGCAGTTTTCTCTTGCTGTCTCTATTCGCCTCTTTTTAGGACATCTGGGTATGGTATTGGATAGGATAGCAGAATTTCTGTGGTTCAGAATTGGATGCCTGCATATGCCAAAGCTAGATGGAAGTCATAGACTGCAAATGTAGCAAGTTTATAAACATGTGGGCAGATTTCTTTGCAAGCTCAGTTTTTGAACCACTGAGAGGGCTCATCAGGGCATAGCTGTTGGTGTATAAAGCAAAGTCCGTTCCTCCTTTATGTAAGAAAGGTGTTGGTTTTGGCAAGTGGAGTGCTCAATCAATAAGCCTCTAAAAAAAAAAAATCAAAGTTTTGTATTTGCCAAGCCATCTGAGTATTATAGGCAGTAAGAGGCAGCTTTTTGATGACAGCTGGCTAATAGTGATCAAAAGAAAGCTGAAGCAGTGCTATCTAGAGAGATGGGTCGCTGCATCCAATCTGTATTTGTTCAGTGGTTATGAAACTGATACCTGTGGAAGTTACTTGAATGTGTTAAGTGGAAGGGTTAAAAGAATGAGCTATAAGCTTAAGGGAGGATTGTAGAATAAAAACAAGTTTTGTAATTCTTTTGAATGCTTATGAAGTAAAAAAACCTTAGACTCATGCCTCTAGATTCTAGTCCTGCACTCGGATACCCTCTGCAACTCCCTCTACTTCTGCAAAGCCTGAGAAACATAGGCAGGGATTTGGAGAATGATGTATGTCTTCATGGAAGATTAGGGCCTGAGCTGTTTTATCCATCATTCTGAAGAACTACCAACAGCTATCATCAGAATTTGCTTTGTCTTTCAAAATTATCGCGATTCCTTTACTTTAGTGGTGCCTCTTGTAAAATATGTTGGTGGCTTGATCACCAAATGGTCTACAGAAATCTAGAAACAAAACTTTATTTGAACTTTTGGTAGAAACAACAATATTTTGATGATTTGCCCTGCAGCCAATTTTGACGCTGTCCTTTTATATCTTCAGTTACATAAAATACCCACTGACACAGGAGGTGCAGCTCGGCAGAGGCAGTGAGAGTAGAGCACTAGGTCAGCCATTGACTTGGGCAACTCATGGATTTTACTCACTGTGGGCTGGATCCTGTTACATCAGTTGTATTTTCCTGACACTGGTCTCACAACGCAATAGTGCAAAAGAGCCGTAGTTGTATTTATCTGGAGAGGAAAGAATGAAGTGAAGCGTAGTGCTATCAGTTATAGTTGCAATTGGTAATAATAGTCATAGGGTGTGGGAGATCGTCTGACACGTTCACTTTTGTATGTCTAGTGCTGACAGTCTGCAAGATGTAGCATGTTCACTGGCCTCTCAGTACAGCATCAGTAGGGAAGGAGAGCTCCCTGCACCTGTGCCTCTTGTATGAGACTCCCAAACCCTGAACAGACCATGGACTTTTCATTCCTCTTTTTGTGACGTGAATTATTATATAAATAGCAGCTGCATATAAACAAAACAACCATTTTGGTTTCAGTTGCATTCAAGCAAAAGGGAAGAACACCCCCCCCCCCCCCAACCAAACATGTTTCTACCGTTGAAACAGAAACATAAAGGAATTATTTTCAGTTCCTGTCTTTTACAGACAAATTCTAGAATAGCAATGAAAATGTTCAAAGGGTGAGAGAGACTGTTTTTACTTGCAGAAGATGATGACTTGTAGAGAGGTGAAATGGGTGTTCTTACAAGTGAGGTGGAGAAATGAGGCAGCAAGTGAAGAGTTGCTGTGGAGTGGTCAAGGTTTTTTGTTTGATTTGACTGAATGTGTATGTGTATATATATATATATAAAAAGCAACTGGCAGAAAAGACACTAGGAAAAAGGAAGAGAGAATGTTTGCAGCTATAGACTAAACATTCTTTCTGCCCTCGTGTGGCATTGTGCACATGTAAAAGTGATTTAAAAAAAATTAATCTGAAGTTTCTGTAATTGTAACTGCAAGTTATAAGCAATAGGTGACTGTATACATATTACTATAACAATAATATGCCCAGATCATTTCTTATACTGTGTATTTAAAAAAAAAAAACAAAACCAAAAAACCAACAACCAAAACCACACTGAACTTTATTTGGAATGTGGTAAAGGTAGGTCCATTAAACAGCACATTATTATTTGTTCTGTTAAGAGAATAAACCTGTTGAACTGGAAGAAAGCAAATTTGTTCTTACTTATTTATGTGATGGAGCTGTCTTAAATTAGTAGCCAATGAGACTTGGCCTTTTAAAGGAATTAATTTACTGATGAAAAATGATGTGTGTTTGTTTCCTCTATGCCGTGTTAACTTTATGGGTTAAATTCATTTCTTAGAATAGAAGCAAGCCATGGTTAGAAGAAACATTTCTTTTCCCCCTATTTTGGAAAGTGCCAGATGCTGCAGTGCTACTCGGGGATCTACGAAGGTAGTTCATGTAACTAAAATAGTAATACTAGAATCAGTTGTTAGATTATTTTGGTTTTAATTCGAAGTAATTTACCCTCTTCTTGAAAAATAATTCTGTACTTTTTGTAAAGGACAAGTACAATGTTGCTGGTTTTCTCATGTCCTACACTTTGTGTGTGTGCACAGATTTTTTTTTTTTTTTCTTGTTTAACATTGAAGCCTGGAACATAACATCACATGTTAGTGTCCAATGTGAACAGTAGAATTTTGCATATTTTTTTGTGGTATCAGTTTAAATGATTACACAGAATATGGGACTGTAGACAAATAGGTCTTATTTTACTTAATTTATTTTGCAACAAATCAAGGATGTAAGGGAAATATGAGTGTGTGGATTCTCCTGACTATGTCTGTGAAACCCCACTGACAGCACTGGGTTGCTATCAGTGGGATTGCAGAGGTGTAATTTGAGTATACTTAAGAAGTTGAATAGATGAAGCCAATAATGTCCCAGTGGTCCTTTGAATTTGGCCCCATGAAATTAATTTCCACCTCAGCTTGTACACAGCATAAATTAATTCATACAGACCCGGTACTGCTCTTCTATAATCTGTGTAATTGCTTGTTTATTCCAGCACCTGGTAGGTCTCTTTATCTCTGAACTTTTGTGCTCTGCAATATTAGCTTGTCTAAAGCTGTAAAATTAAAAGTTACTTAAGGATTTTATTGAGCTGAAGCGATTGTGTTTTCCAGCCATAGAGGGTTTGTTTACTTAGCAGTGATTCAACCCCACCCAGTTGTAAGGCCAGCCCAAGCTGTTATCACACAATAGGACTTGGTGTTTGACCATAACTGCACGTCTCGCTCAACAGGCAATCAGCATTTTAATTAGTGATTAAACGAAAGTCATTGTACTCTAGCTACTTTATCACAATAGCCTAATAATTTTGTGTTGAATAAATAGATAATGCAAAAGGGAAACCTCCCCTCATAATGTTGTTGTCATTAAGGGCTCTTTTACTCGTTTGTGTATGTATTAAAACACACAACATGAATAGAGGTAATTATAATTACTACAGGTTTTTTGGCAGATTAGCTGACACTTTTTTCATTGTAAACCTTTTCCTTTATAATGCCACTCCAAAATGAATGCGGTATTTAAAAGTTCAGATAAAGGTAAGTAGTCGTGGCTCTGACTCATCAAGGTGTGTGGATGTGAATGATTGATTTGCTGTGTGCATCACTGGAATTAGGTAACTTGCATCATGACTGTGATGTACTATGTAACTGATGCAAGCCCTTTCATAGCGTTCTGAGATTGAAATCAATATTTATTTGGAGTGCAACAAATGTAATAAGCTGCATTTCTTGTGTAAGCATTGGTCTAGCTCCATTTTTAGTTCAGTTTTGTAGAAGATCATTCAGAAGCAACTGATACATGTTTTGGTGTGGTTAAAGAATTAGTTAGGAGGATACAAGCAAGATATAGAAAACAATCCAGTCTGAAGCTATGAGTGCACAGAGTTAACATATTCCTTTTATTATGAAAGGATTGACACATTATTCATACTTTTGTTTATTTACTACTACAAATATTCTTCATCTGCATATCACATAGATGGGAATTGTGTGTCACTAAGCTTCACTATGCTTTTATCTATACTAACAGTGAATGTCAGTTACTAAAACATGTAATTGTTTGGAGACAATTAAGAAAATCTTGCCTTCTACGTACCCAAGAGATAGTTGGTTTGTGTTTGTTGTTTTTTTTCTCAAAGTAAACAGGTTATTGCAAAACTATAGTGCTATAAATACAAAATGGTATTTATTTACAGCAAGGATGTTCCTCTGATGCTTGGGAAGACTTGGTATGAGGGTTTTCTGTTTCTCTGTTTTTTCTTTTGAATAAAACCACTCCAACTTGTAATGAACTCAACCATTTTTAAGTCAGAAATTGTAGGGCATGGTAGCTAAAGGGACGCTGTCAAATGTATTATTTTGGGTACTTTGCAAAGGATTTATACACCCAGTTTTGATTACTTAGAACAGGGAGTTTTGATTGCACTGCTGATTGTCATCAATGCTTGCTTTGCTAAGCCGTTATGTTCAGGTATTAAGGTTCAGAGAGCTGTAAGGGCAGTGACTTTTTGTGGTCCCATTGCTTCATGATGTGCTTTTGAAGCATTACAGCTCTTGTTTTTAAGAGTCAACACCCACTCCATGCTTTCTTGATACACTCTTAGTAATCCTCTCTGCTGGCAACTTTGGCATGTTGAAACAACAAGCTCACCCATGTCTGACTTGATAAAAGGAGCTCTGAAATAGATGCAGTGGTAATTTGCCACTAGATTTTTAGAAGTGATGTTAAACCATTTTGCATATTATGTGCTTGAAGGTATCAGAAGCATTATATGAACCATGTAAGGGACAGCTTTCGTGCACAGGTGTTTTGGGGGGGGGGTTGTCTGTCCTTCCTTCCCTGCCTGCCTCTGCCAACAGGTAAAGTCCACAGAGACATTTAGACTTTCTTAGTGCTGAAGAAAGAATTAGCTACTATTGAAATTCCCCCCCCCCCCCCCCCCCCCAAAGGTGATTGTTACTGGGAATGTGAGGCTTGAATTACTAATGCATATGTTGCTTGTGTACTTTTTTGAAGTACCCATACAAACACCTTAAATGCTCAGAGCAGAGGGGAAATTAAATATTTGATGCAAAGACTGGATGGCCAGCATGAGGGATTTGAACAGTAATGGAGATGGTTCGGGCACACCAATTCTAGTTAGACTGGAGATAGAAAGGGAGGTTGTTAATTCCACCTATATAGGTTGAGAAATGTTGGCTTTCATTTACAGAGTCTTTTTCTCTCAGTAACTGGAAGTCTTTCAAAACTTCCCTTCAGTATGGAGAGAGCCTAGACTGCCTTCCTATTTTGTTCCATGGTAACATATAACTTTAATTCATGTGTAAATAAATAATATGTTGTGAGTTGTGCTTTATTCTGTGTAGTAGGATTTTTCAGGGAACAAAAAATGTTTATCAAATCTGAGATTCTTTTTTTTTTAAACTGCTTGTATTTGAAACTTAAATAACATTTTAAATGTATTTGTAATATATAGCTTAATGGGAAAAACATATATGGAATAGATGAGGTACCAGTGCTAGAAGTTGCTAACTGAGCCAGAATCCCTCTTCCTCATAGGTTTGTATTCCCAACAACTGAACTGTCTTGGTAAATGCCAAGCCCACATGTAGGGTGCTCCCATAATTACAGTACTGTTGAAATGTTACATCCATATAACCGTATCTAACAATATTAATGAAGTAAGTCACATAGCAGTATATTGAGTGACTGGTAGTTCATACAGCAATGCCTTATAGCTGTCCAATATAGAAAATTTTGTGTACAAATCTGAGTCTCAGTTGTCAGTTCTAACAAAACCAGATCAACCAAAATATATCAGCTTTACAGCTACAGACATCAGCTCGTGTATGGAAGTATGCACCTCAACCCAAACTCTTATTTTGCTTCTTCCACGTGTCTTCCTAGCTGTTCTGTGTCAGGTTTGACCAGAAGTCTGCAGGAGTGCCAGTGCCAGAGAGCTCTCAGTTGCTTGGCTGCTAGGCTCCAGCGTGGCCTCCAGACCTGCTGTGTGTGATCTGGTCTCTATCAAAGCTATGGACCATCATTGACAAGAAGCAATCTGGAGGTTTCAGAAAAAGACCTACCCTGGTAGTCATTTCAGTTGTAAATGTTAGGAGGTCAAAACCATTCCTGGGGAGCTGAGACACAATGTTAGCATTACTCTTGAATTCAAAGATGGCCTCTGACATCACTTTTGGAACATCCCTCTTTCTTTCAGTACAAAGTGCTAGCTGATCTCCACACCCACCCACTCCCACCTCCCCTTATGTATTGTATTTTAGTCTGTTTTTTAAGTTAGCTGTACTTTTTCAGGTTGCTAGTGAAAGTGTTTTTCTTCCTTCTGCTGCTGGGGATGTTAGTGTTGCCAGCTGTTCACAATCATATCTTCTTTCCTAATGTATCAGAACAATGCTCTCTGAGACCTGACAAATTTATATGCATTTGGAGTGACAGGTGAGTTAAGGCATTTTTAATGAGAAGCTACACAGGGAGAATGATGTTGGCCCATTTTGGTACAATGGCAAATCTCCATTTCTTGCTGGAAAAAACTGGAAGAATAGAAAAAAATACTTCAAGTTCTGTACAGAAGGACAAAACCAGACTTGCAGTCAGTCTTAATAATTTCATGCTTGCTATCCAACTTATCTCTATTCCTCTCTGTTGTGGTTTAACCCCAGCCAGCAACTAAGCACCATGCAGCTGCTCACTCACCACCCCCCCCCACCCCCCCCCCCCCCCCAGTGGGATGGGGGAGAGAATCGGGGGGGAAAACAAGTAAAACTCACAGGTTGAGATAAGAACAGTTTAATAGAACAGAAAAGAAGAAACCAATAATGATGATAATAATAATAAAATGACAATAATAATAAAAGGATTGGAATATACAAGTGATGTACAATGCAGTTGCTCACCACCCACCATCCCATGCCCAGTTAGTCCCTGGGTGGCGATTACCCCCAGCCCCACTCCCCCCAGTTTATATACTGGGCATGACATCACATGGTATGGAATACCCCGTTGGCCAGTTTGGGTCAGCTGCCCTGGCTGTGTCCCCTCCCAACTTCTTGTGCCCCTCCAGCTTTCTCACTTGCTGGGCTTGAGAAGTTGAAAAATCCTTGACTTAGTCTAAACACTACTTAGCAACAACTGAAAACATCAGTGTGTTATCAACATTCTTCTCATACTGAACTCAAAATGTAGCACTGTACCAGCTACTAGGAAGACAGTTAACTCTATCCCAGCAGAAACCAGGACACTCTCACACACTATAAAAAAAAATCCCAAGAAAAGAGAAGTCAAGTCTCTTGTGAATGACACTCATAAATGTGAAGTGCAGTTGTATGTCGGGCTTTTACATTGTCCTCGTTAGTGAAACAGTGATGGGAGATTTTTCCTGTGTAATGACAGGGGTGGGTTACTGTAGTCACTACTACCACGGTAAAAGCGTAATTCTAAAATACATGATACCAAACAGTACTAAAACTATGTGGTGCTACTGTGATTCCTGTAATATTTGTGATCGCAGTTGGGTGCTCTGTTGTGCCTGGCTCCATCAGCTGTGCTGTGTCTCTGTCTTCCCAGTCTTGCCTTTAGCTGAAGAAATGCCCTGTGGGTGGAGTGGGTCAAGCGGGAAATGAGTAAGGGAAGAGCACTGCAGGCAGAGGTGGGGCTTCATTCCAAACTAGGATGACAGAGCTGTCCTGGAATTAGGTAACCCTGAGGCCATAGATCCTATATGCTTAAGAGCAAGAGGCAGGGAGGTTGGGGAAGGAAATGGTGGCCGTGTCTTTGTGCTGTGTACCTCTATGATGAAGACCCCCAGGCACAGATCCTGTGTAGGTGATGCGTAGGTTGCTGTTCCAGAATAACCAGATTGTGAGCTGGAAAGTCAAAGGGTGAAAGATCCCTGCTAGGATGTGTGGTCCCCTGAATCTCCACTGACTTTTTTCCATAGCCCAGTAAATTATCATATGACAACTATTCTTTTCAGTTGGTAGTTAATTTTCATATTGCTTTAAGGCTAAGAAATATCTCTGTGCTGCAGAAAGCAGCTGCACATCTGGGAGAGGTTTTAGTGTTGGTGGATTTACTTGCAGTCCAAGGCTCGGTTATCTCCCTCATGAACAATGCGACAAACTAATTTTTTTTTTTAAGAAAAAATAAAATAATATTGGTATGAAGCTTGGCGTGCTATTTGCAATGACCGCTAGCCAAACTATGCAGAATTGCATATATTTCTCTGCTCCTTTCTTTTGGCTTGAGGTTTTGATGTAACGAGCAACTTCTCCTGTAACACTATGTAAATAAAGCCAAGTCCTCTCTGCTGTCATCATTAATAGTATACTAGCTGTATTATATAATATATGTGCATAATCAATACCTGTAAGAGCGAGATGGCATTACATCATGAAGCTTTCCTAACAATGGGATTGCTAAACCAGTCATTTAGATGGGTTTTCCAATAACTGTTTTGTACCTTTAATACTGTAATCACTTCTAGCAGATGGTAGTAAATGCATGACTCTTATGCTCTTTATAATACCTCTAAAATTAGTTTAATAGTAACTTGATTCTTGTATCAAGTAGTATTATGATAAGTTTTAGCATCATGAGTCAAATGTCACCCTCCATTCTGATCTGCTGGATGACACATTTGTGGAGGGGAGGTTTGTTGTCTTAAAGTAATTCACATGTGACTTAGGTGTCTCTTAATTGGTGACCTACTTCCCCTGCAAATATCAGAGAAGAGCAGTCTTGTAGACTCCTGTTGTCCCTCCTTCCTGTTCTGGTCTTTTGTAATGTTGTTCCTCCTGTTGTGTATTCCTGCTGAGATTAAACTTAGTGGCAACATGCCAATCCATTTTGGAGAACCTGCCAATTTGGGAGCGGGATGTTCGTTGTGATGTGGTCTGTGCCCTTCCTTCCTAAACAGTAAATAGATAACTCCTAACTAGCTGACTTAGCTAGTTCATGCTGAGTTCCAGATCTTATTTCTATTATATAGTTGTACCATTCTGGTTGGTAGTGGTTTGGCTTGCTGTGAGGCAAGGGGATCAGTTTTCTTCAGCTTCTTAGTTTTCATGTTTTTTCTTTTTCTAGCGTATGATCACGTTGACAGAAAACCCATTGTATTTTTGACAGTGTAAGAAGGTAGCTGCAAAAATTTTTGCAGTTAACAGAATAAGATCTTGAGAACCCTTAAATTAGGGAAATGTTAAAACGTTGGTTTTTTTTTTTTAATAGGCAGCATTGTTGATGTCAAGTTACAAGGCAATGTATATTTCAATGCACAGTATTTTGTAGCAATCTGTACATACTAGCTGTTCAGAATCCTTTTGCAAACATGCAGATTCCCAGTAGTCCTTTCCTACTGTAGTTATTAATGTAGCCACTACTTATCACTGGTGCTGCTATCCAGAATTATCAACAGTTAAAAAACAAGTTATCCTCCTAAGCTGAACTTAAACAATGTACATTTTATTAATAAAAATAGACCTATAAATGGTATAAAATATATAAGCTAGTTATAGATCTATTAATAATATATAATACATTAATATGTAATTTATTTTTTTGACAGAAATTTTCCTAGCCACTTGTCATAGAAAAATGTTATTCTCCAGCTTTAGGTTATTACTATCCTCATAAAAGTCAGAGGACCTACTTGGAAATGAGGATCCTCTCTACAAAATATATAAATTGCAACAGGAAAATATAGTCATATATTCTAATGGAGCTGACATGATGCTTGTTAGTACTTCATATCAGAACACCACCTCCTAGACCTAAGGCATAGGCACAAATTAGTTTTACAACTAAATGTTTACAATATACAAACCAAAGTTGTTTGGGTTTTTTTTTTTTTTAAGTGTGCATCTGAACAATTTACTGTATTTCTATTTTTATTTCAATGAATTTGAAATTCTTTACTTGGATTCTGTCCTTTGGTTTGGCTTGAACCGAAGCCTGAGGTGGGGGGATTCCTCTTAATAAATTTTAAGTATGTTGTCAGTCTGGCTTCTCTGAAAATGCATTTGTTATCCCTTAAATCTAGCAGTCACTGTTAAAGTTCTTTCGTTTGGAGTTTGCAATCTTGGACATGCTGCAAATCCACTAAGGTCTTATGACATGCATTCTACACAAACTCCTTCAAGCATTTATTTTCAGATCTGAATTATCACTCTTCTAGAAAATATATTGTACCTGTGTTTGCAGAAGCCTCTCTAATCCTTTAGTTTCTCGTTTTACATACAGAGAGGTTTCATGTCATGAGCACTCTGGCTAGGATAACGCTTTCAAGATTTCTTAATGATTATTGTATTGTAAACTGTCAGATGGCATTATTCTTGGCAGGCAGTAATGTAACTGACTTTCTAATTAAGTTTTATAACTTAATAAGCATAGAGTTCATTTATATGGGTACTACAACTGAAAGAGCAGACTTTGTTAGTCGTTTTGATGCAAGTCTGCATGTTTACAGTCTTACCTGGTGTAAGAATATGCTGAGTCCAGCTTGGTTTGGTTTTGGTTCTTGTGGTGGTGTTTTGTTTTGTGTTTTGTTTGGTTGGTTTTGTTGGTTTTTTTCTTTTTTTGTTGTGTGTGTGTGTTTTGGTTTTTTTGTTATTGTGGTGGGGTGGTTTGGGGTTTTATTTTGCTTGTTTGATATTGTTTCAGCTCCATGTTAGAGATACAGGAGACGCTCTTCAAAGAACTTTTAAGTTGTGGTATATTTCTAATGACAAATGCACAGTGTCATTTTTTGAGCCAAATTATGGGCATTTGTAGACTAGATGGTGGGTCCACTTCTTTGACCTTGTTTCATGAATATATTTTGATGCAGCAATATTTCATTCAGGTGGTTGTGTTCTCCGTTTCACTGATCAAAATGGACTGACCACACAGCAAAGCAGCGAGCTGCACAGAGTTGGTGAGAAAACAGTGCAGTGGGGAGAAATGAAAAAGTCATCTATACATTGACTAGTCACTGTGCATGCATGTGGGCATTGCATGGTTGACTTGCTAGACATCTTTCATATAGAACATGTCATTTCTTACAACCCAGTTTTTGGTTCTTGTAATGTGCTGTATTACAAATACAGCATTGCTGTAGGCCCTCTTAAAGCTGTGCCAACCTTGTGCCAACTGTGCCTTCTCTTCAAGTGGTCTTAACTGTCTTTGTGAGTAATATAGCCTTTCAAGTATGCTTGATAAATGGAAGTCTGAAATGGTGTTTGTACTGCAGCTAAAAATACGCATATTGTAAAGCTATTCAGAAGTAAGGAGTTGAACCTGTGCATTGGGTTTCAGCTATTCAACCAAAGACAGAAAGATGACTGAATTCAGTCTTAAATTTTATAGAACTAAATTTAATGGTGAGCACAATCACACTCTGTGGTGATTGTTTTCAGTGCTGCTTTATTAAGTTATGTAATGGCAAGAGTTCAAACTCCACAGATTGTTGAAATGGTAGATTTAGAGACTGCGTTAGAATGCTCGTCAGTAACAAGTATATGGGTTTTCAAAGTGCAGAGATTTTTACCTAGACACCGCTGCAGCTTGTGATTTTTATTTAAATAGTTTGGAGGTTTTAGACTTAATACCCTGCTTTTTAAAAATGTTTTAAAATCTTGTTTTATTCCCCAAAGATTTGTTTTCTGCTGTTGCGATTAGATGATGACAGCTAGCTGGCTTTTAAAATTGATCAGGAAGTATTCTGGCAGTCATTCAGTGTTGTAATAGCACTTTAATGGATATGAGCTATTCACCCAGATCAGACTCAATGTCAAAACAGGCGAAAATACAGCTGTCACTCTGGACAAGAAGTTACACATATGCAAGCAGCTGCTCATAATACTGGAAAGGAAGCCTTATAATAATGCTTTAAAGGTGCACGCATGTATATGCATACATACTGGTTCTACACGTGTAGACACCTCATAACAAACATGCTAGAGACATTATTTTCTGGCCATGGCTGCGCTTCGGAAAAAGAGAAAGTGAAACATATACTCTGACCTGTGAGGAAGTTGTGATAAGTTGTTATGTGCTGGTGGGCTCCCAGTTTTTTTGAAATAAGAAGCTCCGAATGATTTATTGCTAGGACTGTGGTGTGAATTTTATCTTTTAACAAAATGATGACTTTGTTGTGTGTCCTCATTTAATGCACACATTGTGCTGTTGGTTTCAGTGGAACTTTGACCATGCGTATAGATCAAGAATATGGCTATAGAAATGCAGTGGCTTTTTAAAAGGCAAATTTCTGTCACAAAATTTAACAAAGTATCTTAATGCTCATATATTTGTTAGAATCTCATTTTTTGTCAGTGTACTTTGCCCTCCTTTGTGTGTGTCCTAGGGTTTAAACTGGTTGCATATATGGCTTATTTTAAGACCCTTCGATATTAGACTGGTAATCGGATAATCTTCACACAGGCAAAAGCATTCATTATTTCCTATCATGAAAAGCATATATAGTTACACGTAGATAGAGCCGATGTTTGATATAAATGAAAACTATGATTTCCAGGGATGGTATGTCTTCTTTCCTATTTGGAATTTTAGCATGTAGATAAGTACAATACAGAAATGCTTTGCTGTTTGGCTAAATAATGCTCAAGAAAGCCAGGAAGCAGTGATACTGGGGCATGCCTTGTACCCCCTTTTAAAATACAGTAGCACATCTCTTGCCTAATACAGGCTATTGCCAAAGCTAATTGGATAGCATACAGGTGATTATGTCCTTGCTTGATTTTTCTACTCTTGCTCGCATTAATGAGTCTGGTGGCTTAATTTTGTCTTTTTAGGGGATATTTTGCATAGAGTTTTAGCCTGATATATTTCCCAATGTTAAAAATATGTGAGAATTGGGATATGCAAATTTACAAGAAATGCAGGATGTTCTCTGAGTATATTAAATATGTTCACCTAGATCCCTAAGCTAAAGGGACTAATTCAGATGTTACAGGAGAGTATTTTGAGAAGGCCGTAAAAAATAGTAAGTCACTTATATTGTGCCTGTATATATCTGTAAAGATTGTGTAATGAAGTTTGAGAGTTAAAAATAATAATTATCTATATATGTACACACACACACACTCACGCAGATTTGTATTCCTGAGCTTTCTCTTTCAGACACACACACTAAACCTACACACACTAAACTGCATTTAGCAAGTGTGGGGAGGATAAAATTGGCCAAAAACTTAAGGATTAGCTGTCCTTTCGTGTGTCTCGGAGGCATGAGAAGGACTCTGAACAGGCCAGTGAAGCAGTCCATGCTAAAATGAGAAGTCGTCTGCCTGGGCTGAGACATCCGAGACAGGGCTGTCCTTGGGGACAGCAAGTAGAGGAATGCATGTCACCTTAGATCATTGAAGTACTGAGAGGAGGAGGAGTGGGACTAGCCCATATACAGCTCTTGTTGGCTAAAGCACTTCTGTTTTTTGTTGTTTCTAATCTACAGTGAAAATAAAAGTAAGTATTAGATAGTGCTACATGTGACATGCGTATCAGGGGTATGCACTTAATAGACTTAATTTCTGTTCCTCTTTAGACATGTAGGTCTGTATTAGACTTGAAATTGTGCCCATATAAATGGAATAAGGTCATGTTCTGTATAAGCAAATTGTATCGTATATTGCTTGCTATATATCTGAAAGCTAGACATCTGTTGCATCCTTTTGTAACCTTCTCCTGGAAGAGGGAGTTATTTGCAAGCTCATGTATTCCTCCTGGATGGCTGGATTTTCAGAAGATGCTGAGGTTTGAAGTCCTTACAAAGTACAGTTCAGGAATTGTGATGTTTTGGCTATTAAAAAATAGGAATCTCTTTGCTAAATTTTTAAAGATAAAATGAGCAGTGTAGTATTTACTCACAGATGCTGTGGGATTACTTATTGTTTGGTTTTTGTTTTGAAGTCAGACTGAATCAGGAGAAAAATTCTTTTTAAAACACTAACCAGACAGAACATTTTCCTACCTGCATGTTGATTTTTTTTTTTTCCTCCACAATCGTGTCTCCCCCTCCAAAATGGAAAATTTTCTTCTTCGAACAATAATGTGTGATGTTCATCTGCCTAATGCTCCTTTTCTTTTCTGCTCTCTTGCTATCCCATGAAAGATTTACAATGCCTATAACTGCTCAGCATATTGAGAAGAAAATACACACCTCTGTGCTCCTTTGACTTACAGGCTTTTAGAATTTGTTCCCACCATGGTAACCACATATGGCTGTGGAATCAGGATCATGGCAGACTTGCAGCACAGGCATCTAATGACTTGCTGTGCCTGGTATAAATTGCTCAAACAGCATCCTTCCAGGTTTTCCTCTCAAGGGAGCAAATGCTTTAAAGAATGACCTTCCTCTGCCCCAGCACGTCAGCCTGGAAAGTTTCTATTTGCTATTGAATTCTTGACAAGTAATAGGCAGTACTTAAACCTACTTAGGACATAAAATGTGAAAGATATGCTGTTTTTTTTTTTTTTTAAACCAGTGGTTTTGGGGGTTTTTTGGTTACTTTTTATGTGATATTAAAAAAAAAAAATGTTGCATTTCAGATTTTTCTTTGCTTTTTTTTTTTTGTGCCAAGGCATCAAAAAGGCATTTTGTTTTTAAATGCCTCTTCTAAAACTAGAAGACCTAAAATATCTTTTGAAACCCATTGTTCTCAACCTTCTCATCCTTGAATTATACAATACTATAGTGTTCATTCCTTCAGAATTGGAAGGACTAATAGTACCCTCTATGCTTTCAATAAATGACAATACTAAAATTATTCATTATCTTACAGTCTTTTTTCTGAAACATCAAATCCATGAGTGTTTTGCTCTAACAGAAAATCAGTTCATTTTAAGTCATCATTAAGCAAGCAGACAGCAATTGCAGCATTGTCTTTGTGATCAGTTGTTCTGATATCCGTTCTGAACTGAGTATTGCTACTTGCACTCAGTGGAAATCCCGTAAATTTTTTCATAATTGTTTTTCTTAGTGCAAAATTAGAAATTATTGTTAAGATTCAGGGGACAAAATGTTATTAGAAACCAGAAAAAATCCATATCGGTTGTCCTCCTTTAAATTGAGAAAAATAATGTGCAATTATGGCTAATTACATATAATCCTTAGTAATCCTCCACAGAAAGTACAAACTGTCAGGCCACACAGTTCTTTTCAGCACTTGAGGTGCTTACATGTGAACCTGAAGGGTGGGGGTTTTTTGTGGTATTTTTTGTTGGGTTTTTTTGTGTGTGTGTGTGTCTTTTAATATGTTCAGTTCAGTGCTGACTTTTCAACAATCTTGTTATGATTTAATGCGGAATGCTGGTTAGGAAGGTAGTGGAAAAAACAGACCCCAATAAAGCTGAAAAAGGTAATTAAAAATAACCCAAACTGATTTCTTCACCCCCCCCCTTCTTTAGAAAGAGGAACATTTCTGATGTTTAAAAGTGTTATCTTTGGAGACTTTCTCACTTTGGCAAATGGTTCATACGAAAGAAACATCTGTGGACATTTCCCAAACATACTTGTTTATGCTTTTCAGGGGGTATATTTGCTCCTTTTGTATTAGTCACAGTGGGGAGGGGTGGTGGTGGTGTTGAATTCTTCCATTCTCAGAAGAACTGTGTGACTCTCATATTTTTGTGTAATTGAGATCTGCTGGATTTTGGTATCCTTGTTTTAAAAAAAACAACAAACCAAAAAAACCCACCACACAAACCCCAAGCAAATCACAAGTGGTGCGGATTAAGAGACAGTATTGTAAAGGTATGCTTCCAGCAAGTTTACTTCTCTAGGGAATAAGTCGACTGTGCAGAAGCTCACTCTGTTTTAGGTCAATCTGTGAAAATGTCTAGTGTAGAACTGAAAGTTTCTATTCACACCATTTACTCCAAATATTGTAGTTTGGATGAGATTGTTGCTGAAGTAGCTGAATGTTTTGGTAAAGGCATCTTAAAAGTAGAAGATGCAATTTAATCCTTTGCACTTGATTGAGTTTCATTTTTTCAGGTGGTTGTTTCCATATAGAAAGTAAACGGCAGTGCAGTTTACTTGGAACACACCCACCTGCCAGGCTTGCTTTGCTTAAAAGCGTGCATATTGTGTCTGTAACGGCTTGAGGGTTTTTTTTTGTTTGGTTTGGGGGTTTTTTTCCTTGCCTTTTTTTTTTTTTTTCATTATCCAGAGAGGGGTTAGTATTAATTAACACACAAGCAATATGACCGTTTATCATTTTCATTGCAAGGGTCTAAGGCTGATCCTTTTACACTTAGTAAATATAAAAAAAAAAAAAATTATATATATGAGAGGTTAGAAAGACTCTTGAAGTTTAATTTGTCTGTTTACCACCATTATTCCCTGAGGCCTGTATTTTATGCACACACCTTTCCAGAGCATGCTTTACTGCTAATTGAACTTAACCCGAGCCCCTTTGCCTATCTTTTTTTCTTTCTCATTCCTATCCCTCACTGTCAAAGAGAAAATTATACTCAGATTTCAAATTAATTTTAATCAACACTTTTTTGGTGTGTGTGTTTGTTTGGGGGGGTTGTTTGTTTGTTTTGGGGTTTTTGGTTGTCTTTTTCTTTTTTTTTGACAGCACAGGACACATCAGTTAATGGGGTGATGGAGGACTTTGGGGGAATGGTAGAACTTTGTTCCAGTACTGAGAAATCCAGAATCTAGAAATTTTGGGGAATGCAACAGCTTCCTGCCTCTCTAGCCCACAGCCACAGTAACCATTCCAGCTTACGGTATGATTGGCACTCCTGCCACATGCTTCCCCAGCCATGGAGTGTGTGGTAGCAGCCAGTACAGCTGTTGTGTGTCTGAGGAATCCCCACTGCAGTGCCATGTCACCAGATGTGTTCTTTCCTGCCTGAAGAATATCCACAGCAGTGGATGGCATGAACCCTTCTGTGGTGTGTGCAAGCCTTGGGCTCAGCTTTGAACTTTAATGAAAGCAAGTCCTGCAGCTGTATGCTTTCCCTGTATGCCAGCTGGTATGTCCCAGATAAGCATAGCTGCTATACTGGTGTTTGGGGGGTGTAGGGGTGGGAGTGTATAAAAACCCATGCCACTGAGGTCACTGAACTTCCGATTAGACTTGGAATTGAAATAAGGCCTGGTGTATGATAGGCAGTCACTGGAATATGTTTCATTGCTGTATTTTGCTGTTGTTTAACTATTTGAGATTTACAGTCGGTTCCATATGGGTGGCTTGCAGGCTCTGTTTTCAAAACTTCATGTTAAAATAGCTTAGTCTACTGTTGTCTTAATGATTTATTCTCTTGCTAAGGTCCTTGTCAATTAAAAAATAGCAATCCTCTCTCCAACTGTAAATGGAAAAATGATTTTATCTTGGCTACCAGTACTATCTGGGAATCCAGTAACAGATGTGAGATAAAAACGTCTTGATGCTCACATTGTCCCTTCTTAATGGGAAGAGATAGCTCTGGATACTAGCACCGTGAGGCTAGAGAATGTCTGTCCTCTTGGCCTGTGCTCATGTTGCTGAGTCTGCAGCGACTCTACAGTTCATAGGCTTTAGGAAACAATCCCAAGCACTGCTATGTTTTTGGATGTTCCTGAGAGGAGCCATCATGGGCAGTTTAACTATACTTCTCCACATATCAGAAGAGATAAGAATCATAGGATGCATGGTGTCAGCAGGAGTCTGTAGATCAAATAGCATTAGTGGGTTTTGACTTTGTCTGTAGACAGCAGGTGCTAATCATTTGAAGCCTCACTCAAGGCTGTGTAAGATATCTATACATTTAGAGCACAGCTTTATGGAACTTGAAGAATTATTGAGAAGCAGCAACTATGATGGAATTTTGCAGTGCAGGTTAATGGCATTCCTTGTGGATCATTCTGCCTGGAGTAGCTGATCTCTGCCATCATTTTGGTTTGTTAACTGTAGTTTGGAATTTTTTTTCCTCTTCATGCACAGCAGTCTGGTTTTGTGGCAGGCCAGTAGTGTGTACACACACACACACACACACACACGCACACACACTCTCTCTCTCTCTCTCTCTCTCTCTCTGCATGGCCACCTTTTGCCCTCCTCTGTCTTAGTGAGAGGCCCGTCTGCCCAGCTCTGCTACAGCTCCAGCATGTAGCAGAGAGGAGCATCTGGCCCTTTGTGATTGGAAACTTGCTGGGTAACTGATTCCTTATGCAGAATTAAGGATGCTGAAATAGACCCTGATGACAGCAAAGCTTTCATGAGAGGGTTCAAGAAGTTGACATTGATGCCTTAGAACAGTTGAAAAGAAATAATGACGTGGAAGTGAACTAATATAAATAATTTAATAGGAAATCTCTGTGCAGTCTCAAATACAGTCCTCTCTTGTTCTGAAATGTGTCAGTGTCTGGCTATTTTGCTAGTATTATGGAGCCAGTATAAAGATCTAGAGAAGTTGTAAAATATTGTCACCAGCAGAACAGCAGAGTCAGAGCATTTCAAAAGAACAGCAGTTTTTCAGAGAACAAATTATGCAAAGTAACGTTGGGGGAGGGAAGGAGCACTTTATCCTTGGTCTTAACATTTTAACATTACTCTGTATGTGATCTTAACAGTTTGGGAGTTGACACTTTTACAACATACTGGGCAAAAGTACTGGAAATTCAGTTTCCTGGTGTTGGAAAAAAGATTGAACAAGGCTAGTCTGTTATCCAAGTAACTGGAGAAATATCCCTCTAGTTACATTTAATGCTTTACTCATCAGAACTGATCATCTTTTTTTTTTTTTTTTTTAATTAAAAAAAGGGGGGGGGGCAGAAGCTGGCTACTACTACTAGGTGATGAAATATGAATAATCATCAATGCTGTTCTACAAAACCGTTAGGGATAGTTGCTAATATCCTTTGCTGGAGTAGTCAGGGTTATTTGGAATATCAGACTGAAAATAAAATGAAACAAAATACAGTTGTGCACCACCTTTTTGTGTGTTTACTGATGCATTTAAAATATTTTGTTGGGAGTTGCATTTTCTTTGCATTGAACATGCCTTTGTGTGTGTGCGTAGTTGGGAGGTTTGTGTGAGCAGACTTTCTGTCCTTTAGTTTTTGAAGACTTTTGGCTTAGGTTTATGTGGCTTACCGATGTTTTAAGAAAATACTAGAATATCGTATACAGTTGTCTTCAGCAAGATGAATATTAGAACAAAGTACAGTTTCATTAGTAGGCTTTCATCTATAACAGTTTTCTGGGTTTGAGGTAACATTTGTATATACTAAGCGGGAGGCAATAGACCTAATCTTATACAGGCTTTGGGTTTGGGTTTAGGGGTTTTTTTGGTGTTTTTTTTTTTGTTTGTTTTGTTTGTTTCTTTTCCAGAGTCCTCTTCTGCTATCTGGTTGCAGACTAATTTCCATTGTATTCACTCTGCTGTAGAAATACTTAATGTCAGGAAGGAGATATTTACTGGAATACACGAGTCCAGAATTCATCATGATTCAGTGTGAAATCCGCTCGCCCTTTGCTCCCCACCCCCTCTTGAATTGGAATGAAATGTGCCTTAAACTGAAGTGAAATACATCACATGCAGCAACAGTGGGCCCTTGCTTCGCCTCTATTCCTGGTGTGAAATCGATACACTATCTTTCCTCCTGACCTGTTCTGTGACCTCCATTGCAGCTTTCATGCTGAACAGCAATTGCTTTGAACAGTCTGGGTCTGCCACAGCTCACAAATGATTCTCAGCTTCTGTCTAAAACTGGTGCTGATAACAAAGGCTTGATTTTAAATAATGCAGTTGTAGTCATCTTCTAATTATGAATTACATGAAAGTGCATGGTCTGCTATTATTACACATTTTCAATAGCATGTACAGTATGTATGCAGCCAGAATAATTCCTCACTGAGAAGACATAGGAGTTCTACTCCTAAATATATCTGATAAAGTTTGTTACGGAAGAGGAGAAATGTAGCAAATACTTCAGAAGACTATTCATGCTATTTTTAAGTGGAAACACATTTTTCTTTGACTTATCACTGGCTAATATGGTACAATTTGGTGGTTTACTAACATTTGAATTTTCAAAGGAAAAAACATATTGGATGATGCATGCATTCAAAGGAAGGGGACTGTTTCTTGAGCTAA
Source organism: Harpia harpyja (assembly GCF_026419915.1). Taxonomy (NCBI): domain Eukaryota; kingdom Metazoa; phylum Chordata; class Aves; order Accipitriformes; family Accipitridae; genus Harpia; species Harpia harpyja. The sequence goes on from NC_068942.1 coordinate 53,336,376, forward strand.
GATGTTTTAAAGCTGTTGCAAAACTAAGCAAAACCCAATCCTTTGCTTAAGAAAAAAATCAAAACAGAGAGGAAAATACATTCTGCATTCCTGATTACTAACTAATAGTGACTCAGGAAATAGAGCATTTTGAAGATTGATTTATTTATTTTTTAGTGTGATTTACCAGAGGATTACTGAAAGCAAAGACGAATTGAAGATACAATGGGCATTTATGCTTGCACCAAGAAGTCTATTGTGCTGTTAGCTAGATTACTTTAATAGCCTTTACTGGCTTTGAAATCAAGAAGCTGCATGAACTGCTGGATAAGCATTCATTTTTCCAAAATTTTGTGGTAGGAAATAGGATATCCATGGACTTCTGCTATGAAATGAATGTCTCGTAATGGAGTATTCCTCTGCCATTCTTCTCCCCAAAACAAAAATGTGACTGTAGCAATTTTGGCATCATGATTGAAGTAAAAATCAGCTTTCAATATAATATAGTTTACTAAGCAATGCTAAACCCTGTAATGATAAATAAGTGAAATCCAGACAATATATTTATGAAACATTTACAATGAAATTAGTTAAGAGAAAATATTGCTCTCTATATACATTTTAACAATACTTAACTGTGTAAATAACCCAATTCTTTTATTGCTCCTTCATGTATTCATTCCGGCTGTTACCAGCTTAGATTTCTTATATCACCAGAATCTGGGAAGAGAGAGATGTATAATAACGGTACCTGTATAATACAAAGAACCGTAAGAGTGGTTGTGAATCACTTGTGTCAGACTAAGTAGTATGTTACTGAAATAATATCTGTTTAAGTGATATCTGTTTGGAAAGTTTTCCAGTGGTTTTTATAGTGTTAGGGTTTACCATTACTGTGGCCTTTATTTGGAGAACTTAAGGTATGTAAAACTCGCCACACTTCCAAAGTGTAATCATATCATTGTAATGTAGGGACTCAACACATACTTATTGATGCAGTATCGCTGTCCAGTAGCAGTATTAAGAAAAACCAACCAAACAAAAAACAACCAACCAACCAGAAAAAAAAAATCAAACTGTTTTAAGAGTTCTCTTAAAACATGCCTAAATGGGCTCATAAGAATCAGATAACTGGGAATCAAAAATAAAATAAACAGGTGGTGCTGCTGGGAAGCTTTTTTTATTCTTCTCCGCTTCTAAGCAAGTAGAAATGCTTCTTAAAAAATAAAAAAAGTTCTACTGCATTATCCTCTGAGGCTTTCGGTGCCACCAGCTGTTTTCTCTCCATTAATACATTTAGATTGCCTTATGTTTTCACTCATTGTTCACAAAGAAGTGTATATCAAAAAAAGATGCCTTTCAAAATAGGTCCAAGTCAGCAATAGGCAGTGAGGAATTTGGTCTCAGTAACTGGTGCCCAAATATACATTTATTCCTTAACATCAACATCATCCTTTTGACTGCTAAATAACATCTACGGTTGCCTGTATAACTCCAGGCTTATTTTCATTAATTTTAGACAGATCTCTGTTAGTTGTTTGTTCTTGAGTCATTTAAAACATGTTCTACTCTAAACATGGATAAAGTAACATAATGCAATATATTCAGCTCAACCCAATATTAAAGAATAGGTATGTGTGCAGTAGTGTAGTTTCAAGGAGTAATATCCCCATTCACTTATCTGCGAACAAACACAAGTTGATATGGTTGCTTACAGTGTTGCATAAAAATGGTATTTACGTACCCATAATGGAAATTGCAGTTGCAAAACAGGAGGGAGAATTTCTGTTACTTAGGAGTCAATTCCCGTTCAGATGTGCATATGTGAATTGTATGCATGCACATTTCTGCACATGTAGTGCTACAGGCATAGGTTCAGCATCTGCAAAAATTTAGGCTCCAAGTAAGCAAAGGGAAAATAAGTAGCTCATATTTCCATGTTGCTGCTGCTGTTGTTTCTTTGTAAACACAGTCTTGGTTGAATATAGTCTTTCTGTGAGAGTCTATTTTGTAAGGAATTGCCACACAGTGGTTCAAGAACTGTTATTGTCACTCAGAAGTTCAAGATCAATAATAGGGATCTCCCATTCATAGGAATAATAAGTTTTAATGGTGAGAGATTTGTAAGACTGTATAGTGCTCAAAATCTTTTTGAAGCAGCACAGTAGTGTGCTAACCTAAAAATAGTGGAGAGTATTTCTCACTTTTCCATCCGTGGAATACTCCCAAACAGCGTTTTCCAAATGCTTTATTCAAGTTAAATTCCCTTAGCTAGAGGTTTTTTATTATTATTGTGAATATGAGCAAGTAATATGCTGTATGTTCCCTCCAATGAATTGCCGTGCAACAACACTTGATGCTAATTCTACCTTTCCCAAAATCTGATATCAAGCAATTTATTTTCTAAATAATACTCCTGAGTACTAAACCTGTAATGTTTTGGCTTCAGCCCAAGTCAAACTTCAGGAAGCTTATTCTCAGGAGCATATTCCCTACCTCTGTAAATTTAATTGTTATAATGAATAGAATACATGTGTCAAGATATTACTTATGAATTTTACCTGTTTACTTTTTGTTCCTGAAACAGAAACATCAAAAGTGACAGCTTGAAGCTCACATAAAGGTTTTAGAGGCAAATTATTAGGTGTGTTTTTTTTTTTTTTTAAAAAGGAAAAAAAAAATTGAGAAAGAAACTTGCTGAACTGGACAAAGTCTATCCCCTCATCTGAGGGGTTTGGAAAACTTTAGTATTGTCATGCAGTAGAAAAAACATTTGCCCCTGTGTTCTGCAGACTTGTGCATAAGACCTCCCTGCATCATGCTGACCTAGGAGATCCTGTCAGTGGAAATGGATGAACAGTAACTATGTGAATCCACCAGCAAAAAATACTGTATATACTGGGGCACTGAGGACGTGGACTTTCAGCCTGTGGGGGCAGGTCTTCTAGCATCAGCAGCTGGGCTTTTTTTTCCCCCTCATTCTGATATCAGGGAATGAAACCTACAGCCCTATACAGTCCTCTTAGATTACAGACTGAAGATTGCATTTAGCCCTGTGGGTCTAGTTCTGCTACTGATTCTGTTCTCTTGCAAAACAATGGCTAAATGAGGGTCCAAGCATTTAGAAAAAATACTCTGCTTCCCCAGTAACAATAAGAGTAAGACTAACTTAAAAGCATTTTTTGTCTACTTTACAATAAAGCATTCACATTTTATTTGAAAATAAAATTAAAAATTGCTTAGAATTTAAATGTATAGAAGAAAAAAGGATGACTTCTATGCTTGAAAATAGTGCCTTTCTAATCTATTAGAAATTTGTTACAAAATATTAATTGGAATGAGGAAAAAATGGTATGATATTTCTGATTGTCAAAAGTTTCTGATAATGTCCCCCATTAGAAATTTTTCTGAGGAAAATTGAATACATTTATGAGCCTTTTAAAAAGGGAATAAGATACGGAAGAAGCTCACTTCTGCTTAGTTTTGTAGAGATTAGAAGAAACTGTGAGGGACTTCTGAGGCACCTCACTGAGCTAACAGGCAGCGTAATGGCAAATGATTCATTGCTGACAGATGAAACATAGTGTGCATTGGAAAAAACAATTTGAACTACCCATGCACATTGCTGGGTTCTAAATTAACTATAACCTAGAGGAAATATGCCTGGATGTCACTGTGGGCAGCTCAGTGAAAATCTTTGCTTTAGTGTGCAACACTAAACATAAATGCAAACAGAATGTTAAGCTATATTGAGGGATGGAGTAGAAAATGGTATTGAAAACGCATCTAATGATACTATAGTGTGAGCATTACAACAAATATATTGTGGTATATAGATTGATTGTGTGACATCACTTGAATAATGTGTTCAGTTCTGATCACTGTGAGAAAGATATAGTAAGAATAGAGCTAGACCGAAGCAACAAAAATTAGTGTTTAACATGAAGAGGCTGAAGAGATTGGGTAAGTATCAAGAGAAATAAGACAGGAAATGAACAACATACAAAATGCTGACAGAGATATACACTGAATACTCCTGTTTACTATGCTTATAATGGGAGATGCAAGCAAATATAAAGTAAAATTAAAAGTTGACAATTGAAGAATACAGAAATGTACTCAACCTCCCTCCTCAGCACTACGCTGTATGATTAATTATTGAATTTCATTGCCCTCTACATCCTCGATATCAAAAATGTAGAAAGATTCAGAAAGGATTTGACATTTGTTGAAGTATTGAGGACATTCACCATTTCAGCAGGGGTGGACCAAGGGTTGAGAATTCAAGACCTCACTTCAATTCCGTCTGATACTGAACTGCTCTGTGACCTTGGGCTTCACCTCACAGTCTTTCTTAGTTGCAGATGTTTTTAGTTGTAAAGGACCCAGGGCAAGACTTACAAAACTGTTCAACTGCTTAACTTGTAAGAAGGTAATAAGCTTCCTATTTAATCAGTATGAAGTTAGGTTCTTATGTAAGAATTAACTGTCCCAGTATTTTGTGTATCTTGCCTCCTAGACAGAGGTCCCTGATGATCTCTATGTAAACAGTACTAAATTTCAGAAAGGTTGGGGGGGGGAAAAAAGTGATAGAACTGCGTATACTAAGGTAGATATGAGCCAACTACTAACTGGATGGACTTCTGTAATAATCTTAACCTCAAGGCAGGTGTTTTTTTAAAGCTGTTCATACTTTATGTGCTTATGAAATGCAGCATACCATCAGATCCAAGTAGCATAATCAATATGGATAATTGCTGCAGTCTGCGCTGCTTTATAATACCAGTGCAATGGGGGGGGGGTGGTGTAAAAAAAAAAAAAAAAAAGAAAAAAAAACAAAACAAAAAAACCCAAAACCCAAACAAAAACAACCACCCACAACAAAGACAGACTGGATATACAGGTTAGTTTATATAGTAGTCCAGTGCCCTGGAAATGGCTTTAAGTCCTTCTAGCTACATGAGATTACTATCAGTTTTGTTGGAAGGAGTTTCCCCAGCAGAGGCCAACCAATTTTATGATGAGAGGGCACTTGTAGATGCAAGTCAGCCAGAGCCTTATTACTTCTCCGTTCAGGTATACAATTGCACGCTGCAGTAAGGATTGGGGATATGCATATCTGACTCTGTGGTTTAGGCAGCAGGCAAGCACACACATGGGCCATAAAGGACGCTTATTTCTAGAAACAAAGGTCCATATTGATGCTATTCTATCATACATTTTGGTGGTGCCTCTGAGCTGTTGCCTGTTCTCTGCCTACCCTGATGTTCCTCAAATCTTGACCTGATTCTGTTTTAGAGGATACTGTAACACTTCTGCATCCTGCTTGGAAATCTGAAAGTACAGAAAACACATTAAAGTGGGGTTTTTTGTTGTTTTTTTTTTTTTTTTCCTTTCCTGACTGGTGTACAGACCAGAGATAGCAATGAGTGATGATTCTAGTGGTGGCCTAACTGCTTCAGCCCCTTCCTTTCTTCAAGTGATGTCAGAGATACCCAAAGTCTCAGGCAGAAGGCCCAGGTAGATTATCCTCCCTTTGTCTCTCAGGATTGGTCAAATCATACGTTCCTCTTTGGCTTATTATCATTCAAGGTTCTGTTACATGGCAGGAAGGAATCTTGTACCAGATCCTATGTTTTAGCTTTAAAATACTTAATTTTAAAAAAGAAAGTATGAATATAACTACTCCATTAAAATTACTCATGTGTGTAGCTTAAAAAAAAAAAAAAAAAAAAGGTAGAGAACCTCATTCTAAAGTTGTCTATCTATACACAAAAATGAGAGAAATAAGAAAGTAGGGATACATAGAAGGCGGAAGTAATATAGGGGAAAAGCTGGCCAGAGGTCAAAGCCAAGAAAACGCAGACAAGTTTTAATTTGGAAATTTTAAGTACATCTGAGTTTCTGTAAACTCTTCATTTCCATGGCTGATGTCATTTAAGTTTTGGCTATGAGGTGGAAATTCAGATTTCTTTCCTTATGTTAAAATTCTGAAATTTATATACTCACAAAATAGAAAAAGCTAACAAAATGATTTAATGTTAGTAAAAAATTCACAGTAATTAGAAACCTTGAACCAGATTCATATAGCTTGATTGACACGCGAGTCTTACGTTTCCCAGTGACCAACTGTCTCTGAAAACTGAGGCCTAGGGCTGTCTGAATCTGGGCTACAGGGTAAGAACAGAGGAGATTAGCTGTTCAGAATAAATTTCTCAATTCTGAGGGAGGAAGCTCTAATTCATGCTACTTTTACTGATTAGGAAGTGAATCCCTGAATGAAAGAGCTTTCCTACACAGAAAATGCTTCTAACACCAAGCCTGTGTTACTACTCCAAGCTTGAAAAATTATGTTGATCTGTGCAGGTATGGAAAAGCAGCGGAAATCAGTGGTGTGTAAGAATCACAGGGTTAAACATAGGATCTTGATCTCTGCC